>NW_027414337.1:0-346286 GCF_964106895.1 Numenius arquata
CCTACAGAATACTCCAGGACCCGACAGCACTCTACAAGACCCTTAGCAACACAACGGAACCTCACGAAAACCCTATGGGCTCCTACAGAACACTGCAGGCGCCTACGGAACCCTACAGAACCCCTACGGAACCCTACAGCAACACCTGCGGGCACTTACAGAACCCTGCAGGCCCATACGGAACCCCACAGGGCCCTACGGAACTTTACCAGCCACTACGGAACTCTACGGGCCCCTACGGAACCCCTGCAGAACAATCCGGAACCTTAGAGAATCCCACAGACTCCTACAGACTGCTGCTGCCACTTACACAACCCTACAGGCCCCTACGGAACACTGCCAGCCCCTATGGAAGGAACCCTACGGGCCCCTACCAGAACACTACTGGCTCCTGCAGTACTCTACAGGCCTCTAGGGACACCTACGAAGCTCTACGGAACCTATGGATCCTTACGGAACAGTACGGGCCCCTTCAGACCTCTGCGGGCGCTTATGGAAACCTACAGGACCCTACGGAACTGTACGAGACTCTACAGGCCCCTAGGGAACACCACAGGCCCCTACAGAACCCTACGAGACTCTACAGGCCCCTAGGGAACACCACAGGCCCCTACGGAACCCTACACAACCCTCTGGAAACTTATGGCACCCTACAAGCTCCTACCAACGCCTGCAGGCACTTACACAACCCTACAGGCCCCTACGGAAATCTACGGGACTCTACGGGCCCCAAGGGAAGCTACAGATTTCGACAGAACCCTACGAGCCCCTCTGGAACCCTACAGAATACTCCAGGACCCGACAGCACTCTACAAGACCCTTAGCAACACAACGGAACCTCACGAAAACCCTATGGGCTCCTACAGAACACTGCAGGCGCCTACGGAACCCTACAGACCCCTACGGAACCCCTACAGCAACACCTGCGGGCACTTACAGAACCCTGCAGGCCCATACGGAACCCCACAGGGCCCTACGGAACTTACCAGCCACTACGGAACTCTACGGGGCCCCTACGGAACCCCGCAGAACAAATCCGGAACCTTATAGAATCCCACAGACTCCTACAGACTGCTGCGGGCACTTACACAATCCTACAGGCCCCTACGGAACACTGCCAGCCCCTATGGAAGGAACCCTACGGGCCCCTACAGAACACTACTGGCTCCTGCGGTACTCCTACAGGCCTCTAGGGAACCTACGAAGCTCTACGGAGCCCTATGGATCCTTACGGAACAGTACGGGCCCCTTCAGACCTCTGCGGGCGCTTATGGAAACCTACAGGTCCCTATGGAACTGTACGAGACTCTACAGGCCCCTAGGGGAACACCACAGGCCCCTACGGAACCCCTACACAACCCTCTGGAAACTTATGGCACCCTACAAGCTCCTACCAACCCCTGCGTGCACTTACATAACCCTACAGGCCCCTACGGAAATCTGTACGGGCCCCTAGGGAAGCTTACAGATTTCGATGGAAACCCTACGAGCCCCTCTGGAACCCTACAGAATACTCCAGGACCCGACAGCACTCTACAAGACCCTTAGCAACACAATGGAACCTCACGAAAACCCTATGGGCTCCTACAGAACACTGCAGGCGCCTACGGAACCCTACAGACACCCCTACGGAACCCTACAGCAACACCTGCGGGCACTTACAGAACCCTGCAGGCCCATACGGAAACCCCACAGGGCCCTACGGAACTTTACAGCCACTACGGAACTCTACGGGCCCCTACGGACCCTGCAGAACAATCCGGAACCTTAGAGAATCCCACAGACTCCTACAGACTGCTGCTGCCACTTACACAGACCCTACAGGCCCCTACGGAACACTGCCAGCCCTACTGGAAGGAACCCTACGGGCCCCCTACAGAGCACTACTGGCTCCTGCAGTACTCTACAGGCCTCTAGGGAACCTACGAAGCTCTACGGAACCCTATGGATCCTTACGGAACAGTACGGGCCCCTTCAGACCTCTGCGGGCGCTTATGGAAACCTACAGGACCCTATGGAACTGTACGAGACTCTACAGGCCCCTAGGGAACACCACAGGCCCCTACAGAACCCTACGAGACTCTACAGGCCCCTAGGGAACACCACAGGCCCCTACGGAACCCTACACAACCCTCTGGAAACTTATGGCACCCTACAAGCTCCTACCAACGCCTGCAGGCACTTACACAACCCTACAGGCCCCTACGGAAATCTACGGGACTCTACGGGCCCCAAGGGAAGCCTACAGATTTCGACAGAACCCTACGAGCCCCTCTGGAACCCTACAGAATACTCCAGGACCCGACAGCACTCTACAAGACCCTTAGCAACACAACGGAACCTCACGAAAACCCTATGGGCTCCTACAGAACACTGCAGGCGCCTACGGAACCCTACAGACCCCTACGGAACCCTACAGCAACACCTGCGGGCACTTACAGAACCCTGCAGGCCCATACGGAACCCCACAGGGCCCTACGGAACTTTACCAGCCACTACGGAACTCTACGGGCCCCTACGGAACCCTGCAGAACAATCCGGAACCTTAGAGAATCCCACAGACTCCTACAGACTGCTGCTGCCACTTACACAACCCTAGAGGCCCCTACGGAACACTGCCAGCCCCTATGGAAGGAACCCTACGGGCCCCTACAGAGCACTACTGGCTCCTGCAGTACTCTACAGGCCTCTAGGGAACCTACGAAGCTCTACGGAACCCTATGGATCCTTACGGAACAGTACGGCCCCCTTCAGACCTCTGCGGGCGCTTATGGAAACCTACAGGACCCTACGGAACTGTACGAGACTCTACAGGCCCCTAGGGAACACCACAGGCCCCTACAGAACCCTACGAGACTCTACAGGCCCCTAGGGAACACGACAGGCCCCTACGGAACCCTACACAACCCTCTGGAAACTTATGGCACCCTACAAGCTCCTACCAACGCCTGCAGGCACTTACACAACCCTACAGGCCCCTACGGAAATCTACGGGACTCTACGGGCCCCAAGGGAAGCCTACAGATTTCGACAGAACCCTACGAGCCCCTCTGGAACCCTACAGAATACTCCAGGACCCGACAGCAGTCTACAAGACCCTTAGCAACACAACGGAACCTCACGAAAACCCTATGGGCTCCTACAGAACACTGCAGGCGCCTACGGAACCCTACAGACACCTACGGAACCCTACAGACACCTGTGGGCACTTACAGAACCCTGCAGGCCCCTACGGAACCCTACAGGTCCATAGAGAACCCCACAGGGCACTACGGAACTTTAGCAGCCACTACGGAACTCTACGGGCCCCTACGGAACCCCGCAGAACAATCCGGAACCTTATAGAATCCCACAGACTCCTACAGACTGCTGCGGGCACTTACACAATCCTACAGGCCCCTACGGAACACTGCCAGCCCCTATGGAAGGAACCCTACGGGCCCCTACAGAACACTACTGGCTCCTGCGGTACTCTACAGGCCTCTAGGGAACCTACGAAGCTCTACGGAGCCCTATGGATCCTTACGGAACAGTACGGGCCCCTTCAGACCTCTGCGGGCGCTTATGGAAACCTACAGGTCCCTACGGAACTGTACGAGACTCTACAGGCCCCTAGGGAACACCACAGGCCCCTACGGAACCCTACACAACCCTCTGGACACTTATGGCACCCTACAAGCTCCTACCAACCCCTGCAGGCACTTACATAACCCTACAGGCCCCTACGGAAATCTGTACGGGCCCCTAGGGAAGCCTACAGATTTCGATGGAACCCTACGAGCCCCTCTGGAACCCTACAGAATACTCCAGGACCTGACAGCACTCTACAAGACCCTTAGCAACACAACGGAACCTCACGAAAACGCTATGGGCTCCTACAGAACACTGCAGGCCCCTACGGAACCCTACAGACCCCTACGGAACCCTACAGCAACACCTGCGGGCACTTACAGAACCCTGCAGGCCCATACGGAACCCCACAGGGCCCTACGGAACTTTACCAGCCACTACGGAACTCTACGGGCCCCTACGGAACCCTGCAGAACAATCCGGAACCTTAGAGAATCCCACAGACTCCTACAGACTGCTGCTGCCACTTACACAACCCTACAGGCCCCTACGGAACACTGCCAGCCCCTATGGAAGGAACCCTACGGGCCCCTACAGAGCACTACTGGCTCCTGCAGTACTCTACAGGCCTCTAGGGAACCTACGAAGCTCTACGGAACCCTATGGATCCTTACGGAACAGTACGGCCCCCTTCAGACCTCTGCGGGCGCTTATGGAAACCTACAGGACCCTACGGAACTGTACGAGACTCTACAGGCCCCTAGGGAACACCACAGGCCCCTACGGAACCCTACGAGACTCTACAGGCCCCTAGGGAACACGACAGGCCCCTACGGAACCCTACACAACCCTCTGGAAACTTATGGCACCCTACAAGCTCCTACCAACGCCTGCAGGCACTTACACAACCCTACAGGCCCCTACGGAAATCTACGGGACTCTACGGGCCCCAAGGGAAGCCTACAGATTTCGACAGAACCCTACGAGCCCCTCTGGAACCCTACAGAATACTCCAGGACCCGACAGCAGTCTACAAGACCCTTAGCAACACAACGGAACCTCACGAAAACCCTATGGGCTCCTACAGAACACTGCAGGCGCCTACGGAACCCTACAGACCCCTACGGAACCCTACAGACACCTGTGGGCACTTACAGAACCCTGCAGGCCCCTACGGAACCCTACAGGTCCATAGAGAACCCCACAGGGCACTACGGAACTTTAGCAGCCACTACGGAACTCTACGGGCCCCTACGGAACCCCGCAGAACAATCCGGAACCTTATAGAATCCCACAGACTCCTACAGACTGCTGCGGGCACTTACACAATCCTACAGGCCCCTACGGAACACTGCCAGCCCCTATGGAAGGAACCCTACGGGCCCCTACAGAACACTACTGGCTCCTGCGGTACTCTACAGGCCTCTAGGGAACCTACGAAGCTCTACGGAGCCCTATGGATCCTTACGGAACAGTACGGGCCCCTTCAGACCTCTGCGGGCGCTTATGGAAACCTACAGGTCCCTACGGAACTGTACGAGACTCTACAGGCCCCTAGGGAACACCACAGGCCCCTACGGAACCCTACACAACCCTCTGGACACTTATGGCACCCTACAAGCTCCTACCAACCCCTGCAGGCACTTACATAACCCTACAGGCCCCTACGGAAATCTGTACGGGCCCCTAGGGAAGCCTACAGATTTCGATGGAACCCTACGAGCCCCTCTGGAACCCTACAGAATACTCCAGGACCTGACAGCACTCTACAAGACCCTTAGCAACACAACGGAACCTCACGAAAACGCTATGGGCTCCTACAGAACACTGCAGGCCCCTACGGAACCCTACAGACCCCTACGGAACCCTACAGCAACACCTGCGGGCACTTACAGAACCCTGCAGGCCCATACGGAACCCCACAGGGCCCTACGGAACTTTACCAGCCACTACGGAACTCTACGGGCCCCTACGGAACCCTGCAGAACAATCCGGAACCTTAGAGAATCCCACAGACTCCTACAGACTGCTGCTGCCACTTACACAACCCTACAGGCCCCTACGGAACACTGCCAGCCCCTATGGAAGGAACCCTACGGGCCCCTACAGAGCACTACTGGCTCCTGCAGTACTCTACAGGCCTCTAGGGAACCTACGAAGCTCTACGGAACCCTATGGATCCTTACGGAACAGTACGGGCCCCTTCAGACCTCTGCGGGCGCTTATGGAAACCTACAGGTCCCTATGGAACTGTACGAGACTCTACAGGCCCCTAGGGAACACCACAGGCCCCTACAGAACCCTACGAGACTCTACAGGCCCCTAGGGAACACCACAGGCCCCTACGGAACCCTACACAACCCTCTGGAAACTTATGGCACCCTACAAGCTCCTACCAACGCCTGCAGGCACTTACACAACCCTACAGGCCCCTACGGAAATCTACGGGACTCTACGGGCCCCAAGGGAAGCCTACAGATTTCGACAGAACCCTACGAGCCCCTCTGGAACCCTACAGAATACTCCAGGACCCGACAGCACTCTACAAGACCCTTAGCAACACAACGGAACCTCACGAAAACCCTATGGGCTCCTACAGAACACTGCAGGCGCCTACGGAACCCTACAGACCCCTACGGAACCCTACAGCAACACCTGCGGGCACTTACAGAACCCTGCAGGCCCATACGGAACCCCACAGGGCCCTACGGAACTTTACCAGCCACTACGGAACTCTACGGGCCCCTACGGAACCCTGCAGAACAATCCGGAACCTTAGAGAATCCCACAGACTCCTACAGACTGCTGCTGCCACTTACACAACCCTAGAGGCCCCTACGGAACACTGCCAGCCCCTATGGAAGGAACCCTACGGGCCCCTACAGAGCACTACTGGCTCCTGCAGTACTCTACAGGCCTCTAGGGAACCTACGAAGCTCTACGGAACCCTATGGATCCTTACGGAACAGTACGGCCCCCTTCAGACCTCTGCGGGCGCTTATGGAAACCTACAGGACCCTACGGAACTGTACGAGACTCTACAGGCCCCTAGGGAACACCACAGGCCCCTACAGAACCCTACGAGACTCTACAGGCCCCTAGGGAACACGACAGGCCCCTACGGAACCCTACACAACCCTCTGGAAACTTATGGCACCCTACAAGCTCCTACCAACGCCTGCAGGCACTTACACAACCCTACAGGCCCCTACGGAAATCTACGGGACTCTACGGGCCCCAAGGGAAGCCTACAGATTTCGACAGAACCCTACGAGCCCCTCTGGAACCCTACAGAATACTCCAGGACCCGACAGCAGTCTACAAGACCCTTAGCAACACAACGGAACCTCACGAAAACCCTATGGGCTCCTACAGAACACTGCAGGCGCCTACGGAACCCTACAGACACCTACGGAACCCTACAGACACCTGTGGGCACTTACAGAACCCTGCAGGCCCCTACGGAACCCTACAGGTCCATAGAGAACCCCACAGGGCACTACGGAACTTTAGCAGCCACTACGGAACTCTACGGGCCCCTACGGAACCCCGCAGAACAATCCGGAACCTTATAGAATCCCACAGACTCCTACAGACTGCTGCGGGCACTTACACAATCCTACAGGCCCCTACGGAACACTGCCAGCCCCTATGGAAGGAACCCTACGGGCCCCTACAGAACACTACTGGCTCCTGCGGTACTCTACAGGCCTCTAGGGAACCTACGAAGCTCTACGGAGCCCTATGGATCCTTACGGAACAGTACGGGCCCCTTCAGACCTCTGCGGGCGCTTATGGAAACCTACAGGTCCCTACGGAACTGTACGAGACTCTACAGGCCCCTAGGGAACACCACAGGCCCCTACGGAACCCTACACAACCCTCTGGACACTTATGGCACCCTACAAGCTCCTACCAACCCCTGCAGGCACTTACATAACCCTACAGGCCCCTACGGAAATCTGTACGGGCCCCTAGGGAAGCCTACAGATTTCGATGGAACCCTACGAGCCCCTCTGGAACCCTACAGAATACTCCAGGACCTGACAGCACTCTACAAGACCCTTAGCAACACAACGGAACCTCACGAAAACGCTATGGGCTCCTACAGAACACTGCAGGCCCCTACGGAACCCTACAGACCCCTACGGAACCCTACAGCAACACCTGCGGGCACTTACAGAACCCTGCAGGCCCATACGGAACCCCACAGGGCCCTACGGAACTTTACCAGCCACTACGGAACTCTACGGGCCCCTACGGAACCCTGCAGAACAATCCGGAACCTTAGAGAATCCCACAGACTCCTACAGACTGCTGCTGCCACTTACACAACCCTACAGGCCCCTACGGAACACTGCCAGCCCCTATGGAAGGAACCCTACGGGCCCCTACAGAGCACTACTGGCTCCTGCAGTACTCTACAGGCCTCTAGGGAACCTACGAAGCTCTACGGAACCCTATGGATCCTTACGGAACAGTACGGCCCCCTTCAGACCTCTGCGGGCGCTTATGGAAACCTACAGGACCCTACGGAACTGTACGAGACTCTACAGGCCCCTAGGGAACACCACAGGCCCCTACGGAACCCTACGAGACTCTACAGGCCCCTAGGGAACACGACAGGCCCCTACGGAACCCTACACAACCCTCTGGAAACTTATGGCACCCTACAAGCTCCTACCAACGCCTGCAGGCACTTACACAACCCTACAGGCCCCTACGGAAATCTACGGGACTCTACGGGCCCCAAGGGAAGCCTACAGATTTCGACAGAACCCTACGAGCCCCTCTGGAACCCTACAGAATACTCCAGGACCCGACAGCAGTCTACAAGACCCTTAGCAACACAACGGAACCTCACGAAAACCCTATGGGCTCCTACAGAACACTGCAGGCGCCTACGGAACCCTACAGACCCCTACGGAACCCTACAGACACCTGTGGGCACTTACAGAACCCTGCAGGCCCCTACGGAACCCTACAGGTCCATAGAGAACCCCACAGGGCACTACGGAACTTTAGCAGCCACTACGGAACTCTACGGGCCCCTACGGAACCCCGCAGAACAATCCGGAACCTTATAGAATCCCACAGACTCCTACAGACTGCTGCGGGCACTTACACAATCCTACAGGCCCCTACGGAACACTGCCAGCCCCTATGGAAGGAACCCTACGGGCCCCTACAGAACACTACTGGCTCCTGCGGTACTCTACAGGCCTCTAGGGAACCTACGAAGCTCTACGGAGCCCTATGGATCCTTACGGAACAGTACGGGCCCCTTCAGACCTCTGCGGGCGCTTATGGAAACCTACAGGTCCCTACGGAACTGTACGAGACTCTACAGGCCCCTAGGGAACACCACAGGCCCCTACGGAACCCTACACAACCCTCTGGACACTTATGGCACCCTACAAGCTCCTACCAACCCCTGCAGGCACTTACATAACCCTACAGGCCCCTACGGAAATCTGTACGGGCCCCTAGGGAAGCCTACAGATTTCGATGGAACCCTACGAGCCCCTCTGGAACCCTACAGAATACTCCAGGACCTGACAGCACTCTACAAGACCCTTAGCAACACAACGGAACCTCACGAAAACGCTATGGGCTCCTACAGAACACTGCAGGCCCCTACGGAACCCTACAGACCCCTACGGAACCCTACAGCAACACCTGCGGGCACTTACAGAACCCTGCAGGCCCATACGGAACCCCACAGGGCCCTACGGAACTTTACCAGCCACTACGGAACTCTACGGGCCCCTACGGAACCCTGCAGAACAATCCGGAACCTTAGAGAATCCCACAGACTCCTACAGACTGCTGCTGCCACTTACACAACCCTACAGGCCCCTACGGAACACTGCCAGCCCCTATGGAAGGAACCCTACGGGCCCCTACAGAACACTACTGGCTCCTGCAGTACTCTACAGGCCTCTAGGGAACCTACGAAGCTCTACGGAACCCTATGGATCCTTACGGAACAGTACGGGCCCCTTCAGACCTCTGCGGGCGCTTATGGAAACCTACAGGTCCCTATGGAACTGTACGAGACTCTACAGGCCCCTAGGGAACACCACAGGCCCCTACGGAACCCTACACAACCCTCTGGAAACTTATGGCACCCTACAAGCTCCTACCAACCCCTGCGGGCACTTACATAACCCTACAGGCCCCTACGGAAATCTGTACGGGCCCCTAGGGAAGCTTACAGATTTCGATGGAACCCTACGAGCCCCTCTGGAACCCTACAGAATACTCCAGGACCCGACAGCACTCTACAAGACCCTTAGCAACACAATGGAACCTCACGAAAACCCTATGGGCTCCTACAGAACACTGCAGGCGCCTACGGAACCCTACAGACCCCTACGGAACCCTACAGCAACACCTGCGGGCACTTACAGAACCCTGCAGGCCCATACGGAACCCCACAGGGCCCTACGGAACTTTACCAGCCACTACGGAACTCTACGGGCCCCTACGGAACCCTGCAGAACAATCCGGAACCTTAGAGAATCCCACAGACTCCTACAGACTGCTGCTGCCACTTACACAACCCTAGAGGCCCCTACGGAACACTGCCAGCCCCTATGGAAGGAACCCTACGGGCCCCTACAGAACACTACTGGCTCCTGCAGTACTCTACAGGCCTCTAGGGAACCTACGAAGCTCTACGGAACCCTATGGATCCTTACGGAACAGTACGGGCCCCTTCAGACCTCTGCGGGCGCTTATGGAAACCTACAGGACCCTACGGAACTGTACGAGACTCTACAGGCCCCTAGGGAACACCACAGGCCCCTACAGAACCCTACGAGACTCTACAGGCCCCTAGGGAACACCACAGGCCCCTACGGAACCCTACACAACCCTCTGGAAACTTATGGCACCCTACAAGCTCCTACCAACGCCTGCAGGCACTTACACAACCCTACAGGCCCCTACGGAAATCTACGGGACTCTACGGGCCCCAAGGGAAGCCTACAGATTTCGACAGAACCCTACGAGCCCCTCTGGAACCCTACAGAATACTCCAGGACCCGACAGCACTCTACAAGACCCTTAGCAACACAACGGAACCTCACGAAAACGCTATGGGCTCCTACAGAACACTGCAGGCGCCTACGGAACCCTACAGACCCCTACGGAACCCTACAGCAACACCTGCGGGCACTTACAGAACCCTGCAGGCCCATACGGAACCCCACAGGGCCCTACGGAACTTTACCAGCCACTACGGAACTCTACGGGCCCCTACGGAACCCTGCAGAACAATCCGGAACCTTAGAGAATCCCACAGACTCCTACAGACTGCTGCTGCCACTTACACAACCCTACAGGCCCCTACGGAACACTGCCAGCCCCTATGGAAGGAACCCTACGGGCCCCTACAGAGCACTACTGGCTCCTGCAGTACTCTACAGGCCTCTAGGGAACCTACGAAGCTCTACGGAACCCTATGGATCCTTACGGAACAGTACGGCCCCCTTCAGACCTCTGCGGGCGCTTATGGAAACCTACAGGACCCTACGGAACTGTACGAGACTCTACAGGCCCCTAGGGAACACCACAGGCCCCTACAGAACCCTACGAGACTCTACAGGCCCCTAGGGAACACCACAGGCCCCTACGGAACCCTACACAACCCTCTGGAAACTTATGGCACCCTACAAGCTCCTACCAACCCCTGCAGGCACTTACACAACCCTACAGGCCCCTACGGAAATCTACGGGACTCCACGGGCCCCTAGGGAAGCCTACAGATTTCGACAGAACCCTACGAGCCCCTCTGGAACCCTACAGAATACTCCAGGACCCGACAGCACTCTACAAGACCCTTAGCAACACAACGGAACCTCACAAAAACCCTATGGGCTCCTACAGAACACTGCAGGCGCCTACGGAACCCTATAGACCCCTACAGACACCTGCGGGCACTTACAGAACCCTGCAGGCCCCTACGGAACCCTACAGGTCCATACAGAACCCCACAGGGCCCTACGGAACTTTACCAGCCACTACGGAACTCTACGGGCCCCTACGGAACCCTGCAGAACCCTCCGGAACCTTATAGAATCCCACAGACTCCTACAGACTGCTGCGGGCACTTACACAATCCTACAGGCCCCTACGGAACACTGCCAGCCCCTATGGAAGGAACCCTACGGGCCCCTACAGAACACTACTGGCTCCTGCGGTACTCTACAGGCCTCTAGGGAACCTACGAAGCTCTACGGAGCCCTATGGATCCTTACGGAACAGTACGGGCCCCTTCAGACCTCTGCGGGCGCTTATGGAAACCTACAGGTCCCTACGGAACTGTACGAGACTCTACAGGCCCCTAGGGAACACCACAGGCCCCTACGGAACCCTACACAACCCTCTGGACACTTATGGCACCCTACAAGCTCCTACCAACCCCTGCAGGCACTTACATAACCCTACAGGCCCCTACGGAAATCTGTACGGGCCCCTAGGGAAGCCTACAGATTTCGATGGAACCCTACGAGCCCCTCTGGAACCCTACAGAATACTCCAGGACCTGACAGCACTCTACAAGACCCTTAGCAACACAACGAACCTCACGAAAACGCTATGGCTCCTACAGAACACTGCAGGCCCCTACGGAACCATACAGACCCCTACGGAACCCTACAGCAACACCTGCGGGCACTTACAGAACCCTGCAGGCCCATACGGAACCCCACAGGGCCCTACGGAACTTTACCAGCCACTACGGAACTTTACGGGCCCCTACGGAACCCTGCAGAACAATCCGGAACCTTAGAGAATCCCACAGACTCCTACAGACTGCTGCTGCCACTTACACAACCCTACAGGCCCCTACGGAACACTGCCAGCCCCTATGGAAGGAACCCTACGGGCCCCTACAGAGCACTACTGGCTCCTGCAGTACTCTACAGGCCTCTAGGGAACCTACGAAGCTCTACGGAACCCTATGGATCCTTACGGAACAGTACGGCCCCCTTCAGACCTCTGCGGGCGCTTATGGAAACCTACAGGACCCTACGGAACTGTACGAGACTCTACAGGCCCCTAGGGAACACCACAGGCCCCTACGGAACCCTACGAGACTCTACAGGCCCCTAGGGAACACCACAGGCCCCTACGGAACCCTACACAACCCTCTGGAAACTTATGGCACCCTACAAGCTCCTACCAACGCCTGCAGGCACTTACACAACCCTACAGGCCCCTACGGAAATCTACGGGACTCTACGGGCCCCAAGGGAAGCCTACAGATTTCGACAGAACCCTACGAGCCCCTCTGGAACCCTACAGAATACTCCAGGACCCGACAGCACTCTACAAGACCCTTAGCAACACAACGGAACCTCACGAAAACCCTATGGGCTCCTACAGAACACTGCAGGCGCCTACGGAACCCTACAGACCCCTACGGAACCCTACAGACACCTGCGGGCACTTACAGAACCCTGCAGGCCCCTACGGAACCCTACAGGTCAATACAGAACCCCACAGGGCACTACGGAACTTTACCAGCCACTACGGAACTCTACGGGCCCCTACGGAACCCTGCAGAACCCTCCGGAACCTTATAGAATCCCACAGACTCCTACAGACTGCTGCGGGCACTTACACAATCCTACAGGCCCCTACGGAACACTGCCAGCCCCTATGGAAGGAACCCTACGGGCCCCTACAGAACACTACTGGCTCCTGCGGTACTCTACAGGCCTCTAGGAACCTACAAAGCTCTACGGAGCCCTATGGATCCTTACGGAACAGTACGGGCCCCTTCAGACCTCTGCGGGCGCTTATGGAAACCTACAGGTCCCTATGGAACTGTACGAGACTCTACAGGCCCCCTAGGGAACACCACAGGCCCCTACGGAACCCTACACAACCCTCTGGAAACTTATGGCACCCTACAAGCTCCTACCAACCCCTGCGGGCACTTACATAACCCTACAGGCCCCTACGGAAATCTGTACGGGCCCCTAGGGAAGCTTACAGATTTCGATGGAACCCTACGAGCCCCTCTGGAACCCTACAGAATACTCCAGGACCCGACAGCACTCTACAAGACCCTTAGCAACACAATGGAACCTCACGAAAACCCTATGGGCTCCTACAGAACACTGCAGGCGCCTACGGAACCCTACAGACCCCTACGGAACCCTACAGCAACACCTGCGGGCACTTACAGAACCCTGCAGGCCCATACGGAACCCCACAGGGCCCTACGGAACTTTACCAGCCACTACGGAACTCTACGGGCCCCTACGGAACCCTGCAGAACAATCCGGAACCTTAGAGAATCCCACAGACTCCTACAGACTGCTGCTGCCACTTACACAACCCTACAGGCCCCTACGGAACACTGCCAGCCCCTATGGAAGGAACCCTACGGGCCCCTACAGAACACTACTGGCTCCTGCAGTACTCTACAGGCCTCTAGGGAACCTACGAAGCTCTACGGAACCCTATGGATCCTTACGGAACAGTACGGGCCCCTTCAGACCTCTGCGGGCGCTTATGGAAACCTACAGGACCCTACGGAACTGTACGAGACTCTACAGGCCCCTAGGGAACACCACAGGCCCCTACAGAACCCTACGAGACTCTACAGGCCCCTAGGGAACACCACAGGCCCCTACGGAACCCTACACAACCCTCTGGAAACTTATGGCACCCTACAAGCTCCTACCAACGCCTGCAGGCACTTACACAACCCTACAGGCTCCTACGGAAATCTACGGGACTCTACGGGCCCCAAGGGAAGCCTACAGATTTCGACAGAACCCTACGAGCCCCTCTGGAACCCTACAGAATACTCCAGGACCCGACAGCACTCTACAAGACCCTTAGCAACACAACGGAACCTCACGAAAACGCTATGGGCTCCTACAGAACACTGCAGGCGCCTACGGAACCCTACAGACCCCTACGGAACCCTACAGCAACACCTGCGGGCACTTACAGAACCCTGCAGGCCCATACGGAACCCCACAGGGCCCTACGGAACTTTACCAGCCACTACGGAACTCTACGGGCCCCTACGGAACCCTGCAGAACAATCCGGAACCTTAGAGAATCCCACAGACTCCTACAGACTGCTGCTGCCACTTACACAACCCTAGAGGCCCCTACGGAACACTGCCAGCCCCTATGGAAGGAACCCTACGGGCCCCTACAGAGCACTACTGGCTCCTGCAGTACTCTACAGGCCTCTAGGGAACCTACGAAGCTCTACGGAACCCTATGGATCCTTACGGAACAGTACGGCCCCCTTCAGACCTCTGCGGGCGCTTATGGAAACCTACAGGACCCTACGGAACTGTACGAGACTCTACAGGCCCCTAGGGAACACCACAGGCCCCTACAGAACCCTACGAGACTCTACAGGCCCCTAGGGAACACCACAGGCCCCTACGGAACCCTACACAACCCTCTGGAAACTTATGGCACCCTACAAGCTCCTACCAACGCCTGCAGGCACTTACACAACCCTACAGGCCCCTACGGAAATCTACGGGACTCCACGGGCCCCTAGGGAAGCCTACAGATTTCGACAGAACCCTACGAGCCCCTCTGGAACCCTACAGAATACTCCAGGACCCGACAGCACTCTACAAGACCCTTAGCAACACAACGGAACCTCACAAAAACCCTATGGGCTCCTACAGAACACTGCAGGCGCCTACGGAACCCTACAGACCCCTACGGAACCCTACAGACACCTGCGGGCACTTACAGAACCCTGCAGGCCCCTACGGAACCCTACAGGTCAATACAGAACCCCACAGGGCACTACGGAACTTTAGCAGCCACTACGGAACTCTACGGGCCCCTACGGAACCCCGCAGAACAATCCGGAACCTTATAGAATCCCACAGACTCCTACAGACTGCTGCGGGCACTTACACAATCCTACAGGCCCCTACGGAACACTGCCAGCCCCTATGGAAGGAACCCTACGGGCCCCTACAGAACACTACTGGCTCCTGCGGTACTCCAGAGGCCTCTAGGGAACCTACGAAGCTCTACGGAGCCCTATGGATCCTTACGGAACAGTACGGGCCCCTTCAGACCTCTGCGGGCGCTTATGGAAACCTACAGGTCCCTATGGAACTGTACGAGACTCTACAGGCCCCTAGGGAACACCACAGGCCCCTACGGAACCCTACACAACCCTCTGGAAACTTATGGCACCCTACAAGCTCCTACCAACCCCTGCGGGCACTTACATAACCCTACAGGCCCCTACGGAAATCTGTACGGGCCCCTAGGGAAGCTTACAGATTTCGATGGAACCCTACGAGCCCCTCTGGAACCCTACAGAATACTCCAGGACCCGACAGCACTCTACAAGACCCTTAGCAACACAATGGAACCTCACGAAAACCCTATGGGCTCCTACAGAACACTGCAGGCGCCTACGGAACCCTACAGACCCCTACGGAACCCTACAGCAACACCTGCGGGCACTTACAGAACCCTGCAGGCCCATACGGAACCCCACAGGGCCCTACGGAACTTTACCAGCCACTACGGAACTCTACGGGCCCCTACGGAACCCTGCAGAACAATCCGGAACCTTAGAGAATCCCACAGACTCCTACAGACTGCTGCTGCCACTTACACAACCCTAGAGGCCCCTACGGAACACTGCCAGCCCCTATGGAAGGAACCCTACGGGCCCCTACAGAACACTACTGGCTCCTGCAGTACTCTACAGGCCTCTAGGGAACCTACGAAGCTCTACGGAACCCTATGGATCCTTACGGAACAGTACGGCCCCCTTCAGACCTCTGCGGGCGCTTATGGAAACCTACAGGACCCTACGGAACTGTACGAGACTCTACAGGCCCCTAGGGAACACCACAGGCCCCTACAGAACCCTACGAGACTCTACAGGCCCCTAGGGAACACCACAGGCCCCTACGGAACCCTACACAACCCTCTGGAAACTTATGGCACCCTACAAGCTCCTACCAACGCCTGCAGGCACTTACACAACCCTACAGGCCCCTACGGAAATCTACGGGACTCTACGGGCCCCAAGGGAAGCCTACAGATTTCGACAGAACCCTACGAGCCCCTCTGGAACCCTACAGAATACTCCAGGACCCGACAGCACTCTACAAGACCCTTAGCAACACAACGGAACCTCACGAAAACGCTATGGGCTCCTACAGAACACTGCAGGCGCCTACGGAACCCTACAGACCCCTACGGAACCCTACAGCAACACCTGCGGGCACTTACAGAACCCTGCAGGCCCATACGGAACCCCACAGGGCCCTACGGAACTTTACCAGCCACTACGGAACTCTACGGGCCCCTACGGAACCCTGCAGAACAATCCGGAACCTTAGAGAATCCCACAGACTCCTACAGACTGCTGCTGCCACTTACACAACCCTAGAGGCCCCTACGGAACACTGCCAGCCCCTATGGAAGGAACCCTACGGGCCCCTACAGAGCACTACTGGCTCCTGCAGTACTCTACAGGCCTCTAGGGAACCTACGAAGCTCTACGGAACCCTATGGATCCTTACGGAACAGTACGGCCCCCTTCAGACCTCTGCGGGCGCTTATGGAAACCTACAGGACCCTACGGAACTGTACGAGACTCTACAGGCCCCTAGGGAACACCACAGGCCCCTACAGAACCCTACGAGACTCTACAGGCCCCTAGGGAACACCACAGGCCCCTACGGAACCCTACACAACCCTCTGGAAACTTATGGCACCCTACAAGCTCCTACCAACGCCTGCAGGCACTTACACAACCCTACAGGCCCCTACGGAAATCTACGGGACTCCACGGGCCCCTAGGGAAGCCTACAGATTTCGACAGAACCCTACGAGCCCCTCTGGAACCCTACAGAATACTCCAGGACCCGACAGCACTCTACAAGACCCTTAGCAACACAACGGAACCTCACAAAAACCCTATGGGCTCCTACAGAACACTGCAGGCGCCTACGGAACCCTATAGACCCCTACAGACACCTGCGGGCACTTACAGAACCCTGCAGGCCCCTACGGAACCCTACAGGTCCATACAGAACCCCACAGGGCCCTACGGAACTTTACCAGCCACTACGGAACTCTACGGGCCCCTACGGAACCCTGCAGAACCCTCCGGAACCTTATAGAATCCCACAGACTCCTACAGACTGCTGCGGGCACTTACACAATCCTACAGGCCCCTACGGAACACTGCCAGCCCCTATGGAAGGAACCCTACGGGCCCCTACAGAACACTACTGGCTCCTGCGGTACTCTACAGGCCTCTAGGGAACCTACGAAGCTCTACGGAGCCCTATGGATCCTTACGGAACAGTACGGGCCCCTTCAGACCTCTGCGGGCGCTTATGGAAACCTACAGGTCCCTACGGAACTGTACGAGACTCTACAGGCCCCTAGGGAACACCACAGGCCCCTACGGAACCCTACACAACCCTCTGGAAACTTATGGCACCCTACAAGCTCCTACCAACCCCTGCGGGCACTTACATAACCCTACAGGCCCCTACGGAAATCTGTACGGGCCCCTAGGGAAGCCTACAGATTTCGATGGAACCCTACGAGCCCCTCTGGAACCCTACAGAATACTCCAGGACCTGACAGCACTCTACAAGACCCTTAGCAACACAACGGAACCTCACGAAAACGCTATGGGCTCCTACAGAACACTGCAGGCCCCTACGGAACCCTACAGACCCCTACGGAACCCTACAGCAAAACCTGCGGGCACTTACAGAACCCTGCAGGCCCATACGGAACCCCACAGGGCCCTACGGAACTTTACCAGCCACTACGGAACTCTACGGGCCCCTACGGAACCCTGCAGAACAATCCGGAACCTTAGAGAATCCCACAGACTCCTACAGACTGCTGCTGCCACTTACACAACCCTAGAGGCCCCTACGGAACACTGCCAGCCCCTATGGAAGGAACCCTACGGGCCCCTACAGAACACTACTGGCTCCTGCAGTACTCTACAGGCCTCTAGGGAACCTACGAAGCTCTACGGAACCCTATGGATCCTTACGGAACAGTACGGGCCCCTTCAGACCTCTGCGGGCGCTTATGGAAACCTACAGGACCCTACGGAACTGTACGAGACTCTACAGGCCCCTAGGGAACACCACAGGCCCCTACAGAACCCTACGAGACTCTACAGGCCCCTAGGGAACACCACAGGCCCCTACGGAACCCTACACAACCCTCTGGAAACTTATGGCACCCTACAAGCTCCTACCAACGCCTGCAGGCACTTACACAACCCTACAGGCCCCTACGGAAATCTACGGGACTCTACGGGCCCCAAGGGAAGCCTACAGATTTCGACAGAACCCTACGAGCCCCTCTGGAACCCTACAGAATACTCCAGGACCCGACAGCACTCTACAAGACCCTTAGCAACACAACGGAACCTCACGAAAACCCTATGGGCTCCTACAGAACACTGCAGGCGCCTACGGAACCCTACAGACCCCTACGGAACCCTACAGCAACACCTGCGGGCACTTACAGAACCCTGCAGGCCCATACGGAACCCCACAGGGCCCTACGGAACTTTACCAGCCACTACGGAACTCTACGGGCCCCTACGGAACCCTGCAGAACAATCCGGAACCTTAGAGAATCCCACAGACTCCTACAGACTGCTGCTGCCACTTACACAACCCTAGAGGCCCCTACGGAACACTGCCAGCCCCTATGGAAGGAACCCTACGGGCCCCTACAGAGCACTACTGGCTCCTGCAGTACTCTACAGGCCTCTAGGGAACCTACGAAGCTCTACGGAACCCTATGGATCCTCACGGAACAGTACGGCCCCCTTCAGACCTCTGCGGGCGCTTATGGAAACCTACAGGACCCTACGGAACTGTACGAGACTCTACAGGCCCCTAGGGAACACCACAGGCCCCTACAGAACCCTACGAGACTCTACAGGCCCCTAGGGAACACCACAGGCCCCTACGGAACCCTACACAACCCTCTGGAAACTTATGGCACCCTACAAGCTCCTACCAACGCCTGCAGGCACTTACACAACCCTACAGGCCCCTACAGAAATCTAGGGGACTCCACGGGCCCCTAGGGAAGCCTACAGATTTCGACAGAACCCTACGAGCCCCTCTGGAACCCTACAGAATACTCCAGGACCCGACAGCACTCTACAAGACCCTTAGCAACACAACGGAACCTCACGAAAACCCTATGGGCTCCTACAGAACACTGCAGGCGCCTACGGAACCCTATAGACCCCTACAGACACCTGCGGGCACTTACAGAACCCTGCAGGCCCCTACGGAACCCTACAGGTCCATACAGAACCCCACAGGGCCCTACGGAACTTTACCAGCCACTACGGAACTCTACGGGCCCCTACGGAACCCTGCAGAACCCTCCGGAACCTTATAGAATCCCACAGACTCCTACAGACTGCTGCGGGCACTTACACAATCCTACAGGCCCCTACGGAACACTGCCAGCCCCTATGGAAGGAACCCTACGGGCCCCTACAGAACACTACTGGCTCCTGCGGTACTCTACAGGCCTCTAGGGAACCTACGAAGCTCTACGGAGCCCTATGGATCCTTACGGAACAGTACGGGCCCCTTCAGACCTCTGCGGGCGCTTATGGAAACCTACAGGTCCCTATGGAACTGTACGAGACTCTACAGGCCCCTAGGGAACACCACAGGCCCCTACGGAACCCTACACAACCCTCTGGAAACTTATGGCACCCTACAAGCTCCTAGCAACCTGTGCGGGCACTTACATAACCCTACAGGCCCCTACGGAAATCTGTACGGGCCCCTAGGGAAGCCTACAGATTTCGATGGAACCCTACGAGCCCCTCTGGAACCCTACAGAATACTCCAGGACCTGACAGCACTCTACAAGACCCTTAGCAACACAACGGAACCTCACGAAAACGCTATGGGCTCCTACAGAACACTGCAGGCCCCTACGGAACCCTACAGACCCCTACGGAACCCTACAGCAACACCTGCGGGCACTTACAGAACCCTGCAGGCCCATACGGAACCCCACAGGGCCCTACGGAACTTTACCAGCCACTACGGAACTCTACGGGCCCCTACGGAACCCTGCAGAACAATCCGGAACCTTATAGAATCCCACAGACTCCTACAGACTGCTGCTGCCACTTACACAACCCTACAGGGCCCTACGGAACACTGCCAGCCCCTATGGAAGGAACCCTACGGGCCCCTACAGAACACTACTGGCTCCTGCAGTACTCTACAGGCCTCTAGGGAACCTACGAAGCTCTACGGAACCCTATGGATCCTTACGGAACAGTACGGCCCCCTTCAGACCTCTGCGGGCGCTTATGGAAACCTACAGGACCCTACGGAACTGTACGAGACTCTACAGGCCCCTAGGGAACACCACAGGCCCCTACAGAACCCTACGAGACTCTACAGGCCCCTAGGGAACACGACAGGCCCCTACGGAACCCTACACAACCCTCTGGAAACTTATGGCACCCTACAAGCTCCTACCAACGCCTGCAGGCACTTACACAACCCTACAGGCCCCTACGGAAATCTACGGGACTCTACGGGCCCCAAGGGAAGCCTACAGATTTCGACAGAACCCTACGAGCCCCTCTGGAACCCTACAGAATACTCCAGGACCCGACAGCACTCTACAAGACCCTTAGCAACACAACGGAACCTCACGAAAACCCTATGGGCTCCTACAGAACACTGCAGGCGCCTACGGAACCCTACAGACCCCTACGGAACCCTACAGACACCTGTGGGCACTTACAGAACCCTGCAGGCCCCTACGGAACCCTACAGGTCCATAGAGAACCCCACAGGGCACTACGGAACTTTACCAGCCACTACGGAACTCTACGGGCCCCTACGGAACCCCGCAGAACCCTCCGGAACCTTATAGAATCCCACAGACTCCTACAGACTGCTGCGGGCACTTACACAATCCTACAGGCCCCTACGGAACACTGCCAGCCCCTATGGAAGGAACCCTACGGGCCCCTACAGAACACTACTGGCTCCTGCGGTACTCTACAGGCCTCTAGGGAACCTACGAAGCTCTACGGAGCCCTATGGATCCTTACGGAACAGTACGGGCCCCTTCAGACCTCTGCGGGCGCTTATGGAAGCCTACAGGACCCTACGGAACTGTACGAGACTCTACAGGCCCCTAGGGAACACCACAGGCCCCTACGGAACCCTACACAACCCTCTGGAAACTTATGGCACCCTACAAGCTCCTAGCAACCTGTGCGGGCACTTACATAACCCTACAGGCCCCTACGGAAATCTGTACGGGCCCCTAGGGAAGCCTACAGATTTCGACAGAACCCTACGAGCCCCTCTGGAACCCTACAGAATACTCCAGGACCTGACAGCACTCTACAAGACCCTTAGCAACACAACGGAACCTCACGAAAACGCTATGGGCTCCTACAGAACACTGCAGGCCCCTACGGAACCCTACAGACCCCTACGGAACCCTACAGCAACACCTGCGGGCACTTACAGAACCCTGCAGGCCCATACGGAACCCCACAGGGCCCTACGGAACTTTACCAGCCACTACGGAACTCTACGGGCCCCTACGGAACCCTGCAGAACAATCCGGAACCTTATAGAATCCCACAGACTCCTACAGACTGCTGCTGCCACTTACACAACCCTACAGGCCCCTACGGAACACTGCCAGCCCCTATGGAAGGAACCCTACGGGCCCCTACAGAACACTACTGGCTCCTGCAGTACTCTACAGGCCTCTAGGGAACCTACGAAGCTCTACGGAACCCTATGGATCCTTACGGAACAGTACGGCCCCCTTCAGACCTCTGCGGGCGCTTATGGAAACCTACAGGACCCTACGGAACTGTACGAGACTCTACAGGCCCCTAGGGAACACCACAGGCCCCTACAGAACCCTACGAGACTCTACAGGCCCCTAGGGAACACGACAGGCCCCTACGGAACCCTACACAACCCTCTGGAAACTTATGGCACCCTACAAGCTCCTACCAACGCCTGCAGGCACTTACACAACCCTACAGGCCCCTACGGAAATCTACGGGACTCTACGGGCCCCAAGGGAAGCCTACAGATTTCGACAGAACCCTACGAGCCCCTCTGGAACCCTACAGAATACTCCAGGACCCGACAGCACTCTACAAGACCCTTAGCAACACAACGGAACCTCACAAAAACCCTATGGGCTCCTACAGAACACTGCAGGCGCCTACGGAACCCTACAGACCCCTACGGAACCCTACAGACACCTGTGGGCACTTACAGAACCCTGCAGGCCCCTACGGAACCCTACAGGTCCATAGAGAACCCCACAGGGCACTACGGAACTTTACCAGCCACTACGGAACTCTACGGGCCCCTACGGAACCCCGCAGAACCCTCCGGAACCTTATAGAATCCCACAGACTCCTACAGACTGCTGCGGGCACTTACACAATCCTACAGGCCCCTACGGAACACTGCCAGCCCCTATGGAAGGAACCCTACGGGCCCCTACAGAACACTACTGGCTCCTGCGGTACTCTACAGGCCTCTAGGGAACCTACGAAGCTCTACGGAGCCCTATGGATCCTTACGGAACAGTACAGGCCCCTTCAGACCTCTGCGGGCGCTTATGGAAACCTACAGGTCCCTATGGAACTGTACGAGACTCTACAGGCCCCTAGGGAACACCACAGGCCCCTACGGAACCCTACACAACCCTCTGGAAACTTATGGCACCCTACAAGCTCCTACCAACCCCTGCGGGCACTTACATAACCCTACAGGCCCCTACGGAAATCTGTATGGGCCCCTAGGGAAGCTTACAGATTTCGATGGAACCCTACGAGCCCCTCTGGAACCCTACAGAATACTCCAGGACCCGACAGCACTCTACAAGACCCTTAGCAACACAACGGAACCTCACGAAAACCCTATGGGCTCCTACAGAACACTGCAGGCGCCTACGGAACCCTACAGACCCCTACGGAACCCTACAGCAACACCTGCGGGCACTTACAGAACCCTGCAGGCCCATACGGAACCCCACAGGGCCCTACGGAACTTTACCAGCCACTACGGAACTCTACGGGCCCCTACGGAACCCTGCAGAACAATCCGGAACCTTAGAGAATCCCACAGACTCCTACAGACTGCTGCTGCCACTTACACAACCCTAGAGGCCCCTACGGAACACTGCCAGCCCCTATGGAAGGAACCCTACGGGCCCCTACAGAGCACTACTGGCTCCTGCAGTACTCTACAGGCCTCTAGGGAACCTACGAAGCTCTACGGAACCCTATGGATCCTTACGGAACAGTACGGGCCCCTTCAGACCTCTGCGGGCGCTTATGGAAACCTACAGGACCCTACGGAACTGTACGAGACTCTACAGGCCCCTAGGGAACACCACAGGCCCCTACAGAACCCTACGAGACTCTACAGGCCCCTAGGGAACACCACAGGCCCCTACGGAACCCTACACAACCCTCTGGAAACTTATGGCACCCTACAAGCTCCTACCAACCCCTGCAGGCACTTACACAACCCTACAGGCCCCTACGGAAATCTACGGGACTCCACGGGCCCCTAGGGAAGCCTACAGATTTCGACAGAACCCTACGAGCCCCTCTGGAACCCTACAGAATACTCCAGGACCCGACAGCACTCTACAAGACCCTTAGCAACACAACGGAACCTCACAAAAACCCTATGGGCTCCTACAGAACACTGCAGGCGCCTACGGAACCCTACAGACCCCTACAGACACCTGCGGGCACTTACAGAACCCTGCAGGCCCCTACGGAACCCTACAGGTCCATACAGAACCCCACAGGGCCCTACGGAACTTTAGCAGCCACTACGGAACTCTACGGGCCCCTACGGAACCCCGCAGAACAATCCGGAACCTTATAGAATCCCACAGACTCCTACAGACTGCTGCGGGCACTTACACAATCCTACAGGCCCCTACGGAACACTGCCAGCCCCTATGGAAGGAACCCTACGGGCCCCTACAGAACACTACTGGCTCCTGCGGTACTCTACAGGCCTCTAGGGAACCTACGAAGCTCTACGGAGCCCTATGGATCCTTACGGAACAGTACGGGCCCCTTCAGACCTCTGCAGGCGCTTATGGAAACCTACAGGTCCCTATGGAACTGTACGAGACTCTACAGGCCCCTAGGGAACACCACAGGCCCCTACGGAACCCTACACAACCCTCTGGAAACTTATGGCACCCTACAAGCTCCTACCAACCCCTGCGGGCACTTACATAACCCTACAGGCCCCTACGGAAATCTGTACGGGCCCCTAGGGAAGCTTACAGATTTCGATGGAACCCTACGAGCCCCTCTGGAACCCTACAGAATACTCCAGGACCTGACAGCACTCTACAAGACCCTTAGCAACACAACGGAACCTCACGAAAACCCTATGGGCTCCTACAGAACACTGCAGGCGCCTACGGAACCCTACAGACCCCTACGGAACCCTACAGCAACACCTGCGGGCACTTACAGAACCCTGCAGGCCCATACGGAACCCCACAGGGCCCTACGGAACTTTACCAGCCACTACGGAACTCTACGGGCCCCTACGGAACCCTGCAGAACAATCCGGAACCTTAGAGAATCCCACAGACTCCTACAGACTGCTGCTGCCACTTACACAACCCTACAGGCCCCTACGGAACACTGCCAGCCCCTATGGAAGGAACCCTACGGGCCCCTACAGAGCACTACTGGCTCCTGCAGTACTCTACAGGCCTCTAGGGAACCTACGAAGCTCTACGGAACCCTATGGATCCTTACGGAACAGTACGGCCCCCTTCAGACCTCTGCGGGCGCTTATGGAAACCTACAGGACCCTACGGAACTGTACGAGACTCTACAGGCCCCTAGGGAACACCACAGGCCCCTACAGAACCCTACGAGACTCTACAGGCCCCTAGGGAACACGACAGGCCCCTACGGAACCCTACACAACCCTCTGGAAACTTATGGCACCCTACAAGCTCCTACCAACGCCTGCAGGCACTTACACAACCCTACAGGCCCCTACGGAAATCTACGGGACTCTACGGGCCCCAAGGGAAGCCTACAGATTTCGACAGAACCCTACGAGCCCCTCTGGAACCCTACAGAATACTCCAGGACCCGACAGCACTCTACAAGACCCTTAGCAACACAACGGAACCTCACGAAAACCCTATGGGCTCCTACAGAACACTGCAGGCGCCTACGGAACCCTACAGACCCCTACGGAACCCTACAGACACCTGCGGGCACTTACAGAACCCTGCAGGCCCCTACGGAACCCTACAGGTCCATACAGAACCCCACAGGGCCCTACGGAACTTTACCAGCCACTACGGAACTCTACGGGCCCCTACGGAACCCCGCAGAACAATCCGGAACCTTATAGAATCCCACAGACTCCTACAGACTGCTGCGGGCACTTACACAATCCTACAGGCCCCTACGGAACACTGCCAGCCCCTATGGAAGGAACCCTACGGGCCCCTACAGAACACTACTGGCTCCTGCGGTACTCTACAGGCCTCTAGGGAACCTACGAAGCTCTACGGAGCCCTATGGATCCTTACGGAACAGTACGGGCCCCTTCAGACCTCTGCGGGCGCTTATGGAAGCCTACAGGACCCTATGGAACTGTACGAGACTCTACAGGCCCCTAGGGAACACCACAGGCCCCTACGGAACCCTACACAACCCTCTGGAAACTTATGGCACCCTACAAGCTCCTACCAACCCCTGCGGGCACTTACATAACCCTACAGGCCCCTACGGAAATCTGTACGGGCCCCTAGGGAAGCCTACAGATTTCGACAGAACCCTACGAGCCCCTCTGGAACCCTACAGAATACTCCAGGACCTGACAGCACTCTACAAGACCCTTAGCAACACAACGGAACCTCACGAAAACGCTATGGGCTCCTACAGAACACTGCAGGCCCCTACGGAACCCTACAGACCCCTACGGAACCCTACAGCAACACCTGCGGGCACTTACAGAACCCTGCAGGCCCATACGGAACCCCACAGGGCCCTACGGAACTTTACCAGCCACTACGGAACTCTACGGGCCCCTACGGAACCCTGCAGAACAATCCGGAACCTTATAGAATCCCACAGACTCCTACAGACTGCTGCTGCCACTTACACAACCCTACAGGGCCCTACGGAACACTGCCAGCCCCTATGGAAGGAACCCTACGGGCCCCTACAGAACACTACTGGCTCCTGCAGTACTCTACAGGCCTCTAGGGAACCTACGAAGCTCTACGGAACCCTATGGATCCTTACGGAACAGTACGGCCCCCTTCAGACCTCTGCGGGCGCTTATGGAAACCTACAGGACCCTACGGAACTGTACGAGACTCTACAGGCCCCTAGGGAACACCACAGGCCCCTACAGAACCCTACGAGACTCTACAGGCCCCTAGGGAACACGACAGGCCCCTACGGAACCCTACACAACCCTCTGGAAACTTATGGCACCCTACAAGCTCCTACCAACGCCTGCAGGCACTTACACAACCCTACAGGCCCCTACGGAAATCTACGGGACTCTACGGGCCCCAAGGGAAGCCTACAGATTTCGACAGAACCCTACGAGCCCCTCTGGAACCCTACAGAATACTCCAGGACCCGACAGCACTCTACAAGACCCTTAGCAACACAACGGAACCTCACGAAAACCCTATGGGCTCCTACAGAACACTGCAGGCGCCTACGGAACCCTACAGACCCCTACGGAACCCTACAGCAACACCTGCGGGCACTTACAGAACCCTGCAGGCCCATACGGAACCCCACAGGGCCCTACGGAACTTTACCAGCCACTACGGAACTCTACGGGCCCCTACGGAACCCTGCAGAACAATCCGGAACCTTAGAGAATCCCACAGACTCCTACAGACTGCTGCTGCCACTTACACAACCCTAGAGGCCCCTACGGAACACTGCCAGCCCCTATGGAAGGAACCCTACGGGCCCCTACAGAGCACTACTGGCTCCTGCAGTACTCTACAGGCCTCTAGGGAACCTACGAAGCTCTACGGAACCCTATGGATCCTCACGGAACAGTACGGCCCCCTTCAGACCTCTGCGGGCGCTTATGGAAACCTACAGGACCCTACGGAACTGTACGAGACTCTACAGGCCCCTAGGGAACACCACAGGCCCCTACAGAACCCTACGAGACTCTACAGGCCCCTAGGGAACACCACAGGCCCCTACGGAACCCTACACAACCCTCTGGAAACTTATGGCACCCTACAAGCTCCTACCAACGCCTGCAGGCACTTACACAACCCTACAGGCCCCTACAGAAATCTAGGGGACTCCACGGGCCCCTAGGGAAGCCTACAGATTTCGACAGAACCCTACGAGCCCCTCTGGAACCCTACAGAATACTCCAGGACCCGACAGCACTCTACAAGACCCTTAGCAACACAACGGAACCTCACGAAAACCCTATGGGCTCCTACAGAACACTGCAGGCGCCTACGGAACCCTATAGACCCCTACAGACACCTGCGGGCACTTACAGAACCCTGCAGGCCCCTACGGAACCCTACAGGTCCATACAGAACCCCACAGGGCCCTACGGAACTTTACCAGCCACTACGGAACTCTACGGGCCCCTACGGAACCCTGCAGAACCCTCCGGAACCTTATAGAATCCCACAGACTCCTACAGACTGCTGCGGGCACTTACACAATCCTACAGGCCCCTACGGAACACTGCCAGCCCCTATGGAAGGAACCCTACGGGCCCCTACAGAACACTACTGGCTCCTGCGGTACTCTACAGGCCTCTAGGGAACCTACGAAGCTCTACGGAGCCCTATGGATCCTTACGGAACAGTACGGGCCCCTTCAGACCTCTGCGGGCGCTTATGGAAACCTACAGGTCCCTATGGAACTGTACGAGACTCTACAGGCCCCTAGGGAACACCACAGGCCCCTACGGAACCCTACACAACCCTCTGGAAACTTATGGCACCCTACAAGCTCCTAGCAACCTGTGCGGGCACTTACATAACCCTACAGGCCCCTACGGAAATCTGTACGGGCCCCTAGGGAAGCCTACAGATTTCGATGGAACCCTACGAGCCCCTCTGGAACCCTACAGAATACTCCAGGACCTGACAGCACTCTACAAGACCCTTAGCAACACAACGGAACCTCACGAAAACGCTATGGGCTCCTACAGAACACTGCAGGCCCCTACGGAACCCTACAGACCCCTACGGAACCCTACAGCAACACCTGCGGGCACTTACAGAACCCTGCAGGCCCATACGGAACCCCACAGGGCCCTACGGAACTTTACCAGCCACTACGGAACTCTACGGGCCCCTACGGAACCCTGCAGAACAATCCGGAACCTTATAGAATCCCACAGACTCCTACAGACTGCTGCTGCCACTTACACAACCCTACAGGGCCCTACGGAACACTGCCAGCCCCTATGGAAGGAACCCTACGGGCCCCTACAGAACACTACTGGCTCCTGCAGTACTCTACAGGCCTCTAGGGAACCTACGAAGCTCTACGGAACCCTATGGATCCTTACGGAACAGTACGGCCCCCTTCAGACCTCTGCGGGCGCTTATGGAAACCTACAGGACCCTACGGAACTGTACGAGACTCTACAGGCCCCTAGGGAACACCACAGGCCCCTACAGAACCCTACGAGACTCTACAGGCCCCTAGGGAACACGACAGGCCCCTACGGAACCCTACACAACCCTCTGGAAACTTATGGCACCCTACAAGCTCCTACCAACGCCTGCAGGCACTTACACAACCCTACAGGCCCCTACGGAAATCTACGGGACTCTACGGGCCCCAAGGGAAGCCTACAGATTTCGACAGAACCCTACGAGCCCCTCTGGAACCCTACAGAATACTCCAGGACCCGACAGCACTCTACAAGACCCTTAGCAACACAACGGAACCTCACGAAAACCCTATGGGCTCCTACAGAACACTGCAGGCGCCTACGGAACCCTACAGACCCCTACGGAACCCTACAGACACCTGTGGGCACTTACAGAACCCTGCAGGCCCCTACGGAACCCTACAGGTCCATAGAGAACCCCACAGGGCACTACGGAACTTTACCAGCCACTACGGAACTCTACGGGCCCCTACGGAACCCCGCAGAACCCTCCGGAACCTTATAGAATCCCACAGACTCCTACAGACTGCTGCGGGCACTTACACAATCCTACAGGCCCCTACGGAACACTGCCAGCCCCTATGGAAGGAACCCTACGGGCCCCTACAGAACACTACTGGCTCCTGCGGTACTCTACAGGCCTCTAGGGAACCTACGAAGCTCTACGGAGCCCTATGGATCCTTACGGAACAGTACGGGCCCCTTCAGACCTCTGCGGGCGCTTATGGAAGCCTACAGGACCCTACGGAACTGTACGAGACTCTACAGGCCCCTAGGGAACACCACAGGCCCCTACGGAACCCTACACAACCCTCTGGAAACTTATGGCACCCTACAAGCTCCTAGCAACCTGTGCGGGCACTTACATAACCCTACAGGCCCCTACGGAAATCTGTACGGGCCCCTAGGGAAGCCTACAGATTTCGACAGAACCCTACGAGCCCCTCTGGAACCCTACAGAATACTCCAGGACCTGACAGCACTCTACAAGACCCTTAGCAACACAACGGAACCTCACGAAAACGCTATGGGCTCCTACAGAACACTGCAGGCCCCTACGGAACCCTACAGACCCCTACGGAACCCTACAGCAACACCTGCGGGCACTTACAGAACCCTGCAGGCCCATACGGAACCCCACAGGGCCCTACGGAACTTTACCAGCCACTACGGAACTCTACGGGCCCCTACGGAACCCTGCAGAACAATCCGGAACCTTATAGAATCCCACAGACTCCTACAGACTGCTGCTGCCACTTACACAACCCTACAGGCCCCTACGGAACACTGCCAGCCCCTATGGAAGGAACCCTACGGGCCCCTACAGAACACTACTGGCTCCTGCAGTACTCTACAGGCCTCTAGGGAACCTACGAAGCTCTACGGAACCCTATGGATCCTTACGGAACAGTACGGCCCCCTTCAGACCTCTGCGGGCGCTTATGGAAACCTACAGGACCCTACGGAACTGTACGAGACTCTACAGGCCCCTAGGGAACACCACAGGCCCCTACAGAACCCTACGAGACTCTACAGGCCCCTAGGGAACACGACAGGCCCCTACGGAACCCTACACAACCCTCTGGAAACTTATGGCACCCTACAAGCTCCTACCAACGCCTGCAGGCACTTACACAACCCTACAGGCCCCTACGGAAATCTACGGGACTCTACGGGCCCCAAGGGAAGCCTACAGATTTCGACAGAACCCTACGAGCCCCTCTGGAACCCTACAGAATACTCCAGGACCCGACAGCACTCTACAAGACCCTTAGCAACACAACGGAACCTCACAAAAACCCTATGGGCTCCTACAGAACACTGCAGGCGCCTACGGAACCCTACAGACCCCTACGGAACCCTACAGACACCTGTGGGCACTTACAGAACCCTGCAGGCCCCTACGGAACCCTACAGGTCCATAGAGAACCCCACAGGGCACTACGGAACTTTACCAGCCACTACGGAACTCTACGGGCCCCTACGGAACCCCGCAGAACCCTCCGGAACCTTATAGAATCCCACAGACTCCTACAGACTGCTGCGGGCACTTACACAATCCTACAGGCCCCTACGGAACACTGCCAGCCCCTATGGAAGGAACCCTACGGGCCCCTACAGAACACTACTGGCTCCTGCGGTACTCTACAGGCCTCTAGGGAACCTACGAAGCTCTACGGAGCCCTATGGATCCTTACGGAACAGTACAGGCCCCTTCAGACCTCTGCGGGCGCTTATGGAAACCTACAGGTCCCTATGGAACTGTACGAGACTCTACAGGCCCCTAGGGAACACCACAGGCCCCTACGGAACCCTACACAACCCTCTGGAAACTTATGGCACCCTACAAGCTCCTACCAACCCCTGCGGGCACTTACATAACCCTACAGGCCCCTACGGAAATCTGTATGGGCCCCTAGGGAAGCTTACAGATTTCGATGGAACCCTACGAGCCCCTCTGGAACCCTACAGAATACTCCAGGACCCGACAGCACTCTACAAGACCCTTAGCAACACAACGGAACCTCACGAAAACCCTATGGGCTCCTACAGAACACTGCAGGCGCCTACGGAACCCTACAGACCCCTACGGAACCCTACAGCAACACCTGCGGGCACTTACAGAACCCTGCAGGCCCATACGGAACCCCACAGGGCCCTACGGAACTTTACCAGCCACTACGGAACTCTACGGGCCCCTACGGAACCCTGCAGAACAATCCGGAACCTTAGAGAATCCCACAGACTCCTACAGACTGCTGCTGCCACTTACACAACCCTAGAGGCCCCTACGGAACACTGCCAGCCCCTATGGAAGGAACCCTACGGGCCCCTACAGAGCACTACTGGCTCCTGCAGTACTCTACAGGCCTCTAGGGAACCTACGAAGCTCTACGGAACCCTATGGATCCTTACGGAACAGTACGGGCCCCTTCAGACCTCTGCGGGCGCTTATGGAAACCTACAGGACCCTACGGAACTGTACGAGACTCTACAGGCCCCTAGGGAACACCACAGGCCCCTACAGAACCCTACGAGACTCTACAGGCCCCTAGGGAACACCACAGGCCCCTACGGAACCCTACACAACCCTCTGGAAACTTATGGCACCCTACAAGCTCCTACCAACCCCTGCAGGCACTTACACAACCCTACAGGCCCCTACGGAAATCTACGGGACTCCACGGGCCCCTAGGGAAGCCTACAGATTTCGACAGAACCCTACGAGCCCCTCTGGAACCCTACAGAATACTCCAGGACCCGACAGCACTCTACAAGACCCTTAGCAACACAACGGAACCTCACAAAAACCCTATGGGCTCCTACAGAACACTGCAGGCGCCTACGGAACCCTACAGACCCCTACAGACACCTGCGGGCACTTACAGAACCCTGCAGGCCCCTACGGAACCCTACAGGTCCATACAGAACCCCACAGGGCCCTACGGAACTTTAGCAGCCACTACGGAACTCTACGGGCCCCTACGGAACCCCGCAGAACAATCCGGAACCTTATAGAATCCCACAGACTCCTACAGACTGCTGCGGGCACTTACACAATCCTACAGGCCCCTACGGAACACTGCCAGCCCCTATGGAAGGAACCCTACGGGCCCCTACAGAACACTACTGGCTCCTGCGGTACTCTACAGGCCTCTAGGGAACCTACGAAGCTCTACGGAGCCCTATGGATCCTTACGGAACAGTACGGGCCCCTTCAGACCTCTGCAGGCGCTTATGGAAACCTACAGGTCCCTATGGAACTGTACGAGACTCTACAGGCCCCTAGGGAACACCACAGGCCCCTACGGAACCCTACACAACCCTCTGGAAACTTATGGCACCCTACAAGCTCCTACCAACCCCTGCGGGCACTTACATAACCCTACAGGCCCCTACGGAAATCTGTACGGGCCCCTAGGGAAGCTTACAGATTTCGATGGAACCCTACGAGCCCCTCTGGAACCCTACAGAATACTCCAGGACCTGACAGCACTCTACAAGACCCTTAGCAACACAACGGAACCTCACGAAAACCCTATGGGCTCCTACAGAACACTGCAGGCGCCTACGGAACCCTACAGACCCCTACGGAACCCTACAGCAACACCTGCGGGCACTTACAGAACCCTGCAGGCCCATACGGAACCCCACAGGGCCCTACGGAACTTTACCAGCCACTACGGAACTCTACGGGCCCCTACGGAACCCTGCAGAACAATCCGGAACCTTAGAGAATCCCACAGACTCCTACAGACTGCTGCTGCCACTTACACAACCCTACAGGCCCCTACGGAACACTGCCAGCCCCTATGGAAGGAACCCTACGGGCCCCTACAGAGCACTACTGGCTCCTGCAGTACTCTACAGGCCTCTAGGGAACCTACGAAGCTCTACGGAACCCTATGGATCCTTACGGAACAGTACGGCCCCCTTCAGACCTCTGCGGGCGCTTATGGAAACCTACAGGACCCTACGGAACTGTACGAGACTCTACAGGCCCCTAGGGAACACCACAGGCCCCTACAGAACCCTACGAGACTCTACAGGCCCCTAGGGAACACGACAGGCCCCTACGGAACCCTACACAACCCTCTGGAAACTTATGGCACCCTACAAGCTCCTACCAACGCCTGCAGGCACTTACACAACCCTACAGGCCCCTACGGAAATCTACGGGACTCTACGGGCCCCAAGGGAAGCCTACAGATTTCGACAGAACCCTACGAGCCCCTCTGGAACCCTACAGAATACTCCAGGACCCGACAGCACTCTACAAGACCCTTAGCAACACAACGGAACCTCACGAAAACCCTATGGGCTCCTACAGAACACTGCAGGCGCCTACGGAACCCTACAGACCCCTACGGAACCCTACAGACACCTGCGGGCACTTACAGAACCCTGCAGGCCCCTACGGAACCCTACAGGTCCATACAGAACCCCACAGGGCCCTACGGAACTTTACCAGCCACTACGGAACTCTACGGGCCCCTACGGAACCCCGCAGAACAATCCGGAACCTTATAGAATCCCACAGACTCCTACAGACTGCTGCGGGCACTTACACAATCCTACAGGCCCCTACGGAACACTGCCAGCCCCTATGGAAGGAACCCTACGGGCCCCTACAGAACACTACTGGCTCCTGCGGTACTCTACAGGCCTCTAGGGAACCTACGAAGCTCTACGGAGCCCTATGGATCCTTACGGAACAGTACGGGCCCCTTCAGACCTCTGCGGGCGCTTATGGAAGCCTACAGGACCCTACGGAACTGTACGAGACTCTACAGGCCCCTAGGGAACACCACAGGCCCCTACGGAACCCTACACAACCCTCTGGAAACTTATGGCACCCTACAAGCTCCTACCAACCCCTGCGGGCACTTACATAACCCTACAGGCCCCTACGGAAATCTGTACGGGCCCCTAGGGAAGCCTACAGATTTCGACAGAACCCTACGAGCCCCTCTGGAACCCTACAGAATACTCCAGGACCTGACAGCACTCTACAAGACCCTTAGCAACACAACGGAACCTCACGAAAACGCTATGGGCTCCTACAGAACACTGCAGGCCCCTACGGAACCCTACAGACCCCTACGGAACCCTACAGCAACACCTGCGGGCACTTACAGAACCCTGCAGGCCCATACGGAACCCCACAGGGCCCTACGGAACTTTACCAGCCACTACGGAACTCTACGGGCCCCTACGGAACCCTGCAGAACAATCCGGAACCTTATAGAATCCCACAGACTCCTACAGACTGCTGCTGCCACTTACACAACCCTACAGGGCCCTACGGAACACTGCCAGCCCCTATGGAAGGAACCCTACGGGCCCCTACAGAACACTACTGGCTCCTGCAGTACTCTACAGGCCTCTAGGGAACCTACGAAGCTCTACGGAACCCTATGGATCCTTACGGAACAGTACGGCCCCCTTCAGACCTCTGCGGGCGCTTATGGAAACCTACAGGACCCTACGGAACTGTACGAGACTCTACAGGCCCCTAGGGAACACCACAGGCCCCTACAGAACCCTACGAGACTCTACAGGCCCCTAGGGAACACGACAGGCCCCTACGGAACCCTACACAACCCTCTGGAAACTTATGGCACCCTACAAGCTCCTACCAACGCCTGCAGGCACTTACACAACCCTACAGGCCCCTACGGAAATCTACGGGACTCTACGGGCCCCAAGGGAAGCCTACAGATTTCGACAGAACCCTACGAGCCCCTCTGGAACCCTACAGAATACTCCAGGACCCGACAGCACTCTACAAGACCCTTAGCAACACAACGGAACCTCACGAAAACCCTATGGGCTCCTACAGAACACTGCAGGCGCCTACGGAACCCTACAGACCCCTACGGAACCCTACAGACACCTGTGGGCACTTACAGAACCCTGCAGGCCCCTACGGAACCCTACAGGTCCATAGAGAACCCCACAGGGCACTACGGAACTTTAGCAGCCACTACGGAACTCTACGGGCCCCTACGGAACCCCGCAGAACCCTCCGGAACCTTATAGAATCCCACAGACTCCTACAGACTGCTGCGGGCACTTACACAATCCTACAGGCCCCTACGGAACACTGCCAGCCCCTATGGAAGGAACCCTACGGGCCCCTACAGAACACTACTGGCTCCTGCGGTACTCTACAGGCCTCTAGGGAACCTACGAAGCTCTACGGAGCCCTATGGATCCTTACGGAACAGTACGGGCCCCTTCAGACCTCTGCGGGCGCTTATGGAAACCTACAGGTCCCTATGGAACTGTACGAGACTCTACAGGCCCCTAGGGAACACCACAGGCCCCTACGGAACCCTACACAACCCTCTGGAAACTTATGGCACCCTACAAGCTCCTACCAACCCCTGCGGGCACTTACATAACCCTACAGGCCCCTACGGAAATCTGTACGGGCCCCTAGGGAAGCTTACAGATTTCGATGGAACCCTACGAGCCCCTCTGGAACCCTACAGAATACTCCAGGACCCGACAGCACTCTACAAGACCCTTAGCAACACAACGGAACCTCACGAAAACCCTATGGGCTCCTACAGAACACTGCAGGCGCCTACGGAACCCTACAGACCCCTACGGAACCCTACAGCAACACCTGCGGGCACTTACAGAACCCTGCAGGCCCATACGGAACCCCACAGGGCCCTACGGAACTTTACCAGCCACTACGGAACTCTACGGGCCCCTACGGAACCCTGCAGAACAATCCGGAACCTTAGAGAATCCCACAGACTCCTACAGACTGCTGCTGCCACTTACACAACCCTAGAGGCCCCTACGGAACACTGCCAGCCCCTATGGAAGGAACCCTACGGGCCCCTACAGAACACTACTGGCTCCTGCAGTACTCTACAGGCCTCTAGGGAACCTACGAAGCTCTACGGAACCCTATGGATCCTTACGGAACAGTACGGCCCCCTTCAGACCTCTGCGGGCGCTTATGGAAACCTACAGGACCCTACGGAACTGTACGAGACTCTACAGGCCCCTAGGGAACACCACAGGCCCCTACAGAACCCTACGAGACTCTACAGGCCCCTAGGGAACACCACAGGCCCCTACGGAACCCTACACAACCCTCTGGAAACTTATGGCACCCTACAAGCTCCTACCAACGCCTGCAGGCACTTACACAACCCTACAGGCCCCTACGGAAATCTACGGGACTCCACGGGCCCCTAGGGAAGCCTACAGATTTCGACAGAACCCTACGAGCCCCTCTGGAACCCTACAGAATACTCCAGGACCCGACAGCACTCTACAAGACCCTTAGCAACACAACGGAACCTCACAAAAACCCTATGGGCTCCTACAGAACACTGCAGGCGCCTACGGAACCCTATAGACCCCTACAGACACCTGCGGGCACTTACAGAACCCTGCAGGCCCCTACGGAACCCTACAGGTCCATACAGAACCCCACAGGGCCCTACGGAACTTTACCAGCCACTACGGAACTCTACGGGCCCCTACGGAACCCTGCAGAACCCTCCGGAACCTTATAGAATCCCACAGACTCCTACAGACTGCTGCGGGCACTTACACAATCCTACAGGCCCCTACGGAACACTGCCAGCCCCTATGGAAGGAACCCTACGGGCCCCTACAGAACACTACTGGCTCCTGCGGTACTCTACAGGCCTCTAGGGAACCTACGAAGCTCTACGGAGCCCTATGGATCCTTACGGAACAGTACGGGCCCCTTCAGACCTCTGCGGGCGCTTATGGAAACCTACAGGTCCCTACGGAACTGTACGAGACTCTACAGGCCCCTAGGGAACACCACAGGCCCCTACGGAACCCTACACAACCCTCTGGAAACTTATGGCACCCTACAAGCTCCTACCAACCTGTGCGGGCACTTACATAACCCTACAGGCCCCTACGGAAATCTGTACGGGCCCCTAGGGAAGCCTACAGATTTCGATGGAACCCTACGAGCCCCTCTGGAACCCTACAGAATACTCCAGGACCTGACAGCACTCTACAAGACCCTTAGCAACACAACGGAACCTCACGAAAACGCTATGGGCTCCTACAGAACACTGCAGGCCCCTACGGAACCCTACAGACCCCTACGGAACCCTACAGCAACACCTGCGGGCACTTACAGAACCCTGCAGGCCCATACGGAACCCCACAGGGCCCTACGGAACTTTACCAGCCACTACGGAACTCTACGGGCCCCTACGGAACCCTGCAGAACAATCCGGAACCTTAGAGAATCCCACAGACTCCTACAGACTGCTGCTGCCACTTACACAACCCTACAGGCCCCTACGGAACACTGCCAGCCCCTATGGAAGGAACCCTACGGGCCCCTACAGAACACTACTGGCTCCTGCAGTACTCTACAGGCCTCTAGGGAACCTACGAAGCTCTACGGAACCCTATGGATCCTTACGGAACAGTACGGCCCCCTTCAGACCTCTGCGGGTGCTTATGGAAACCTACAGGACCCTACGGAACTGTACGAGACTCTACAGGCCCCTAGGGAACACCACAGGCCCCTACAGAACCCTACGAGACTCTACAGGCCCCTAGGGAACACGACAGGCCCCTACGGAACCCTACACAACCCTCTGGAAACTTATGGCACCCTACAAGCTCCTACCAACGCCTGCAGGCACTTACACAACCCTACAGGCCCCTACGGAAATCTACGGGACTCTACGGGCCCCAAGGGAAGCCTACAGATTTCGACAGAACCCTACGAGCCCCTCTGGAACCCTACAGAATACTCCAGGACCCGACAGCACTCTACAAGACCCTTAGCAACACAACGGAACCTCACGAAAACCCTATGGGCTCCTACAGAACACTGCAGGCGCCTACGGAACCCTACAGACCCCTACGGAACCCTACAGACACCTGTGGGCACTTACAGAACCCTGCAGGCCCCTACGGAACCCTACAGGTCCATAGAGAACCCCACAGGGCACTACGGAACTTTAGCAGCCACTACGGAACTCTACGGGCCCCTACGGAACCCCGCAGAACCCTCCGGAACCTTATAGAATCCCACAGACTCCTACAGACTGCTGCGGGCACTTACACAATCCTACAGGCCCCTACGGAACACTGCCAGCCCCTATGGAAGGAACCCTACGGGCCCCTACAGAACACTACTGGCTCCTGCGGTACTCTACAGGCCTCTAGGGAACCTACGAAGCTCTACGGAGCCCTATGGATCCTTACGGAACAGTACGGGCCCCTTCAGACCTCTGCGGGCGCTTATGGAAACCTACAGGTCCCTATGGAACTGTACGAGACTCTACAGGCCCCTAGGGAACACCACAGGCCCCTACGGAACCCTACACAACCCTCTGGAAACTTATGGCACCCTACAAGCTCCTACCAACCCCTGCGGGCACTTACATAACCCTACAGGCCCCTACGGAAATCTGTACGGGCCCCTAGGGAAGCTTACAGATTTCGATGGAACCCTACGAGCCCCTCTGGAACCCTACAGAATACTCCAGGACCCGACAGCACTCTACAAGACCCTTAGCAACACAACGGAACCTCACGAAAACCCTATGGGCTCCTACAGAACACTGCAGGCGCCTACGGAACCCTACAGACCCCTACGGAACCCTACAGCAACACCTGCGGGCACTTACAGAACCCTGCAGGCCCATACGGAACCCCACAGGGCCCTACGGAACTTTACCAGCCACTACGGAACTCTACGGGCCCCTACGGAACCCTGCAGAACAATCCGGAACCTTAGAGAATCCCACAGACTCCTACAGACTGCTGCTGCCACTTACACAACCCTAGAGGCCCCTACGGAACACTGCCAGCCCCTATGGAAGGAACCCTACGGGCCCCTACAGAGCACTACTGGCTCCTGCAGTACTCTACAGGCCTCTAGGGAACCTACGAAGCTCTACGGAGCCCTATGGATCCTTACGGAACAGTACGGCCCCCTTCAGACCTCTGCGGGCGCTTATGGAAACCTACAGGACCCTACGGAACTGTACGAGACTCTACAGGCCCCTAGGGAACACCACAGGCCCCTACAGAACCCTACGAGACTCTACAGGCCCCTAGGGAACACCACAGGCCCCTACGGAACCCTACACAACCCTCTGGAAACTTATGGCACCCTACAAGCTCCTACCAACCCCTGCAGGCACTTACACAACCCTACAGGCCCCTACGGAAATCTACGGGACTCCACGGGCCCCTAGGGAAGCCTACAGATTTCGATGGAACCCTACGAGCCCCTCTGGAACCCTACAGAATACTCCAGGACCCGACAGCACTCTACAAGACCCTTAGCAACACAACGGAACCTCACAAAAACCCTATGGGCTCCTACAGAACACTGCAGGCGCCTACGGAACCCTACAGACCCCTACAGACACCTGCGGGCACTTACAGAACCCTGCAGGCCCCTACGGAACCCTACAGGGCTCTACGGAACTTTACCAGCCACTACGGAACTCTACGGGCCCCTACGGAACCCTGCAGAACAATCCGGAACCTTAGAGAATCCCACAGACTCCTACAGACTGCTGCTGCCACTTACACAACCCTACAGGCCCCTACGGAACACTGCCAGCCCCTATGGAAGGAACCCTACGGGCCCCTACAGAGCACTACTGGCTCCTGCAGTACTCTACAGGCCTCTAGGGAACCTACGAAGCTCTACGGAACCCTATGGATCCTTACGGAACAGTACGGGCCCCTTCAGACCTCTGCGGGCGCTTATGGAAACCTACAGGACCCTACGGAACTGTACGAGACTCTACAGGCCCCTAGGGAACACCACAGGCCCCTACGGAACCCTACACAACCCTCTGGAAACTTATGGCACCCTACAAGCTCCTACCAACCCCTGCGGGCACTTACATAACCCTACAGGCCCCTACGGAAATCTGTACGGGCCCCTAGGGAAGCCTACAGATTTCGATGGAACCCTACGAGCCCCTCTGGAACCCTACAGAATACTCCAGGACCTGACAGCACTCTACAAGACCCTTAGCAACACAACGGAACCTCACGAAAACGCTATGGGCTCCTACAGAACACTGCAGGCGCCTACGGAACCCTACAGACCCCTACGGAACCCTACAGCAACACCTGCGGGCACTTACAGAACCCTGCAGGCCCATACGGAACCCCACAGGGCCCTACGGAACTTTACCAGCCACTACGGAACTCTACGGGCCCCTACGGAACCCTGCAGAACAATCCGGAACCTTAGAGAATCCCACAGACTCCTACAGACTGCTGCTGCCACTTACACAACCCTACAGGCCCCTACGGAACACTGCCAGCCCCTATGGAAGGAACCCTACGGGCCCCTGCAGAACACTACTGGCTCCTGCAGTACTCTACAGGCCTCTAGGGAACCTACGAAGCTCTACGGAACCCTATGGATCCTTACGGAACAGTACGGCCCCCTTCAGACCTCTGCGGGCGCTTATGGAAACCTACAGGACCCTACGGAACTGTACGAGACTCTACAGGCCCCTAGGGAACACCACAGGCCCCTACAGAACCCTACGAGACTCTACAGGCCCCTAGGGAACACCACAGGCCCCTACGGAACCCTACACAACCCTCTGGAAACTTATGGCACCCTACAAGCTCCTACCAACCCCTGCAGGCACTTACACAACCCTACAGGCCCCTACGGAAATCTACGGGACTCTACGGGCCCCAAGGGAAGCCTACAGATTTCGACAGAACCCTACGAGCCCCTCTGGAACCCTACAGAATACTCCAGGACCCGTCAGCACTCTACAAGACCCTTAGCAACACAACGGAACCTCACGAAAACCCTATGGGCTCCTACAGAACACTGCAGGCGCCTACGGAACCCTACAGACCCCTACGGAACCCTACAGACACCTGTGGGCACTTACAGAACCCTGCAGGCCCCTACGGAACCCTACAGGTCCATAGAGAACCCCACAGGGCACTACGGAACTTTAGCAGCCACTACGGAACTCTACGGGCCCCTACGGAACCCCGCAGAACCCTCCGGAACCTTATAGAATCCCACAGACTCCTACAGACTGCTGCGGGCACTTACACAATCCTACAGGCCCCTACGGAACACTGCCAGCCCCTATGGAAGGAACCCTACGGGCCCCTACAGAACACTACTGGCTCCTGCGGTACTCTACAGGCCTCTAGGGAACCTACGAAGCTCTACGGAGCCCTATGGATCCTTACGGAACAGTACGGGCCCCTTCAGACCTCTGCGGGCGCTTATGGAAACCTACAGGTCCCTATGGAACTGTACGAGACTCTACAGGCCCCTAGGGAACACCACAGGCCCCTACGGAACCCTACACAACCCTCTGGAAACTTATGGCACCCTACAAGCTCCTACCAACCCCTGCGGGCACTTACATAACCCTACAGGCCCCTACGGAAATCTGTACGGGCCCCTAGGGAAGCCTACAGATTTCGATGGAACCCTACGAGCCCCTCTGGAACCCTACAGAATACTCCAGGACCCGACAGCACTCTACAAGACCCTTAGCAACACAACGGAACCTCACGAAAACCCTATGGGCTCCTACAGAACACTGCAGGCGCCTACGGAACCCTACAGACCCCTACGGAACCCTACAGCAACACCTGCGGGCACTTACAGAACCCTGCAGGCCCATACGGAACCCCACAGGGCCCTACGGAACTTTACCAGCCACTACGGAACTCTACGGGCCCCTACGGAACCCTGCAGAACAATCCGGAACCTTAGAGAATCCCACAGACTCCTACAGACTGCTGCTGCCACTTACACAACCCTAGAGGCCCCTACGGAACACTGCCAGCCCCTATGGAAGGAACCCTACGGGCCCCTACAGAACACTACTGGCTCCTGCAGTACTCTACAGGCCTCTAGGGAACCTACGAAGCTCTACGGAACCCTATGGATCCTTACGGAACAGTACGGCCCCCTTCAGACCTCTGCGGGCGCTTATGGAAACCTACAGGACCCTACGGAACTGTACGAGACTCTACAGGCCCCTAGGGAACACCACAGGCCCCTACAGAACCCTACGAGACTCTACAGGCCCCTAGGGAACACCACAGGCCCCTACGGAACCCTACACAACCCTCTGGAAACTTATGGCACCCTACAAGCTCCTACCAACGCCTGCAGGCACTTACACAACCCTACAGGCCCCTACGGAAATCTACGGGACTCTACGGGCCCCTAGGGAAGCCTACAGATTTCGACAGAACCCTACGAGCCCCTCTGGAACCCTACAGAATACTCCAGGACCCGACAGCACTCTACAAGACCCTTAGCAACACAACGGAACCTCACAAAAACCCTATGGGCTCCTACAGAACACTGCAGGCGCCTACGGAACCCTACAGACCCCTACAGACACCTGCGGGCACTTACAGAACCCTGCAGGCCCCTACGGAACCCTACAGGTCCATACAGAACCCCACAGGGCCCTACGGAACTTTACCAGCCACTACGGAACTCTACGGGCCCCTACGGAACCCTGCAGAACCCTCCGGAACCTTATAGAATCCCACAGACTCCTACAGACTGCTGCGGGCACTTACACAATCCTACAGGCCCCTACGGAACACTGCCAGCCCCTATGGAAGGAACCCTACGGGCCCCTACAGAACACTACTGGCTCCTGCGGTACTCTACAGGCCTCTAGGGAACCTACGAAGCTCTACGGAGCCCTATGGATCCTTACGGAACAGTACGGGCCCCTTCAGACCTCTGCGGGCGCTTATGGAAACCTACAGGTCCCTACGGAACTGTACGAGACTCTACAGGCCCCTAGGGAACACCACAGGCCCCTACGGAACCCTACACAACCCTCTGGAAACTTATGGCACCCTACAAGCTCCTACCAACCCCTGCAGGCACTTACATAACCCTACAGGCCCCTACGGAAATCTGTACGGGCCCCTAGGGAAGCCTACAGATTTCGATGGAACCCTACGAGCCCCTCTGGAACCCTACAGAATACTCCAGGACCCGACAGCACTCTACAAGACCCTTAGCAACACAACGGAACCTCACGAAAACGCTATGGGCTCCTACAGAACACTGCAGGCGCCTACGGAACCCTACAGACCCCTACGGAACCCTACAGCAACACCTGCGGGCACTTACAGAACCCTGCAGGCCCATACGGAACCCCACAGGGCCCTACGGAACTTTACCAGCCACTACGGAACTCTACGGGCCCCTACGGAACCCTGCAGAACAATCCGGAACCTTAGAGAATCCCACAGACTCCTACAGACTGCTGCTGCCACTTACACAACCCTAGAGGCCCCTACGGAACACTGCCAGCCCCTATGGAAGGAACCCTACGGGCCCCTACAGAGCACTACTGGCTCCTGCAGTACTCTACAGGCCTCTAGGGAACCTACGAAGCTCTACGGAACCCTATGGATCCTTACGGAACAGTACGGCCCCCTTCAGACCTCTGCGGGCGCTTATGGAAACCTACAGGACCCTACGGAACTGTACGAGACTCTACAGGCCCCTAGGGAACACCACAGGCCCCTACGGAACTGTACGAGACTCTACAGGCCCCTAGGGAACACCACAGGCCCCTACGGAACCCTACACAACCCTCTGGAAACTTATGGCACCCTACAAGCTCCTACCAACGCCTGCAGGCACTTACACAACCCTACAGGCCCCTACGGAAATCTACGGGACTCTACGGGCCCCAAGGGAAGCCTACCGATTTTGACAGGACCCTACGAGCCCCTCTGGAACCCTACAGAATACTCCAGGACCCGACAGCACTCTACAAGACCCTTAGCAACACAACGGAACCTCACGAAAACCCTATGGGCTCCTACAGAACACTGCAGGCGCCTACGGAACCCTACAGACCCCTACGGAACCCTACAGACACCTGCGGGCACTTACAGAACCCTGCAGGCCCCTACGGAACCCTACAGGTCCATACAGAACCCCACAGGGCCCTACGGAACTTTAGCAGCCACTACGGAACTCTACGGGCCCCTACGGAACCCCGCAGAACAATCCGGAACCTTATAGAATCCCACAGACTCCTACAGACTGCTGCGGGCACTTACACAATCCTACAGGCCCCTACGGAACACTGCCAGCCCCTATGGAAGGAACCCTACGGGCCCCTACAGAACACTACTGGCTCCTGCGGTACTCTACAGGCCTCTAGGGAACCTACGAAGCTCTACGGAGCCCTATGGATCCTTACGGAACAGTACGGGCCCCTTCAGACCTCTGCGGGCGCTTATGGAAACCTACAGGTCCCTATGGAACTGTACGAGACTCTACAGGCCCCTAGGGAACACCACAGGCCCCTACGGAACCCTACACAACCCTCTGGAAACTTATGGCACCCTACAAGCTCCTACCAACCCCTGCGGGCACTTACATAACCCTACAGGCCCCTACGGAAATCTGTACGGGCCCCTAGGGAAGCTTACAGATTTCGATGGAACCCTACGAGCCCCTCTGGAACCCTACAGAATACTCCAGGACCCGACAGCACTCTACAAGACCCTTAGCAACACAACGGAACCTCACGAAAACCCTATGGGCTCCTACAGAACACTGCAGGCGCCTACGGAACCCTACAGACCCCTACGGAACCCTACAGCAACACCTGCGGGCACTTACAGAACCCTGCAGGCCCATACGGAACCCCACAGGGCCCTACGGAACTTTACCAGCCACTACGAAACTCTACGGGCCCCTACGGAACCCTGCAGAACAATCCGGAACCTTATAGAATCCCACAGACTCCTACAGACTGCTGCTGCCACTTACACAACCCTACAGGCCCCTACGGAACACTGCCAGCCCCTATGGAAGGAACCCTACGGGCCCCTACAGAACACTACTGGCTCCTGCAGTACTCTACAGGCCTCTAGGGAACCTACGAAGCTCTACGGAACCCTATGGATCCTTACGGAACAGTACGGCCCCCTTCAGACCTCTGCGGGCGCTTATGGAAACCTACAGGACCCTACGGAACTGTACGAGACTCTACAGGCCCCTAGGGAACACCACAGGCCCCTACAGAACCCTACGAGACTCTACAGGCCCCTAGGGAACACGACAGGCCCCTACGGAACCCTACACAACCCTCTGGAAACTTATGGCACCCTACAAGCTCCTACCAACGCCTGCAGGCACTTACACAACCCTACAGGCCCCTACGGAAATCTACGGGACTCTACGGGCCCCAAGGGAAGCCTACAGATTTCGACAGAACCCTACGAGCCCCTCTGGAACCCTACAGAATACTCCAGGACCCGACAGCACTCTACAAGACCCTTAGCAACACAACGGAACCTCACGAAAACCCTATGGGCTCCTACAGAACACTGCAGGCGCCTACGGAACCCTACAGACTCCTACGGAACCCTACAGCAACACCTGCGGGCACTTACAGAACCCTGCAGGCCCATACGGAACCCCACAGGGCCCTACGGAACTTTACCAGCCACTACGGAACTCTACGGGCCCCTACGGAACCCTGCAGAACAATCCGGAACCTTAGAGAATCCCACAGACTCCTACAGACTGCTGCTGCCACTTACACAATCCTACAGGCCCCTACGGAACACTGCCAGCCCCTATGGAAGGAACCCTACGGGCCCCTACAGAACACTACTGGCTCCTGCAGTACTCTACAGGCCTCTAGGGAACCTACGAAGCTCTACGGAACCCTATGGATCCTTACGGAACAGTACGGCCCCCTTCAGACCTCTGCGGGCGCTTATGGAAACCTACAGGACCCTACGGAACTGTACGAGACTCTACAGGCCCCTAGGGAACACCACAGGCCCCTACGGAACCCTACACAACCCTCTGGAAACTTATGGCACCCTACAAGCTCCTACCAACCCCTGCGGGCACTTACATAACCCTACAGGCCCCTACGGAAATCTGTACGGGCCCCTAGGGAAGCCTACAGATTTCGATGGAACCCTACGAGCCCCTCTGGAACCCTACAGAATACTCCAGGACCCGACAGCACTCTACAAGACCCTTAGCAACACAACGGAACCTCACGAAAACCCTATGGGCTCCTACAGAACACTGCAGGCGCCTACGGAACCCTACAGACCCCTACGGAACCCTACAGCAACACCTGCGGGCACTTACAGAACCCTGCAGGCCCATACGGAACCCCACAGGGCCCTACGGAACTTTACCAGCCACTACGGAACTCTACGGGCCCCTACGGAACCCTGCAGAACAATCCGGAACCTTATAGAATCCCACAGACTCCTACAGACTGCTGCTGCCACTTACACAACCCTACAGGCCCCTACGGAACACTGCCAGCCCCTATGGAAGGAACCCTACGGGCCCCTACAGAACACTACTGGCTCCTGCAGTACTCTACAGGCCTCTAGGGAACCTACGAAGCTCTACGGAACCCTATGGATCCTTACGGAACAGTACGGCCCCCTTCAGACCTCTGCGGGCGCTTATGGAAACCTACAGGACCCTACGGAACTGTACGAGACTCTACAGGCCCCTAGGGAACACCACAGGCCCCTACAGAACCCTACGAGACTCTACAGGCCCCTAGGGAACACCACAGGCCCCTACGGAACCCTACACAACCCTCTGGAAACTTATGGCACCCTACAAGCTCCTACCAACGCCTGCAGGCACTTACACAACCCTACAGGCCCCTACGGAAATCTACGGGACTCTACGGGCCCCAAGGGAAGCCTACAGATTTCGACAGAACCCTACGAGCCCCTCTGGAACCCTACAGAATACTCCAGGACCCGACAGCACTCTACAAGACCCTTAGCAACACAACGGAACCTCACGAAAACCCTATGGGCTCCTACAGAACACTGCAGGCGCCTACGGAACCCTACAGACTCCTACGGAACCCTACAGCAACACCTGCGGGCACTTACAGAACCCTGCAGGCCCATACGGAACCCCACAGGGCCCTACGGAACTTTACCAGCCACTACGGAACTCTACGGGCCCCTACGGAACCCTGCAGAACAATCCGGAACCTTAGAGAATCCCACAGACTCCTACAGACTGCTGCTGCCACTTACACAATCCTACAGGCCCCTACGGAACACTGCCAGCCCCTATGGAAGGAACCCTACGGGCCCCTACAGAACACTACTGGCTCCTGCAGTACTCTACAGGCCTCTAGGGAACCTACGAAGCTCTACGGAACCCTATGGATCCTTACGGAACAGTACGGCCCCCTTCAGACCTCTGCGGGCGCTTATGGAAACCTACAGGACCCTACGGAACTGTACGAGACTCTACAGGCCCCTAGGGAACACCACAGGCCCCTACAGAACCCTACGAGACTCTACAGGCCCCTAGGGAACACGACAGGACCCTACGGAACCCTACACAACCCTCTGGAAACTTATGGCACCCTACAAGCTCCTACCAACGCCTGCAGGCACTTACACAACCCTACAGGCCCCTACGGAAATCTACGGGACTCTACGGGCCCCAAGGGAAGCCTACAGATTTCGACAGAACCCTACGAGCCCCTCTGGAACCCTACAGAATACTCCAGGACCCGACAGCACTCTACAAGACCCTTAGCAACACAACGGAACCTCACGAAAACCCTATGGGCTCCTACAGAACACTGCAGGCGCCTACGGAACCCTACAGACCCCTACGGAACCCTACAGACACCTGCGGGCACTTACAGAACCCTGCAGGCCCCTACGGAACCCTACAGGTCCATAGAGAACCCCACAGGGCACTACGGAACTTTAGCAGCCACTACGGAACTCTACGGGCCCCTACGGAACCCCGCAGAACAATCCGGAACCTTATAGAATCCCACAGACTCCTACAGACTGCTGCGGGCACTTACACAATCCTACAGGCCCCTACGGAACACTGCCAGCCCCTATGGAAGGAACCCTACGGGCCCCTACAGAACACTACTGGCTCCTGCGGTACTCTACAGGCCTCTAGGGAACCTACGAAGCTCTACGGAGCCCTATGGATCCTTACGGAACAGTACGGGCCCCTTCAGACCTCTGCGGGCGCTTATGGAAACCTACAGGTCCCTACGGAACTGTACGAGACTCTACAGGCCCCTAGGGAACACCACAGGCCCCTACGGAACCCTACACAACCCTCTGGAAACTTATGGCACCCTACAAGCTCCTACCAACCCCTGCGGGCACTTACATAACCCTACAGGCCCCTACGGAAATCTGTACGGGCCCCTAGGGAAGCTTACAGATTTCGATGGAACCCTACGAGCCCCTCTGGAACCCTACAGAATACTCCAGGACCCGACAGCACTCTACAAGACCCTTAGCAACACAACGGAACCTCACGAAAACGCTATGGGCTCCTACAGAACACTGCAGGCCCCTACGGAACCCTACAGACCCCTACGGAACCCTACAGCAACACCTGCGGGCACTTACAGAACCCTGCAGGCCCATACGGAACCCCACAGGGCCCTACGGAACTTTACCAGCCACTACGGAACTCTACGGGCCCCTACGGAACCCTGCAGAACAATCCGGAACCTTATAGAATCCCACAGACTCCTACAGACTGCTGCTGCCACTTACGCAACCCTACAGGCCCCTACGGAACACTGCCAGCCCCTATGGAAGGAACCCTACGGGCCCCTACAGAACACTACTGGCTCCTGCAGTACTCTACAGGCCTCTAGGGAACCTACGAAGCTCTACGGAACCCTATGGATCCTTACGGAACAGTACGGCCCCCTTCAGACCTCTGCGGGCGCTTATGGAAACCTACAGGACCCTACGGAACTGTACGAGACTCTACAGGCCCCTAGGGAACACCACAGGCCCCTACAGAACCCTACGAGACTCTACAGGCCCCTAGGGAACACGACAGGCCCCTACGGAACCCTACACAACCCTCTGGAAACTTATGGCACCCTACAAGCTCCTACCAACGCCTGCAGGCACTTACACAACCCTACAGGCCCCTACGGAAATCTACGGGACTCTACGGGCCCCAAGGGAAGCCTACAGATTTCGACAGAACCCTACGAGCCCCTCTGGAACCCTACAGAATACTCCAGGACCCGACAGCACTCTACAAGACCCTTAGCAACACAACGGAACCTCACGAAAACCCTATGGGCTCCTACAGAACACTGCAGGCGCCTACGGAACCCTACAGACTCCTACGGAACCCTACAGCAACACCTGCGGGCACTTACAGAACCCTGCAGGCCCATACGGAACCCCACAGGGCCCTACGGAACTTTACCAGCCACTACGGAACTCTACGGGCCCCTACGGAACCCTGCAGAACAATCCGGAACCTTAGAGAATCCCACAGACTCCTACAGACTGCTGCTGCCACTTACACAACCCTACAGGCCCCTACGGAACACTGCCAGCCCCTATGGAAGGAACCCTACGGGCCCCTACAGAACACTACTGGCTCCTGCAGTACTCTACAGGCCTCTAGGGAACCTACGAAGCTCTACGGAACCCTATGGATCCTTACGGAACAGTACGGCCCCCTTCAGACCTCTGCGGGCACTTATGGAAACCTACAGGACCCTACGGAACTGTACGAGACTCTACAGGCCCCTAGGGAACACCACAGGCCCCTACAGAACCCTACGAGACTCTACAGGCCCCTAGGGAACACACAACCCTCTGGAAACTTATGGCACCCTACAAGCTCCTACCAACGCCTGCAGGCACTTACACAACCCTACAGGCCCCTACGGAAATCTACGGGACTCTACGGGCCCCAAGGGAAGCCTACAGATTTCGACAGAACCCTACGAGCCCCTCTGGAACCCTACAGAATACTCCAGGACCCGACAGCACTCTACAAGACCCTTAGCAACACAACGGAACCTCACGAAAACCCTATGGGCTCCTACAGAACACTGCAGGCGCCTACGGAACCCTACAGACCCCTACGGAACCCTACAGCAACACCTGCGGGCACTTACAGAACCCTGCAGGCCCATACGGAACCCCACAGGGCCCTACGGAACTTTACCAGCTACTACGGAACTCTACGGGCCCCTACGGAACCCTGCAGAACAATCCGGAACCTTAGAGAATCCCACAGACTCCTACAGACTGCTGCTGCCACTTACACAATCCTACAGGCCCCTACGGAACACTGCCAGCCCCTATGGAAGGAACCCTACGGGCCCCTACAGAACACTACTGGCTCCTGCAGTACTCTACAGGCCTCTAGGGAACCTACGAAGCTCTACGGAACCCTATGGATCCTTACGGAACAGTACGGCCCCCTTCAGACCTCTGCGGGCGCTTATGGAAACCTACAGGACCCTACGGAACTGTACGAGACTCTACAGGCCCCTAGGGAACACCACAGGCCCCTACAGAACCCTACGAGACTCTACAGGCCCCTAGGGAACACGACAGGACCCTACGGAACCCTACACAACCCTCTGGAAACTTATGGCACCCTACAAGCTCCTACCAACGCCTGCAGGCACTTACACAACCCTACAGGCCCCTACGGAAATCTACGGGACTCTACGGGCCCCAAGGGAAGCCTACAGATTTCGACAGAACCCTACGAGCCCCTCTGGAACCCTACAGAATACTCCAGGACCCGACAGCACTCTACAAGACCCTTAGCAACACAACGGAACCTCACGAAAACCCTATGGGCTCCTACAGAACACTGCAGGCGCCTACGGAACCCTACAGACCCCTACGGAACCCTACAGACACCTGCGGGCACTTACAGAACCCTGCAGGCCCCTACGGAACCCTACAGGTCCATAGAGAACCCCACAGGGCACTACGGAACTTTAGCAGCCACTACGGAACTCTACGGGCCCCTACGGAACCCCGCAGAACAATCCGGAACCTTATAGAATCCCACAGACTCCTACAGACTGCTGCGGGCACTTACACAATCCTACAGGCCCCTACGGAACACTGCCAGCCCCTATGGAAGGAACCCTACGGGCCCCTACAGAACACTACTGGCTCCTGCGGTACTCTACAGGCCTCTAGGGAACCTACGAAGCTCTACGGAGCCCTATGGATCCTTACGGAACAGTACGGGCCCCTTCAGACCTCTGCGGGCGCTTATGGAAACCTACAGGTCCCTACGGAACTGTACGAGACTCTACAGGCCCCTAGGGAACACCACAGGCCCCTACGGAACCCTACACAACCCTCTGGAAACTTATGGCACCCTACAAGCTCCTACCAACCCCTGCGGGCACTTACATAACCCTACAGGCCCCTACGGAAATCTGTACGGGCCCCTAGGGAAGCTTACAGATTTCGATGGAACCCTACGAGCCCCTCTGGAACCCTACAGAATACTCCAGGACCCGACAGCACTCTACAAGACCCTTAGCAACACAACGGAACCTCACGAAAACGCTATGGGCTCCTACAGAACACTGCAGGCCCCTACGGAACCCTACAGACCCCTACGGAACCCTACAGCAACACCTGCGGGCACTTACAGAACCCTGCAGGCCCATACGGAACCCCACAGGGCCCTACGGAACTTTACCAGCCACTACGGAACTCTACGGGCCCCTACGGAACCCTGCAGAACAATCCGGAACCTTATAGAATCCCACAGACTCCTACAGACTGCTGCTGCCACTTACGCAACCCTACAGGCCCCTACGGAACACTGCCAGCCCCTATGGAAGGAACCCTACGGGCCCCTACAGAACACTACTGGCTCCTGCAGTACTCTACAGGCCTCTAGGGAACCTACGAAGCTCTACGGAACCCTATGGATCCTTACGGAACAGTACGGCCCCCTTCAGACCTCTGCGGGCGCTTATGGAAACCTACAGGACCCTACGGAACTGTACGAGACTCTACAGGCCCCTAGGGAACACCACAGGCCCCTACAGAACCCTACGAGACTCTACAGGCCCCTAGGGAACACGACAGGCCCCTACGGAACCCTACACAACCCTCTGGAAACTTATGGCACCCTACAAGCTCCTACCAACGCCTGCAGGCACTTACACAACCCTACAGGCCCCTACGGAAATCTACGGGACTCTACGGGCCCCAAGGGAAGCCTACAGATTTCGACAGAACCCTACGAGCCCCTCTGGAACCCTACAGAATACTCCAGGACCCGACAGCACTCTACAAGACCCTTAGCAACACAACGGAACCTCACGAAAACCCTATGGGCTCCTACAGAACACTGCAGGCGCCTACGGAACCCTACAGACTCCTACGGAACCCTACAGCAACACCTGCGGGCACTTACAGAACCCTGCAGGCCCATACGGAACCCCACAGGGCCCTACGGAACTTTACCAGCCACTACGGAACTCTACGGGCCCCTACGGAACCCTGCAGAACAATCCGGAACCTTAGAGAATCCCACAGACTCCTACAGACTGCTGCTGCCACTTACACAACCCTACAGGCCCCTACGGAACACTGCCAGCCCCTATGGAAGGAACCCTACGGGCCCCTACAGAACACTACTGGCTCCTGCAGTACTCTACAGGCCTCTAGGGAACCTACGAAGCTCTACGGAACCCTATGGATCCTTACGGAACAGTACGGCCCCCTTCAGACCTCTGCGGGCACTTATGGAAACCTACAGGACCCTACGGAACTGTACGAGACTCTACAGGCCCCTAGGGAACACCACAGGCCCCTACAGAACCCTACGAGACTCTACAGGCCCCTAGGGAACACACAACCCTCTGGAAACTTATGGCACCCTACAAGCTCCTACCAACGCCTGCAGGCACTTACACAACCCTACAGGCCCCTACGGAAATCTACGGGACTCTACGGGCCCCAAGGGAAGCCTACAGATTTCGACAGAACCCTACGAGCCCCTCTGGAACCCTACAGAATACTCCAGGACCCGACAGCACTCTACAAGACCCTTAGCAACACAACGGAACCTCACGAAAACCCTATGGGCTCCTACAGAACACTGCAGGCGCCTACGGAACCCTACAGACCCCTACGGAACCCTACAGCAACACCTGCGGGCACTTACAGAACCCTGCAGGCCCATACGGAACCCCACAGGGCCCTACGGAACTTTACCAGCCACTACGGAACTCTACGGGCCCCTACGGAACCCTGCAGAACAATCCGGAACCTTATAGAATCCCACAGACTCCTACAGACTGCTGCTGCCACTTACACAACCCTACAGGCCCCTACGGAACACTGCCAGCCCCTATGGAAGGAACCCTACTGGCCCCTACAGAACACTACTGGCTCCTGCAGTACTCTACAGGCCTCTAGGGAACCTACGAAGCTCTACGGAACCCTATGGATCCTTACGGAACAGTACGGCCCCCTTCAGACCTCTGCGGGCGCTTATGGAAACCTACAGGACCCTACGGAACTGTACGAGACTCTACAGGCCCCTAGGGAACACCACAGGCCCCTACAGAACCCTACGAGACTCTACAGGCCCCTAGGGAACACGACAGGCCCCTACGGAACCCTACACAACCCTCTGGAAACTTATGGCACCCTACAAGCTCCTACCAACGCCTGCAGGCACTTACACAACCCTACAGGCCCCTACGGAAATCTACGGGACTCTACGGGCCCCAAGGGAAGCCTACAGATTTCGACAGAACCCTACGAGCCCCTCTGGAACCCTACAGAATACTCCAGGACCCGACAGCACTCTACAAGACCCTTAGCAACACAACGGAACCTCACGAAAACCCTATGGGCTCCTACAGAACACTGCAGGCGCCTACGGAACCCTACAGACTCCTACGGAACCCTACAGCAACACCTGCGGGCACTTACAGAACCCTGCAGGCCCATACGGAACCCCACAGGGCCCTACGGAACTTTACCAGCCACTACGGAACTCTACGGGCCCCTACGGAACCCTGCAGAACAATCCGGAACCTTAGAGAATCCCACAGACTCCTACAGACTGCTGCGGGCACTTACACAATCCTACAGGCCCCTACGGAACACTGCCAGCCCCTATGGAAGGAACCCTACGGGCCCCTACAGAACACTACTGGCTCCTGCAGTACTCTACAGGCCTCTAGGGAACCTACGAAGCTCTACGGAACCCTATGGATCCTTACGGAACAGTACGGCCCCCTTCAGACCTCTGCGGGCGCTTATGGAAACCTACAGGACCCTACGGAACTGTACGAGACTCTACAGGCCCCTAGGGAACACCACAGGCCCCTACAGAACCCTACGAGACTCTACAGGCCCCTAGGGAACACCACAGGCCCCTACGGAACCCTACACAACCCTCTGGAAACTTATGGCACCCTACAAGCTCCTACCAACGCCTGCAGGCACTTACACAACCCTACAGGCCCCTACGGAAATCTACGGGACTCTACGGGCCCCAAGGGAAGCCTACAGATTTCGACAGAACCCTACGAGCCCCTCTGGAACCCTACAGAATACTCCAGGACCCGACAGCACTCTACAAGACCCTTAGCAACACAACGGAACCTCACGAAAACCCTATGGGCTCCTACAGAACACTGCAGGCGCCTACGGAACCCTACAGACTCCTACGGAACCCTACAGCAACACCTGCGGGCACTTACAGAACCCTGCAGGCCCATACGGAACCCCACAGGGCCCTACGGAACTTTACCAGCCACTACGGAACTCTACGGGCCCCTACGGAACCCTGCAGAACAATCCGGAACCTTAGAGAATCCCACAGACTCCTACAGACTGCTGCTGCCACTTACACAACCCTACAGGCCCCTACGGAACACTGCCAGCCCCTATGGAAGGAACCCTACGGGCCCCTACAGAACACTACTGGCTCCTGCAGTACTCTACAGGCCTCTAGGGAACCTACGAAGCTCTACGGAACCCTATGGATCCTTACGGAACAGTACGGCCCCCTTCAGACCTCTGCGGGCACTTATGGAAACCTACAGGACCCTACGGAACTGTACGAGACTCTACAGGCCCCTAGGGAACACCACAGGCCCCTACAGAACCCTACGAGACTCTACAGGCCCCTAGGGAACACACAACCCTCTGGAAACTTATGGCACCCTACAAGCTCCTACCAACGCCTGCAGGCACTTACACAACCCTACAGGCCCCTACGGAAATCTACGGGACTCTACGGGCCCCAAGGGAAGCCTACAGATTTCGACAGAACCCTACGAGCCCCTCTGGAACCCTACAGAATACTCCAGGACCCGACAGCACTCTACAAGACCCTTAGCAACACAACGGAACCTCACGAAAACCCTATGGGCTCCTACAGAACACTGCAGGCGCCTACGGAACCCTACAGACCCCTACGGAACCCTACAGCAACACCTGCGGGCACTTACAGAACCCTGCAGGCCCATACGGAACCCCACAGGGCCCTACGGAACTTTACCAGCCACTACGGAACTCTACGGGCCCCTACGGAACCCCGCAGAACAATCCGGAACCTTATAGAATCCCACAGACTCCTACAGACTGCTGCTGCCACTTACACAACCCTACAGGCCCCTACGGAACACTGCCAGCCCCTATGGAAGGAACCCTACGGGCCCCTACAGAACACTACTGGCTCCTGCAGTACTCTACAGGCCTCTAGGGAACCTACGAAGCTCTACGGAACCCTATGGATCCTTACGGAACAGTACGGCCCCCTTCAGACCTCTGCGGGCGCTTATGGAAACCTACAGGACCCTACGGAACTGTACGAGACGCTACAGGCCCCTAGGGAACACCACAGGCCCCTACAGAACCCTACGAGACTCTACAGGCCCCTAGGGAACACGACAGGCCCCTACGGAACCCTACACAACCCTCTGGAAACTTATGGCACCCTACAAGCTCCTACCAACGCCTGCAGGCACTTACACAACCCTACAGGCCCCTACGGAAATCTACGGGACTCTACGGGCCCCAAGGGAAGCCTACAGATTTCGACAGAACCCTACGAGCCCCTCTGGAACCCTACAGAATACTCCAGGACCCGACAGCACTCTACAAGACCCTTAGCAACACAACGGAACCTCACGAAAACCCTATGGGCTCCTACAGAACACTGCAGGCGCCTACGGAACCCTACAGACTCCTACGGAACCCTACAGCAACACCTGCGGGCACTTACAGAACCCTGCAGGCCCATACGGAACCCCACAGGGCACTACGGAACTTTACCAGCCACTACGGAACTCTACGGGCCCCTACGGAACCCTGCAGAACAATCCGGAACCTTAGAGAATCCCACAGACTCCTACAGACTGCTGCTGCCACTTACACAATCCTACAGGCCCCTACGGAACACTGCCAGCCCCTATGGAAGGAACCCTACGGGCCCCTACAGAACACTACTGGCTCCTGCAGTACTCTACAGGCCTCTAGGGAACCTACGAAGCTCTACGGAACCCTATGGATCCTTACGGAACAGTACGGCCCCCTTCAGACCTCTGCGGGCGCTTATGGAAACCTACAGGACCCTACGGAACTGTACGAGACTCTACAGGCCCCTAGGGAACACCACAGGCCCCTACAGAACCCTACGAGACTCTACAGGCCCCTAGGGAACACCACAGGCCCCTACGGAACCCTACACAACCCTCTGGAAACTTATGGCACCCTACAAGCTCCTACCAACGCCTGCAGGCACTTACACAACCCTACAGGCCCCTACGGAAATCTACGGGACTCTACGGGCCCCAAAGGAAGCCTACAGATTTCGACAGAACCCTACGAGCCCCTCTGGAACCCTACAGAATACTCCAGGACCCGACAGCAGTCTACAAGACCCTTAGCAACACAACGGAACCCTCACGAAAACCCTATGGGCTCCTACAGAACACTGCAGGCGCCTACGGAACCCTACAGACCCCTACGGAACCCTACAGACACCTGTGGGCACTTACAGAACCCTGCAGGCCCCTACGGAACCCCACAGGGCACTACGGAACTTTAGCAGCCACTACGGAACTCTACGGGCCCCTACGGAACCCCGCAGAACAATCCGGAACCTTATAGAATCCCACAGACTCCTACAGACTGCTGCGGGCACTTACACAATCCTACAGGCCCCTACGGAACACTGCCAGCCCCTATGGAAGGAACCCTACGGGCCCCTACAGAACACTACTGGCTCCTGCGGTACTCTACAGGCCTCTAGGGAACCTACGAAGCTCTACGGAGCCCTATGGATCCTTACGGAACAGTACGGGCCCCTTCAGACCTCTGCGGGCGCTTATGGAAACCTACAGGTCCCTACGGAACTGTACGAGACTCTACAGGCCCCTAGGGAACACCACAGGCCCCTACGGAACCCTACACAACCCTCTGGAAACTTATGGCACCCTACAAGCTCCTACCAACCCCTGCGGGCACTTACATAACCCTACAGGCCCCTACGGAAATCTGTACGGGCCCCTAGGGAAGCCTACAGATTTCGATGGAACCCTACGAGCCCCTCTGGAACCCTACAGAATACTCCAGGACCCGACAGCACTCTACAAGGCCCTTAGCAACACAACAGAACCTCACAAAAACCCTATGGGCTCCTACAGAACACTGCAGGCGCCTACGGAACCCTACAGACACCTGCGGGCACTTACAGAACCCTGCAGGCCCCTACGGAACCCTACAGGTCCATACAGAACCCCACAGGGCCCTACGGAACTTTACCAGCCACTACGGAACTCTACGGGCCCCTACGGAACCCTGCAGAACCGTCCGGAACCTTATAGAATCCACAGACTCCTACAGACTGCTGCGGGCACTTACACAATCCTACAGGCCCCTACGGAACACTGCCAGCCCCTATGGAAGGAACCCTACGGGCCCCTACAGAACACTACTGGCTCCTGCAGTACTCTACAGGCCTCTAGGGAAACTACGAAGCTCTACGGAGCCCTATGGATCCTTACGGAACAGTACGGGCCCCTTCAGACCTCTGCGGGCGCTTATGGAAACCTACAGGTCCCTACGGAACTGTACGAGACTCTACAGGCCCCTAGGGAACACCACAGGCCCCTACGGAACCCTACACAACCCTCTGGAAACTTATGGCACCCTACAAGCTCCTACCAACCTGTGCGGGCACTTACATAACCCTACAGGCCCCTACGGAAATCTGTACGGGCCCCTAGGGAAGCCTACAGATTTCGATGGAACCCTACGAGCCCCTCTGGAACCCTACAGAATACTCCAGGACCTGACAGCACTCTACAAGACCCTTAGCAACACAACGGAACCTCACGAAAACGCTATGGGCTCCTACAGAACACTGCAGGCGCCTACGGAACTCTACAGACCCCTACGGAACCCCTACAGCAACACCTGCGGGCACTTACAGAACCCTGCAGGCCCATACGGAACCCCACAGGGCACTACGGAACTTTACCAGCCACTACGGAACTCTACGGGCCCTACGGAACCCTGCAGAACAATCCGGAACCTTAGAGAATCCCACAGACTCCTACAGACTGCTGCTGCCACTTACGCAACCCTACAGGCCCCTACGGAACACTGCCAGCCCCTATGGAAGGAACCCTACGGGCCCCTACAGAGCACTACTGGCTCCTGCGGTACTCTACAGGCCTCTAGGGAACCTACGAAGCTCTACGGAACCCTATGGATCCTTACGGAAACAGTACGGCCCCCTTCAGACCTCTGCGGGCGCTTATGGAAACCTACAGGACCCTACGGAACTGTACGAGACTCTACAGGCCCCTAGGGAACACCACAGGCCCCTACAGAACCCTACGAGACTCTACAGGCCCCTAGGGAACACCACAGGCCCCTACGGAACCCTACACAACCCTCTGGAAACTTATGGCACCCCTACAAGCTCCTACCAACGCCTGCAGGCACTTACACAACCCTACAGGCCCCTACGGAAATCTACGGGACTCTACGGGCCCCAAGGGAAGCCTACAGATTTCGACAGAACCCTACGAGCCCCTCTGGAACCCTACAGAATACTCCAGGACCCGACAGCACTCTACAAGACCCTTAGCAACACAACGGAACCTCACGAAAACCCTATGGGCTTCCTACAGAACACTGCAGGCGCCTACGGAACCCTACAGACTCCTACGGAACCCTACAGCAACACCTGCGGGCACTTACAGAACCCTGCAGGCCCATACGGAACCCCACAGGGCCCTACGGAACTTTACCAGCCACTACGGAACTCTACGGGCCCCTACGGAACCCTGCAGAACAATCCGGAACCTTAGAGAATCCCACAGACTCCTACAGACTGCTGCTGCCACTTACACAATCCTACAGGCCCCTACGGAACACTGCCAGCCCCTATGGAAGGAACCCTACGGGCCCCTACAGAACACTACTTCCTGCAGTACTCTACAGGCCTCTAGGGAACCTACGAAGCTCTACGGAACCCTATGGATCCTTACGGAACAGTACGGCCCCCTTCAGACCTCTGCGGGCGCTTATGGAAACCTACAGGACCCTACGGAACTGTACGAGACTCTACAGGCCCCTAGGGAACACCACAGGCCCCTACAGAACCCTACGAGACTCTACAGGCCCCTAGGGAACACCACAGGCCCCTACGGAACCCTACACAACCCTCTGGAAACTTATGGCACCCTACAAGCTCCTACCAACGCCTGCAGGCACTTACACAACCCTACAGGCCCCTACGGAAATCTACGGGACTCTACGGGCCCCAAGGGAAGCCTACAGATTTCGACAGAACCCTACGAGCCCCTCTGGAACCCTACAGAATACTCCAGGACCCGACAGCACTCTACAAGACCCTTAGCAACACAACGGAACCTCACGAAAACCCTATGGGCTCCTACAGAACACTGCAGGCGCCTACGGAACCCTACAGACCCCTACGGAACCCTACAGACACCTGTGGGCACTTACAGAACCCTGCAGGCCCCTACGGAACCCCACAGGGCACTACGGAACTTTAGCAGCCACTACGGAACTCTACGGGCCCCTACGGAACCCCGCAGAACAATCCGGAACCTTATAGAATCCCACAGACTCCTACAGACTTCTGCGGGCACTTACACAATCCTACAGGCCCCTACGGAACACTGCCAGCCCCTATGGAAGGAACCCTACGGGCCCCTACAGAACACTACTGGCTCCTGCGGTACTCTACAGGCCTCTAGGGAACCTACGAAGCTCTACGGAGCCCTATGGATCCTTACGGAACAGTACGGGCCCCTTCAGACCTCTGCGGGCGCTTATGGAAACCTACAGGTCCCTACGGAACTGTACGAGACTCTACAGGCCCCTAGGGAACACCACAGGCCCCTACGGAACCCTACACAACCCTCTGGAAACTTATGGCACCCTACAAGCTCCTACCAACCCCTGCGGGCACTTACATAACCCTACAGGCCCCTACGGAAATCTGTACGGGCCCCTAGGGAAGCCTACAGATTTCGATGGAACCCTACGAGCCCCTCTGGAACCCTACAGAATACTCCAGGACCCGACAGCACTCTACAAGGCCCTTAGCAACACAACAGAACCTCACAAAAACCCTATGGGCTCCTACAGAACACTGCAGGCGCCTACGGAACCCTACAGACACCTGCGGGCACTTACAGAACCCTGCAGGCCCCTACGGAACCCTACAGGTCCATACAGAACCCCACAGGGCCCTACGGAACTTTACCAGCCACTACGGAACTCTACGGGCCCCTACGGAACCCTGCAGAACCGTCCGGAACCTTATAGAATCCCACAGACTCCTACAGACTGCTGCGGGCACTTACACAATCCTACAGGCCCCTACGGAACACTGCCAGCCCCTATGGAAGGAACCCTACGGGCCCCTACAGAACACTACTGGCTCCTGCAGTACTCTACAGGCCTCTAGGGAAACTACGAAGCTCTACGGAGCCCTATGGATCCTTACGGAACAGTACGGGCCCCTTCAGACCTCTGCGGGCGCTTATGGAAACCTACAGGTCCCTACGGAACTGTACGAGACTCTACAGGCCCCTAGGGAACACCACAGGCCCCTACGGAACCCTACACAACCCTCTGGAAACTTATGGCACCCTACAAGCTCCTACCAACCTGTGCGGGCACTTACATAACCCTACAGGCCCCTACGGAAATCTGTACGGGCCCCTAGGGAAGCCTACAGATTTCGATGGAACCCTACGAGCCCCTCTGGAACCCTACAGAATACTCCAGGACCTGACAGCACTCTACAAGACCCTTAGCAACACAACGGAACCTCACGAAAACGCTATGGGCTCCTACAGAACACTGCAGGCGCCTACGGAACTCTACAGACCCCTACGGAACCCTACAGCAACACCTGCGGGCACTTACAGAACCCTGCAGGCCCATACGGAACCCCACAGGGCCCTACGGAACTTTACCAGCCACTACGGAACTCTACGGGCCCCTACGGAACCCTGCAGAACAATCCGGAACCTTAGAGAATCCCACAGACTCCTACAGACTGCTGCTGCCACTTACACAACCCTACAGGCCCCTACGGAACACTGCCAGCCCCTATGGAAGGAACCCTACGGGCCCCTACAGAACACTACTGGCTCCTGCAGTACTCTACAGGCCTCTAGGGAACCTACGAAGCTCTACGGAACCCTATGGATCCTTACGGAACAGTACGGCCCCCTTCAGACCTCTGCGGGCGCTTATGGAAACCTACAGGACCCTACGGAACTGTACGAGACTCTACAGGCCCCTAGGGAACACCACAGGCCCCTACAGAACCCTACGAGACTCTACAGGCCCCTAGGGAACACCACAGGCCCCTACGGAACCCTACACAACCCTCTGGAAACTTATGGCACCCTACAAGCTCCTACCAACGCCTGCAGGCACTTACACAACCCTACAGGCCCCTACGGCAATCTACGGGACTCTACGGGCCCCAAGGGAAGCCTACAGATTTCGACAGAACCCTACGAGCCCCTCTGGAACCCTACAGAATACTCCAGGACCCGACAGCACTCTACAAGACCCTTAGCAACACAACGGAACCTCACGAAAACCCTATGGGCTCCTACAGAACACTGCAGGCGCCTACGGAACCCTACAGACCCCTACGGAACCCTACAGACACCTGTGGGCACTTACAGAACCCTGCAGGCCCCTACGGAACCCTACAGGTCCATAGAGAACCCCACAGGGCACTACGGAACTTTAGCAGCCACTACGGAACTCTACGGGCCCCTACGGAACCCCGCAGAACAATCCGGAACCTTATAGAATCCCACAGACTCCTACAGACTGCTGCGGGCACTTACACAATCCTACAGGCCCCTACGGAACACTGCCAGCCCCTATGGAAGGAACCCTACGGGCCCCTACAGAACACTACTGGCTCCTGCGGTACTCTACAGGCCTCTAGGGAACCTACGAAGCTCTACGGAGCCCTATGGATCCTTACGGAACAGTACGGGCCCCTTCAGACCTCTGCGGGCGCTTATGGAAACCTACAGGTCCCTACGGAACTGTACGAGACTCTACAGGCCCCTAGGGAACACCACAGGCCCCTACGGAACCCTACACAACCCTCTGGAAACTTATGGCACCCTACAAGCTCCTACCAACCCCTGCGGGCACTTACATAACCCTACAGGCCCCTACGGAAATCTGTACGGGCCCCTAGGGAAGCCTACAGATTTCGATGGAACCCTACGAGCCCCTCTGGAACCCTACAGAATACTCCAGGACCTGACAGCACTCTACAAGACCCTTAGCAACACAACGGAACCTCACGAAAACGCTATGGGCTCCTACAGAACACTGCAGGCGCCTACGGAACTCTACAGACCCCTACGGAACCCTACAGCAACACCTGCGGGCACTTACAGAACCCTGCAGGCCCATACGGAACCCCACAGGGCCCTACGGAACTTTACCAGCCACTACGGAACTCTACGGGCCCCTACGGAACCCTGTAGAACAATCCGGAACCTTAGAGAATCCCACAGACTCCTACAGACTGCTGCTGCCACTTACGCAACCCTACAGGACCCTACGGAACACTGCCAGCCCCTATGGAAGGAACCCTACGGGCCCCTACAGAACACTACTGGCTCCTGCAGTACTCTACAGGCCTCTAGGGAACCTACGAAGCTCTACGGAACCCTATGGATCCTTACGGAACAGTACGGCCCCCTTCAGACCTCTGCGGGCGCTTATGGAAACCTACAGGACCCTACGGAACTGTACGAGACTCTACAGGCCCCTAGGGAACACCACAGGCCCCTACAGAACCCTACGAGACTCTACAGGCCCCTAGGGAACACCACAGGCCCCTACGGAACCCTACACAACCCTCTGGAAACTTATGGCACCCTACAAGCTCCTACCAACGCCTGCAGGCACTTACACAACCCTACAGGCCCCTACGGAAATCTACGGGACTCTACGGGCCCCAAGGGAAGCCTACAGATTTCGACAGAACCCTACGAGCCCCTCTGGAACCCTACAGAATACTCCAGGACCCGACAGCACTCTACAAGACCCTTAGCAACACAACGGAACCTCACGAAAACCCTATGGGCTCCTACAGAACACTGCAGGCGCCTACGGAACCCTACAGACCCCTACGGAACCCTACAGACACCTGTGGGCACTTACAGAACCCTGCAGGCCCCTACGGAACCCTACAGGTCCATAGAGAACCCCACAGGGCACTACGGAACTTTAGCAGCCACTACGGAACTCTACGGGCCCCTACGGAACCCCGCAGAACAATCCGGAACCTTATAGAATCCCACAGACTCCTACAGACTGCTGCGGGCACTTACACAATCCTACAGGCCCCTACGGAACACTGCCAGCCCCTATGGAAGGAACCCTACGGGCCCCTACAGAACACTACTGGCTCCTGCGGTACTCTACAGGCCTCTAGGGAACCTACGAAGCTCTACGGAGCCCTATGGATCCTTACGGAACAGTACGGCCCCCTTCAGACCTCTGCGGGCGCTTATGGAAACCTACAGGACCCTACGGAACTGTACGAGACTCTACAGGCCCCTAGGGAACACCACAGGCCCCTACAGAACCCTACGAGACTCTACAGGCCCCTAGGGAACACGACAGGCCCCTACGGAACCCTACACAACCCTCTGGAAACTTATGGCACCCTACAAGCTCCTACCAACGCCTGCAGGCACTTACACAACCCTACAGGCCCCTACGGAAATCTACGGGACTCTACGGGCCCCAAGGGAAGCCTACAGATTTCGACAGAACCCTACGAGCCCCTCTGGAACCCTACAGAATACTCCAGGACCCGACAGCACTCTACAAGACCCTTAGCAACACAACGGAACCTCACGAAAACCCTATGGGCTCCTACAGAACACTGCAGGCGCCTACGGAACCCTACAGACTCCTACGGAACCCTACAGCAACACCTGCGGGCACTTACAGAACCCTGCAGGCCCATACGGAACCCCACAGGGCCCTACGGAACTTTACCAGCCACTACGGAACTCTACGGGCCCCTACGGAACCCTGCAGAACAATCCGGAACCTTAGAGAATCCCACAGACTCCTACAGACTGCTGCTGCCACTTACACAACCCTAGAGGCCCCTACGGAACACTGCCAGCCCCTATGGAAGGAACCCTACGGGCCCCTACAGAACACTACTGGCTCCTGCAGTACTCTACAGGCCTCTAGGGAACCTACGAAGCTCTACGGAGCCCTATGGATCCTTACGGAACAGTACGGGCCCCTTCAGACCTCTGCGGGCGCTTATGGAAACCTACAGGTCCCTACGGAACTGTACGAGACTCTACAGGCCCCTAGGGAACACCACAGGCCCCTACGGAACCCTACACAACCCTCTGGAAACTTATGGCACCCTACAAGCTCCTACCAACCCCTGCGGGCACTTACATAACCCTACAGGCCCCTACGGAAATCTGTACGGGCCCCTAGGGAAGCCTACAGATTTCGATGGAACCCTACGAGCCCCTCTGGAACCCTACAGAATACTCCAGGACCCGACAGCACTCTACAAGGCCCTTAGCAACACAACAGAACCTCACAAAAACCCTATGGGCTCCTACAGAACACTGCAGGCGCCTACGGAACCCTACAGACACCTGCGGGCACTTACAGAACCCTGCAGGCCCCTACGGAACCCTACAGGTCCATACAGAACCCCACAGGGCCCTACGGAACTTTACCAGCCACTACGGAACTCTACGGGCCCCTACGGAACCCTGCAGAACCGTCCGGAACCTTATAGAATCCCACAGACTCCTACAGACTGCTGCGGGCACTTACACAATCCTACAGGCCCCTACGGAACACTGCCAGCCCCTATGGAAGGAACCCTACGGGCCCCTACAGAACACTACTGGCTCCTGCAGTACTCTACAGGCCTCTAGGGAAACTACGAAGCTCTACGGAGCCCTATGGATCCTTACGGAACAGTACGGGCCCCTTCAGACCTCTGCGGGCGCTTATGGAAACCTACAGGTCCCTACGGAACTGTACGAGACTCTACAGGCCCCTAGGGAACACCACAGGCCCCTACGGAACCCTACACAACCCTCTGGAAACTTATGGCACCCTACAAGCTCCTACCAACCTGTGCGGGCACTTACATAACCCTACAGGCCCCTACGGAAATCTGTACGGGCCCCTAGGGAAGCCTACAGATTTCGATGGAACCCTACGAGCCCCTCTGGAACCCTACAGAATACTCCAGGACCTGACAGCACTCTACAAGACCCTTAGCAACACAACGGAACCTCACGAAAACGCTATGGGCTCCTACAGAACACTGCAGGCGCCTACGGAACTCTACAGACCCCTACGGAACCCTACAGCAACACCTGCGGGCACTTACAGAACCCTGCAGGCCCATACGGAACCCCACAGGGCCCTACGGAACTTTACCAGCCACTACGGAACTCTACGGGCCCCTACGGAACCCTGCAGAACAATCCGGAACCTTAGAGAATCCCACAGACTCCTACAGACTGCTGCTGCCACTTACACAACCCTACAGGCCCCTACGGAACACTGCCAGCCCCTATGGAAGGAACCCTACGGGCCCCTACAGAACACTACTGGCTCCTGCAGTACTCTACAGGCCTCTAGGGAACCTACGAAGCTCTACGGAACCCTATGGATCCTTACGGAACAGTACGGCCCCCTTCAGACCTCTGCGGGCGCTTATGGAAACCTACAGGACCCTACGGAACTGTACGAGACTCTACAGGCCCCTAGGGAACACCACAGGCCCCTACAGAACCCTACGAGACTCTACAGGCCCCTAGGGAACACCACAGGCCCCTACGGAACCCTACACAACCCTCTGGAAACTTATGGCACCCTACAAGCTCCTACCAACGCCTGCAGGCACTTACACAACCCTACAGGCCCCTACGGCAATCTACGGGACTCTACGGGCCCCAAGGGAAGCCTACAGATTTCGACAGAACCCTACGAGCCCCTCTGGAACCCTACAGAATACTCCAGGACCCGACAGCACTCTACAAGACCCTTAGCAACACAACGGAACCTCACGAAAACCCTATGGGCTCCTACAGAACACTGCAGGCGCCTACGGAACCCTACAGACCCCTACGGAACCCTACAGACACCTGTGGGCACTTACAGAACCCTGCAGGCCCCTACGGAACCCTACAGGTCCATAGAGAACCCCACAGGGCACTACGGAACTTTAGCAGCCACTACGGAACTCTACGGGCCCCTACGGAACCCCGCAGAACAATCCGGAACCTTATAGAATCCCACAGACTCCTACAGACTGCTGCGGGCACTTACACAATCCTACAGGCCCCTACGGAACACTGCCAGCCCCTATGGAAGGAACCCTACGGGCCCCTACAGAACACTACTGGCTCCTGCGGTACTCTACAGGCCTCTAGGGAACCTACGAAGCTCTACGGAGCCCTATGGATCCTTACGGAACAGTACGGCCCCCTTCAGACCTCTGCGGGCGCTTATGGAAACCTACAGGACCCTACGGAACTGTACGAGACTCTACAGGCCCCTAGGGAACACCACAGGCCCCTACAGAACCCTACGAGACTCTACAGGCCCCTAGGGAACACGACAGGCCCCTACGGAACCCTACACAACCCTCTGGAAACTTATGGCACCCTACAAGCTCCTACCAACGCCTGCAGGCACTTACACAACCCTACAGGCCCCTACGGAAATCTACGGGACTCTACGGGCCCCAAGGGAAGCCTACAGATTTCGACAGAACCCTACGAGCCCCTCTGGAACCCTACAGAATACTCCAGGACCCGACAGCACTCTACAAGACCCTTAGCAACACAACGGAACCTCACGAAAACCCTATGGGCTCCTACAGAACACTGCAGGCGCCTACGGAACCCTACAGACTCCTACGGAACCCTACAGCAACACCTGCGGGCACTTACAGAACCCTGCAGGCCCATACGGAACCCCACAGGGCCCTACGGAACTTTACCAGCCACTACGGAACTCTACGGGCCCCTACGGAACCCTGCAGAACAATCCGGAACCTTAGAGAATCCCACAGACTCCTACAGACTGCTGCTGCCACTTACACAACCCTACAGGCCCCTACGGAACACTGCCAGCCCCTATGGAAGGAACCCTACGGGCCCCTACAGAACACTACTGGCTCCTGCAGTACTCTACAGGCCTCTAGGGAACCTACGAAGCTCTACGGAACCCTATGGATCCTTACGGAACAGTACGGCCCCCTTCAGACCTCTGCGGGCACTTATGGAAACCTACAGGACCCTACGGAACTGTACGAGACTCTACAGGCCCCTAGGGAACACCACAGGCCCCTACAGAACCCTACGAGACTCTACAGGCCCCTAGGGAACACACAACCCTCTGGAAACTTATGGCACCCTACAAGCTCCTACCAACGCCTGCAGGCACTTACACAACCCTACAGGCCCCTACGGAAATCTACGGGACTCTACGGGCCCCAAGGGAAGCCTACAGATTTCGACAGAACCCTACGAGCCCCTCTGGAACCCTACAGAATACTCCAGGACCCGACAGCACTCTACAAGACCCTTAGCAACACAACGGAACCTCACGAAAACCCTATGGGCTCCTACAGAACACTGCAGGCGCCTACGGAACCCTACAGACCCCTACGGAACCCTACAGACACCTGTGGGCACTTACAGAACCCTGCAGGCCCCTACGGAACCCTACAGGTCCATAGAGAACCCCACAGGGCACTACGGAACTTTAGCAGCCACTACGGAACTCTACGGGCCCCTACGGAACCCCGCAGAACAATCCGGAACCTTATAGAATCCCACAGACTCCTACAGACTGCTGCGGGCACTTACACAATCCTACAGGCCCCTACGGAACACTGCCAGCCCCTATGGAAGGAACCCTACGGGCCCCTACAGAACACTACTGGCTCCTGCGGTACTCTACAGGCCTCTAGGGAACCTACGAAGCTCTACGGAGCCCTATGGATCCTTACGGAACAGTACGGCCCCCTTCAGACCTCTGCGGGCGCTTATGGAAACCTACAGGACCCTACGGAACTGTACGAGACTCTACAGGCCCCTAGGGAACACCACAGGCCCCTACAGAACCCTACGAGACTCTACAGGCCCCTAGGGAACACGACAGGCCCCTACGGAACCCTACACAACCCTCTGGAAACTTATGGCACCCTACAAGCTCCTACCAACGCCTGCAGGCACTTACACAACCCTACAGGCCCCTACGGAAATCTACGGGACTCTACGGGCCCCAAGGGAAGCCTACAGATTTCGACAGAACCCTACGAGCCCCTCTGGAACCCTACAGAATACTCCAGGACCCGACAGCACTCTACAAGACCCTTAGCAACACAACGGAACCTCACGAAAACCCTATGGGCTCCTACAGAACACTGCAGGCGCCTACGGAACCCTACAGACTCCTACGGAACCCTACAGCAACACCTGCGGGCACTTACAGAACCCTGCAGGCCCATACGGAACCCCACAGGGCCCTACGGAACTTTACCAGCCACTACGGAACTCTACGGGCCCCTACGGAACCCTGCAGAACAATCCGGAACCTTAGAGAATCCCACAGACTCCTACAGACTGCTGCTGCCACTTACACAACCCTAGAGGCCCCTACGGAACACTGCCAGCCCCTATGGAAGGAACCCTACGGGCCCCTACAGAACACTACTGGCTCCTGCAGTACTCTACAGGCCTCTAGGGAACCTACGAAGCTCTACGGAGCCCTATGGATCCTTACGGAACAGTACGGGCCCCTTCAGACCTCTGCGGGCGCTTATGGAAACCTACAGGTCCCTACGGAACTGTACGAGACTCTACAGGCCCCTAGGGAACACCACAGGCCCCTACGGAACCCTACACAACCCTCTGGAAACTTATGGCACCCTACAAGCTCCTACCAACCCCTGCGGGCACTTACATAACCCTACAGGCCCCTACGGAAATCTGTACGGGCCCCTAGGGAAGCCTACAGATTTCGATGGAACCCTACGAGCCCCTCTGGAACCCTACAGAATACTCCAGGACCCGACAGCACTCTACAAGGCCCTTAGCAACACAACAGAACCTCACAAAAACCCTATGGGCTCCTACAGAACACTGCAGGCGCCTACGGAACCCTACAGACACCTGCGGGCACTTACAGAACCCTGCAGGCCCCTACGGAACCCTACAGGTCCATACAGAACCCCACAGGGCCCTACGGAACTTTACCAGCCACTACGGAACTCTACGGGCCCCTACGGAACCCTGCAGAACCGTCCGGAACCTTATAGAATCCCACAGACTCCTACAGACTGCTGCGGGCACTTACACAATCCTACAGGCCCCTACGGAACACTGCCAGCCCCTATGGAAGGAACCCTACGGGCCCCTACAGAACACTACTGGCTCCTGCAGTACTCTACAGGCCTCTAGGGAAACTACGAAGCTCTACGGAGCCCTATGGATCCTTACGGAACAGTACGGGCCCCTTCAGACCTCTGCGGGCGCTTATGGAAACCTACAGGTCCCTACGGAACTGTACGAGACTCTACAGGCCCCTAGGGAACACCACAGGCCCCTACGGAACCCTACACAACCCTCTGGAAACTTATGGCACCCTACAAGCTCCTACCAACCTGTGCGGGCACTTACATAACCCTACAGGCCCCTACGGAAATCTGTACGGGCCCCTAGGGAAGCCTACAGATTTCGATGGAACCCTACGAGCCCCTCTGGAACCCTACAGAATACTCCAGGACCTGACAGCACTCTACAAGACCCTTAGCAACACAACGGAACCTCACGAAAACGCTATGGGCTCCTACAGAACACTGCAGGCGCCTACGGAACTCTACAGACCCCTACGGAACCCTACAGCAACACCTGCGGGCACTTACAGAACCCTGCAGGCCCATACGGAACCCCACAGGGCCCTACGGAACTTTACCAGCCACTACGGAACTCTACGGGCCCCTACGGAACCCTGCAGAACAATCCGGAACCTTAGAGAATCCCACAGACTCCTACAGACTGCTGCTGCCACTTACACAACCCTACAGGCCCCTACGGAACACTGCCAGCCCCTATGGAAGGAACCCTACGGGCCCCTACAGAACACTACTGGCTCCTGCAGTACTCTACAGGCCTCTAGGGAACCTACGAAGCTCTACGGAACCCTATGGATCCTTACGGAACAGTACGGCCCCCTTCAGACCTCTGCGGGCGCTTATGGAAACCTACAGGACCCTACGGAACTGTACGAGACTCTACAGGCCCCTAGGGAACACCACAGGCCCCTACAGAACCCTACGAGACTCTACAGGCCCCTAGGGAACACCACAGGCCCCTACGGAACCCTACACAACCCTCTGGAAACTTATGGCACCCTACAAGCTCCTACCAACGCCTGCAGGCACTTACACAACCCTACAGGCCCCTACGGCAATCTACGGGACTCTACGGGCCCCAAGGGAAGCCTACAGATTTCGACAGAACCCTACGAGCCCCTCTGGAACCCTACAGAATACTCCAGGACCCGACAGCACTCTACAAGACCCTTAGCAACACAACGGAACCTCACGAAAACCCTATGGGCTCCTACAGAACACTGCAGGCGCCTACGGAACCCTACAGACCCCTACGGAACCCTACAGACACCTGTGGGCACTTACAGAACCCTGCAGGCCCCTACGGAACCCTACAGGTCCATAGAGAACCCCACAGGGCACTACGGAACTTTAGCAGCCACTACGGAACTCTACGGGCCCCTACGGAACCCCGCAGAACAATCCGGAACCTTATAGAATCCCACAGACTCCTACAGACTGCTGCGGGCACTTACACAATCCTACAGGCCCCTACGGAACACTGCCAGCCCCTATGGAAGGAACCCTACGGGCCCCTACAGAACACTACTGGCTCCTGCGGTACTCTACAGGCCTCTAGGGAACCTACGAAGCTCTACGGAGCCCTATGGATCCTTACGGAACAGTACGGCCCCCTTCAGACCTCTGCGGGCGCTTATGGAAACCTACAGGACCCTACGGAACTGTACGAGACTCTACAGGCCCCTAGGGAACACCACAGGCCCCTACAGAACCCTACGAGACTCTACAGGCCCCTAGGGAACACGACAGGCCCCTACGGAACCCTACACAACCCTCTGGAAACTTATGGCACCCTACAAGCTCCTACCAACGCCTGCAGGCACTTACACAACCCTACAGGCCCCTACGGAAATCTACGGGACTCTACGGGCCCCAAGGGAAGCCTACAGATTTCGACAGAACCCTACGAGCCCCTCTGGAACCCTACAGAATACTCCAGGACCCGACAGCACTCTACAAGACCCTTAGCAACACAACGGAACCTCACGAAAACCCTATGGGCTCCTACAGAACACTGCAGGCGCCTACGGAACCCTACAGACTCCTACGGAACCCTACAGCAACACCTGCGGGCACTTACAGAACCCTGCAGGCCCATACGGAACCCCACAGGGCCCTACGGAACTTTACCAGCCACTACGGAACTCTACGGGCCCCTACGGAACCCTGCAGAACAATCCGGAACCTTAGAGAATCCCACAGACTCCTACAGACTGCTGCTGCCACTTACACAACCCTACAGGCCCCTACGGAACACTGCCAGCCCCTATGGAAGGAACCCTACGGGCCCCTACAGAACACTACTGGCTCCTGCAGTACTCTACAGGCCTCTAGGGAACCTACGAAGCTCTACGGAACCCTATGGATCCTTACGGAACAGTACGGCCCCCTTCAGACCTCTGCGGGCACTTATGGAAACCTACAGGACCCTACGGAACTGTACGAGACTCTACAGGCCCCTAGGGAACACCACAGGCCCCTACAGAACCCTACGAGACTCTACAGGCCCCTAGGGAACACACAACCCTCTGGAAACTTATGGCACCCTACAAGCTCCTACCAACGCCTGCAGGCACTTACACAACCCTACAGGCCCCTACGGAAATCTACGGGACTCTACGGGCCCCAAGGGAAGCCTACAGATTTCGACAGAACCCTACGAGCCCCTCTGGAACCCTACAGAATACTCCAGGACCCGACAGCACTCTACAAGACCCTTAGCAACACAACGGAACCTCACGAAAACCCTATGGGCTCCTACAGAACACTGCAGGCGCCTACGGAACCCTACAGACCCCTACGGAACCCTACAGACACCTGTGGGCACTTACAGAACCCTGCAGGCCCCTACGGAACCCCACAGGGCACTACGGAACTTTAGCAGCCACTACGGAACTCTACGGGCCCCTACGGAACCCCGCAGAACAATCCGGAACCTTATAGAATCCCACAGACTCCTACAGACTTCTGCGGGCACTTACACAATCCTACAGGCCCCTACGGAACACTGCCAGCCCCTATGGAAGGAACCCTACGGGCCCCTACAGAACACTACTGGCTCCTGCGGTACTCTACAGGCCTCTAGGGAACCTACGAAGCTCTAGGGAGCCCTATGGATCCTTACGGAACAGTACGGGTCCCTTCAAACCTCTGCGGGCGCTTATGGAAACCTACAGGACGCTACAGAACTGTACGAGACTCTACAGGCCCCTAGGGAACACTACAGGCCCCGACGGAACTGTACGAGACTCTACAGGCCCCTAGGGAACACCACAGGCCCCTACAGAACCCTACGAGACTCTACAGGCCCCTAGGGAACACCACAGGCCCCTACGGAACCCTACACAACCCTCTGGAAACTTATGGCACCCTACAAGCTCCTACCAACGCCTGCAGGCACTTACACAACCCTACAGGCCCCTACGGAAATCTACGGGACTCTACGGGCCCCAAGGGAAGCCTACAGATTTCGACAGAACCCTACGAGCCCCTCTGGAACCCTACAGAATACTCCAGGACCCGACAGCACTCTACAAGACCCTTAGCAACACAACGGAACCTCACGAAAACCCTATGGGCTCCTACAGAACACTGCAGGCGCCTACGGAACCCTACAGACCCCTACGGAACCCTACAGACACCTGTGGGCACTTACAGAACCCTGCAGGCCCCTACGGAACCCTACAGGTCCATAGAGAACCCCACAGGGCACTACGGAACTTTAGCAGCCACTACGGAACTCTACGGGCCCCTACGGAACCCCGCAGAACAATCCGGAACCTTATAGAATCCCACAGACTCCTACAGACTGCTGCGGGCACTTACACAATCCTACAGGCCCCTACGGAACACTGCCAGCCCCTATGGAAGGAACCCTACGGGCCCCTACAGAACACTACTGGCTCCTGCGGTACTCTACAGGCCTCTAGGGAACCTACGAAGCTCTACGGAGCCCTATGGATCCTTACGGAACAGTACGGCCCCCTTCAGACCTCTGCGGGCGCTTATGGAAACCTACAGGACCCTACGGAACTGTACGAGACTCTACAGGCCCCTAGGGAACACCACAGGCCCCTACAGAACCCTACGAGACTCTACAGGCCCCTAGGGAACACGACAGGCCCCTACGGAACCCTACACAACCCTCTGGAAACTTATGGCACCCTACAAGCTCCTACCAACGCCTGCAGGCACTTACACAACCCTACAGGCCCCTACGGAAATCTACGGGACTCTACGGGCCCCAAGGGAAGCCTACAGATTTCGACAGAACCCTACGAGCCCCTCTGGAACCCTACAGAATACTCCAGGACCCGACAGCACTCTACAAGACCCTTAGCAACACAACGGAACCTCACGAAAACCCTATGGGCTCCTACAGAACACTGCAGGCGCCTACGGAACCCTACAGACTCCTACGGAACCCTACAGCAACACCTGCGGGCACTTACAGAACCCTGCAGGCCCATACGGAACCCCACAGGGCCCTACGGAACTTTACCAGCCACTACGGAACTCTACGGGCCCCTACGGAACCCTGCAGAACAATCCGGAACCTTAGAGAATCCCACAGACTCCTACAGACTGCTGCTGCCACTTACACAACCCTAGAGGCCCCTACGGAACACTGCCAGCCCCTATGGAAGGAACCCTACGGGCCCCTACAGAACACTACTGGCTCCTGCAGTACTCTACAGGCCTCTAGGGAACCTACGAAGCTCTACGGAACCCTATGGATCCTTACGGAACAGTACGGCCCCCTTCAGACCTCTGCGGGCACTTATGGAAACCTACAGGACCCTACGGAACTGTACGAGACTCTACAGGCCCCTAGGGAACACCACAGGCCCCTACAGAACCCTACGAGACTCTACAGGCCCCTAGGGAACACACAACCCTCTGGAAACTTATGGCACCCTACAAGCTCCTACCAACGCCTGCAGGCACTTACACAACCCTACAGGCCCCTACGGAAATCTACGGGACTCTACGGGCCCCAAGGGAAGCCTACAGATTTCGACAGAACCCTACGAGCCCCTCTGGAACCCTACAGAATACTCCAGGACCCGACAGCACTCTACAAGACCCTTAGCAACACAACGGAACCTCACGAAAACCCTATGGGCTCCTACAGAACACTGCAGGCGCCTACGGAACCCTACAGACCCCTACGGAACCCTACAGACACCTGTGGGCACTTACAGAACCCTGCAGGCCCCTACGGAACCCCACAGGGCACTACGGAACTTTAGCAGCCACTACGGAACTCTACGGGCCCCTACGGAACCCCGCAGAACAATCCGGAACCTTATAGAATCCCACAGACTCCTACAGACTTCTGCGGGCACTTACACAATCCTACAGGCCCCTACGGAACACTGCCAGCCCCTATGGAAGGAACCCTACGGGCCCCTACAGAACACTACTGGCTCCTGCGGTACTCTACAGGCCTCTAGGGAACCTACGAAGCTCTACGGAGCCCTATGGATCCTTACGGAACAGTACGGCCCCCTTCAGACCTCTGCGGGCGCTTATGGAAACCTACAGGTCCCTACGGAACTGTACGAGACTCTACAGGCCCCTACGGAACTGTACGAGACTCTACAGGCCCCTAGAGAACACCACAGGCCCCTACGGAACCCTACACAACCCTCTGGAAACTTATGGCACCCTACAAGCTCCTACCAACCCCTGCGGGCACTTACATAACCCTACAGGCCCCTACGGAAATCTGTACGGGCCCCTAGGGAAGCCTACAGATTTTGATGGAATCCTACGAGCCCCTCTGGAACCCTACAGAATACTCCAGGACCCGACAGCACTCTACAAGACCCTTAGCAACACAACGGAACCTCACGAAAACGCTATGGGCTCCTACAGAACACTGCAGGCGCCTACGGAACACTACAGACCCCTACGGAACCCTACAGACACCTGCGGGCACTTACAGAACCCTGCAGGCCCCTACGGAACCCTACAGGTCCATACAGAACCCCACAGGGCCCTACCGAACTTTAGCAGCCACTACGGAACTCTACGGGCCCCTACGGAACCCCGCAGAACAATCCGGAACCTTATAGAATCCCACAGACTCCTACAGACTGCTGCGGGCACTTACACAATCCTACAGGCCCCTACGGAACACTGCCAGCCCCTATGGAAGGAACCCTACGGGCCCCTACAGAACACTACTGGCTCCTGCAGTACTCTACAGGCCTCTAGGGAACCTACGAAGCTCTACGGAACCCTATGGATCCTTACGGAACAGTACGGCCCCCTTCAGACCTCTGCGGGCGCTTATGGAAACCTACAGGACCCTACGGAACTGTACGAGACTCTACAGGCCCCTAGGGAACACCACAGGCCCCTACAGAACCCTACGAGACTCTACAGGCCCCTAGGGAACACCACAGGCCCCTACGGAACCCTACACAACCCTCTGGAAACTTATGGCACCCTACAAGCTCCTACCAACGCCTGCAGGCACTTACACAACCCTACAGGCCCCTACGGAAATCTACGGGACTCTACGGGCCCCAAGGGAAGCCTACAGATTTCGACAGAACCCTACGAGCCCCTCTGGAACCCTACAGAATACTCCAGGACCCGACAGCACTCTACAAGACCCTTAGCAACACAACGGAACCTCACGAAAACCCTATGGGCTCCTACAGAACACTGCAGGCGCCTACGGAACCCTACAGACCCCTACGGAACCCTACAGCAACACCTGCGGGCACTTACAGAACCCTGCAGGCCCATACGGAACCCCACAGGGCCCTACGGAACTTTACCAGCCACTACGGAACTCTACGGGCCCCTACGGAACCCTGCAGAACAATCCGGAACCTTAGAGAATCCCACAGACTCCTACAGACTGCTGCTGCCACTTACACAACCCTACAGGCCCCTACGGAACACTGCCAGCCCCTATGGAAGGAACCCTACGGGCCCCTACAGAGCACTACTGGCTCCTGCAGTACTCTACAGGCCTCTAGGGAACCTACGAAGCTCTACGGAACCCTATGGATCCTTACGGAACAGTACGGCCCCCTTCAGACCTCTGCGGGCGCTTATGGAAACCTACAGGACCCTACGGAACTGTACGAGACTCTACAGGCCCCTAGGGAACACCACAGGCCCCTACAGAACCCTACGAGACTCTACAGGCCCCTAGGGAACACACAACCCTCTGGAAACTTATGGCACCCTACAAGCTCCTACCAACGCCTGCAGGCACTTACACAACCCTACAGGCCCCTACGGAAATCTACGGGACTCTACGGGCCCCAAGGGAAGCCTACAGATTTCGACAGAACCCTACGAGCCCCTCTGGAACCCTACAGAATACTCCAGGACCCGACAGCACTCTACAAGACCCTTAGCAACACAACGGAACCTCACGAAAACCCTATGGGCTCCTACAGAACACTGCAGGCGCCTACGGAACCCTACAGACCCCTACGGAACCCTACAGACACCTGTGGGCACTTACAGAACCCTGCAGGCCCCTACGGAACCCCACAGGGCACTACGGAACTTTAGCAGCCACTACGGAACTCTACGGGCCCCTACGGAACCCCGCAGAACAATCCGGAACCTTATAGAATCCCACAGACTCCTACAGACTTCTGCGGGCACTTACACAATCCTACAGGCCCCTACGGAACACTGCCAGCCCCTATGGAAGGAACCCTACGGGCCCCTACAGAACACTACTGGCTCCTGCGGTACTCTACAGGCCTCTAGGGAACCTACGAAGCTCTACGGAGCCCTATGGATCCTTACGGAACAGTACGGCCCCCTTCAGACCTCTGCGGGCGCTTATGGAAACCTACAGGTCCCTACGGAACTGTACGAGACTCTACAGGCCCCTACGGAACTGTACGAGACTCTACAGGCCCCTAGAGAACACCACAGGCCCCTACGGAACCCTACACAACCCTCTGGAAACTTATGGCACCCTACAAGCTCCTACCAACCCCTGCGGGCACTTACATAACCCTACAGGCCCCTACGGAAATCTGTACGGGCCCCTAGGGAAGCCTACAGATTTTGATGGAATCCTACGAGCCCCTCTGGAACCCTACAGAATACTCCAGGACCCGACAGCACTCTACAAGACCCTTAGCAACACAACGGAACCTCACGAAAACGCTATGGGCTCCTACAGAACACTGCAGGCGCCTACGGAACACTACAGACCCCTACGGAACCCTACAGACACCTGCGGGCACTTACAGAACCCTGCAGGCCCCTACGGAACCCTACAGGTCCATACAGAACCCCACAGGGCCCTACCGAACTTTAGCAGCCACTACGGAACTCTACGGGCCCCTACGGAACCCCGCAGAACAATCCGGAACCTTATAGAATCCCACAGACTCCTACAGACTGCTGCGGGCACTTACACAATCCTACAGGCCCCTACGGAACACTGCCAGCCCCTATGGAAGGAACCCTACGGGCCCCTACAGAACACTACTGGCTCCTGCAGTACTCTACAGGCCTCTAGGGAACCTACGAAGCTCTACGGAACCCTATGGATCCTTACGGAACAGTACGGCCCCCTTCAGACCTCTGCGGGCGCTTATGGAAACCTACAGGACCCTACGGAACTGTACGAGACTCTACAGGCCCCTAGGGAACACCACAGGCCCCTACAGAACCCTACGAGACTCTACAGGCCCCTAGGGAACACCACAGGCCCCTACGGAACCCTACACAACCCTCTGGAAACTTATGGCACCCTACAAGCTCCTACCAACGCCTGCAGGCACTTACACAACCCTACAGGCCCCTACGGAAATCTACGGGACTCTACGGGCCCCAAGGGAAGCCTACAGATTTCGACAGAACCCTACGAGCCCCTCTGGAACCCTACAGAATACTCCAGGACCCGACAGCACTCTACAAGACCCTTAGCAACACAACGGAACCTCACGAAAACCCTATGGGCTCCTACAGAACACTGCAGGCGCCTACGGAACCCTACAGACCCCTACGGAACCCTACAGCAACACCTGCGGGCACTTACAGAACCCTGCAGGCCCATACGGAACCCCACAGGGCCCTACGGAACTTTACCAGCCACTACGGAACTCTACGGGCCCCTACGGAACCCTGCAGAACAATCCGGAACCTTAGAGAATCCCACAGACTCCTACAGACTGCTGCTGCCACTTACACAACCCTACAGGCCCCTACGGAACACTGCCAGCCCCTATGGAAGGAACCCTACGGGCCCCTACAGAGCACTACTGGCTCCTGCAGTACTCTACAGGCCTCTAGGGAACCTACGAAGCTCTACGGAACCCTATGGATCCTTACGGAACAGTACGGCCCCCTTCAGACCTCTGCGGGCGCTTATGGAAACCTACAGGACCCTACGGAACTGTACGAGACTCTACAGGCCCCTAGGGAACACCACAGGCCCCTACAGAACCCTACGAGACTCTACAGGCCCCTAGGGAACACCACAGGCCCCTACGGAACCCTACACAACCCTCTGGAAACTTATGGCACCCTACAAGCTCCTACCAACCCCTGCAGGCACTTACACAACCCTACAGGCCCCTACGGAAATCTACGGGACTCTACGGGCCCCTAGGGAAGCCTACAGATTTCGACAGAACCCTACGAGCCCCTCTGGAACCCTACAGAATACTCCAGGACCCGACAGCACTCTACAAGACCCTTAGCAACACAACGGAACCTCACAAAAACCCTATGGGCTCCTACAGAACACTGCAGGCGCCTACGGAACCCTACAGACCCCTACAGACACCTGCGGGCACTTACAGAACCCTGCAGGCCCCTACGGAACCCTACAGGTCCATACAGAACCCCACAGGGCCCTACGGAACTTTACCAGCCACTACGGAACTCTACGGGCCCCTACGGAACCCTGCAGAACCCTCCGGAACCTTATAGAATCCCACAGACTCCTACAGACTGCTGCGGGCACTTACACAATCCTACAGGCCCCTACGGAACACTGCCAGCCCCTATGGAAGGAACCCTACGGGCCCCTACAGAACACTACTGGCTCCTGCGGTACTCTACAGGCCTCTAGGGGACCTACGAAGCTCTACGGAGCCCTATGGATCCTTACGGAACAGTACGGGCCCCTTCAGACCTCTGCGGGCGCTTATGGAAACCTACAGGTCCCTACGGAACTGTACGAGACTCTACAGGCCCCTAGGGAACACCACAGGCCCCTACGGAACCCTACACAACCCTCTGGAAACTTATGGCACCCTACAAGCTCCTACCAACCCCTGCAGGCACTTACATAACCCTACAGGCCCCTACGGAAATCTGTACGGGCCCCAAGGGAAGCCTACAGATTTCGATGGAACCCTACGAGCCCCTCTGGAACCCTACAGAATACTCCAGGACCTGACAGCACTCTACAAGACCCTTAGCAACACAACGGAACCTCACGAAAACCCTATGGGCTCCTACAGAACACTGCAGGCGCCTACGGAACCCTACAGACCCCTACGGAACCCTACAGCAACACCTGCGGGCACTTACAGAACCCTGCAGGCCCATACGGAACCCCACAGGGCCCTACGGAACTTTACCAGCCACTACGGAACTCTACGGGCCCCTACGGAACCCTGCAGAACAATCCGGAACCTTAGAGAATCCCACAGACTCCTACAGACTGCTGCTGCCACTTACACAACCCTACAGGCCCCTACGGAACACTGCCAGCCCCTATGGAAGGAACCCTACGGGCCCCTACAGAACACTACTGGCTCCTGCAGTACTCTACAGGCCTCTAGGGAACCTACGAAGCTCTACGGAACCCTATGGATCCTTACGGAACAGTACGGCCCCCTTCAGACCTCTGCGGGCGCTTATGGAAACCTACAGGACCCTACGGAACTGTACGAGACTCTACAGGCCCCTAGGGAACACCACAGGCCCCTACAGAACCCTACGAGACTCTACAGGCCCCTAGGGAACACGACAGGCCCCTACGGAACCCTACACAACCCTCTGGAAACTTATGGCACCCTACAAGCTCCTACCAACGCCTGCAGGCACTTACACAACCCTACAGGCCCCTACGGAAATCTACGGGACTCTACGGGCCCCAAGGGAAGCCTACAGATTTCGACAGAACCCTACGAGCCCCTCTGGAACCCTACAGAATACTCCAGGACCCGACAGCACTCTACAAGACCCTTAGCAACACAACGGAACCTCACGAAAACCCTATGGGCTCCTACAGAACACTGCAGGCGCCTACGGAACCCTACAGACCCCTACGGAACCCTACAGACACCTGTGGGCACTTACAGAACCCTGCAGGCCCCTACGGAACCCTACAGGTCCATAGAGAACCCCACAGGGCACTACGGAACTTTAGCAGCCACTACGGAACTCTACGGGCCCCTACGGAACCCCGCAGAACAATCCGGAACCTTATAGAATCCCACAGACTCCTACAGACTGCTGCGGGCACTTACACAATCCTACAGGCCCCTACGGAACACTGCCAGCCCCTATGGAAGGAACCCTACGGGCCCCTACAGAACACTACTGGCTCCTGCAGTACTCTACAGGCCTCTAGGGAACCTACGAAGCTCTAAGGAGCCCTATGGATCCTTACGGAACAGTACGGCCCCCTTCAGACCTCTGCGGGCGCTTATGGAAACCTACAGGTCCCTATGGAACTGTACGAGACTCTACAGGCCCCTAGGGAACACCACAGGCCCCTACGGAACCCTACACAACCCTCTGGAAACTTATGGCACCCTACAAGCTCCTACCAACCCCTGCGGGCACTTACATAACCCTACAGGCCCCTACGGAAATCTGTACGGGCCCCTAGGGAAGCTTACAGATTTCGATGGAACCCTACGAGCCCCTCTGGAACCCTACAGAATACTCCAGGACCCGACAGCACTCTACAAGACCCTTAGCAACACAACGGAACCTCACGAAAACCCTATGGGCTCCTACAGAACACTGCAGGCGCCTACGGAACCCTACAGACCCCTACGGAACCCTACAGCAACACCTGCGGGCACTTACAGAACCCTGCAGGCCCATACGGAACCCCACAGGGCCCTACGGAACTTTACCAGCCACTACGGAACTCTACGGGCCCCTACGGAACCCTGCAGAACAATCCGGAACCTTAGAGAATCCCACAGACTCCTACAGACTGCTGCTGCCACTTACACAACCCTAGAGGCCCCTACGGAACACTGCCAGCCCCTATGGAAGGAACCCTACGGGCCCCTACAGAGCACTACTGGCTCCTGCAGTACTCTACAGGCCTCTAGGGAACCTACGAAGCTCTACGGAACCCTATGGATCCTTACGGAACAGTACGGCCCCCTTCAGACCTCTGCGGGCGCTTATGGAAACCTACAGGACCCTACGGAACTGTACGAGACTCTACAGGCCCCTAGGGAACACCACAGGCCCCTACAGAACCCTACGAGACTCTACAGGCCCCTAGGGAACACGACAGGCCCCTACGGAACCCTACACAACCCTCTGGAAACTTATGGCACCCTACAAGCTCCTACCAACGCCTGCAGGCACTTACACAACCCTACAGGCCCCTACGGCAATCTACGGGACTCTACGGGCCCCAAGGGAAGCCTACAGATTTCGACAGAACCCTACGAGCCCCTCTGGAACCCTACAGAATACTCCAGGACCCGACAGCACTCTACAAGACCCTTAGCAACACAACGGAACCTCACGAAAACCCTATGGGCTCCTACAGAACACTGCAGGCGCCTACGGAACCCTACAGACCCCTACGGAACCCTACAGACACCTGTGGGCACTTACAGAACCCTGCAGGCCCCTACGGAACCCTACAGGTCCATAGAGAACCCCACAGGGCACTACGGAACTTTAGCAGCCACTAAGGAACTCTACGGGCCCCTACGGAACCCCGCAGAACAATCCGGAACCTTATAGAATCCCACAGACTCCTACAGACTGCTGCGGGCACTTACACAATCCTACAGGCCCCTACGGAACACTGCCAGCCCCTATGGAAGGAACCCTACGGGCCCCTACAGAACACTACTGGCTCCTGCGGTACTCTACAGGCCTCTAGGGAACCTACGAAGCTCTACGGAGCCCTATGGATCCTTACGGAACAGTACGGGCCCCTTCAGACCTCTGCGGGCGCTTATGGAAACCTACAGGTCCCTATGGAACTGTACGAGACTCTACAGGCCCCTAGGGAACACCACAGGCCCCTACGGAACCCTACACAACCCTCTGGAAACTTATGGCACCCTACAAGCTCCTACCAACCCCTGCGGGCACTTACATAACCCTACAGGCCCCTACGGAAATCTGTACGGGCCCCTAGGGAAGCTTACAGATTTCGATGGAACCCTACGAGCCCCTCTGGAACCCTACAGAATACTCCAGGACCCGACAGCACTCTACAAGACCCTTAGCAACACAACGGAACCTCACGAAAACCCTATGGGCTCCTACAGAACACTGCAGGCGCCTACGGAACCCTACAGACCCCTACGGAACCCTACAGCAACACCTGCGGGCACTTACAGAACCCTGCAGGCCCATACGGAACCCCACAGGGCCCTACGGAACTTTACCAGCCACTACGGAACTCTACGGGCCCCTACGGAACCCTGCAGAACAATCCGGAACCTTAGAGAATCCCACAGACTCCTACAGACTGCTGCTGCCACTTACACAACCCTAGAGGCCCCTACGGAACACTGCCAGCCCCTATGGAAGGAACCCTACGGGCCCCTACAGAGCACTACTGGCTCCTGCAGTACTCTACAGGCCTCTAGGGAACCTACGAAGCTCTACGGAACCCTATGGATCCTTACGGAACAGTACGGCCCCCTTCAGACCTCTGCGGGCGCTTATGGAAACCTACAGGACCCTACGGAACTGTACGAGACTCTACAGGCCCCTAGGGAACACCACAGGCCCCTACAGAACCCTACGAGACTCTACAGGCCCCTAGGGAACACCACAGGCCCCTACGGAACCCTACACAACCCTCTGGAAACTTATGGCACCCTACAAGCTCCTACCAACGCCTGCAGGCACTTACACAACCCTACAGGCCCCTACGGAAATCTACGGGACTCTACGGGCCCCAAGGGAAGCCTACAGATTTCGACAGAACCCTACGAGCCCCTCTGGAACCCTACAGAATACTCCAGGACCCGACAGCACTCTACAAGACCCTTAGCAACACAACGGAACCTCACGAAAACCCTATGGGCTCCTACAGAACACTGCAGGCGCCTACGGAACCCTACAGACCCCTACGGAACCCTACAGCAACACCTGCGGGCACTTACAGAACCCTGCAGGCCCATACGGAACCCCACAGGGCCCTACGGAACTTTACCAGCCACTACGGAACTCTACGGGCCCCTACGGAACCCTGCAGAACAATCCGGAACCTTAGAGAATCCCACAGACTCCTACAGACTGCTGCTGCCACTTACACAACCCTACAGGCCCCTACGGAACACTGCCAGCCCCTATGGAAGGAACCCTACGGGCCCCTACAGAGCACTACTGGCTCCTGCAGTACTCTACAGGCCTCTAGGGAACCTACGAAGCTCTACGGAACCCTATGGATCCTTACGGAACAGTACGGCCCCCTTCAGACCTCTGCGGGCGCTTATGGAAACCTACAGGACCCTACGGAACTGTACGAGACTCTACAGGCCCCTAGGGAACACCACAGGCCCCTACAGAACCCTACGAGACTCTACAGGCCCCTAGGGAACACGACAGGCCCCTACGGAACCCTACACAACCCTCTGGAAACTTATGGCACCCTACAAGCTCCTACCAACGCCTGCAGGCACTTACACAACCCTACAGGCCCCTACGGAAATCTACGGGACTCTACGGGCCCCAAGGGAAGCCTACAGATTTCGACAGAACCCTACGAGCCCCTCTGGAACCCTACAGAATACTCCAGGACCCGACAGCACTCTACAAGACCCTTAGCAACACAACGGAACCTCACGAAAACCCTATGGGCTCCTACAGAACACTGCAGGCGCCTACGGAACCCTACAGACCCCTACGGAACCCTACAGCAACACCTGCGGGCACTTACAGAACCCTGCAGGCCCATACGGAACCCCACAGGGCCCTACGGAACTTTACCAGCCACTACGGAACTCTACGGGCCCCTACGGAACCCTGCAGAACAATCCGGAACCTTAGAGAATCCCACAGACTCCTACAGACTGCTGCTGCCACTTACACAACCCTAGAGGCCCCTACGGAACACTGCCAGCCCCTATGGAAGGAACCCTACGGGCCCCTACAGAGCACTACTGGCTCCTGCAGTACTCTACAGGCCTCTAGGGAACCTACGAAGCTCTACGGAACCCTATGGATCCTTACGGAACAGTACGGCCCCCTTCAGACCTCTGCGGGCGCTTATGGAAACCTACAGGACCCTACGGAACTGTACGAGACTCTACAGGCCCCTAGGGAACACCACAGGCCCCTACAGAACCCTACGAGACTCTACAGGCCCCTAGGGAACACCACAAGCCCCTACGGAACCCTACACAACCCTCTGGAAACTTATGGCACCCTACAAGCTCCTACCAACGCCTGCAGGCACTTACACAACCCTACAGGCCCCTACGGAAATCTACGGGACTCTACGGGCCCCAAGGGAAGCCTACAGATTTCGACAGAACCCTACGAGCCCCTCTGGAACCCTACAGAATACTCCAGGACCCGACAGCACTCTACAAGACCCTTAGCAACACAACGGAACCTCACAAAAACCCTATGGGCTCCTACAGAACACTGCAGGCGCCTACGGAACCCTATAGACCCCTACAGACACCTGCGGGCACTTACAGAACCCTGCAGGCCCCTACGGAACCCTACAGGTCCATACAGAACCCCACAGGGCCCTACGGAACTTTACCAGCCACTACGGAACTCTACGGGCCCCTACGGAACCCTGCAGAACCCTCCGGAACCTTATAGAATCCCACAGACTCCTACAGACTGCTGCGGGCACTTACACAATCCTACAGGCCCCTACGGAACACTGCCAGCCCCTATGGAAGGAACCCTACGGGCCCCTACAGAACACTACTGGCTCCTGCGGTACTCTACAGGCCTCTAGGGAACCTACGAAGCTCTACGGAGCCCTATGGATCCTTACGGAACAGTACGGGCCCCTTCAGACCTCTGCAGGCGCTTATGGAAACCTACAGGTCCCTATGGAACTGTACGAGACTCTACAGGCCCCTAGGGAACACCACAGGCCCCTACGGAACCCTACACAACCCTCTGGAAACTTATGGCACCCTACAAGCTCCTACCAACCCCTGCGGGCACTTACATAACCCTACAGGCCCCTACGGAAATCTGTACGGGCCCCTAGGGAAGCCTACAGATTTCGATGGAACCCTACGAGCCCCTCTGGAACCCTACAGAATACTCCAGGACCCGACAGCACTCTACAAGACCCTTAGCAACACAACGGAACCTCACGAAAACCCTATGGGCTCCTACAGAACACTGCAGGCGCCTACGGAACCCTACAGACCCCTACGGAACCCTACAGCAACACCTGCGGGCACTTACAGAACCCTGCAGGCCCATACGGAACCCCACAGGGCCCTACGGAACTTTACCAGCCACTACGGAACTCTATGGGCCCCTACGGAACCCTGCAGAACAATCCGGAACCTTAGAGAATCCCACAGACTCCTACAGACTGCTGCTGCCACTTACACAACCCTACAGGCCCCTACGGAACACTGCCAGCCCCTATGGAAGGAACCCTACGGGCCCCTACAGAGCACTACTGGCTCCTGCAGTACTCTACAGGCCTCTAGGGAACCTACGAAGCTCTACGGAACCCTATGGATCCTTACGGAACAGTACGGCCCCCTTCAGACCTCTGCGGGCGCTTATGGAAACCTACAGGACCCTACGGAACTGTACGAGACTCTACAGGCCCCTAGGGAACACCACAGGCCCCTACAGAACCCTACGAGACTCTACAGGCCCCTAGGGAACACCACAGGCCCCTACGGAACCCTACACAACCCTCTGGAAACTTATGGCACCCTACAAGCTCCTACCAACGCCTGCAGGCACTTACACAACCCTACAGGCCCCTACGGAAATCTACGGGACTCTACGGGCCCCAAGGGAAGCCTACAGATTTCGACAGAACCCTACGAGCCCCTCTGGAACCCTACAGAATACTCCAGGACCCGACAGCACTCTACAAGACCCTTAGCAACACAACGGAACCTCACGAAAACCCTATGGGCTCCTACAGAACACTGCAGGCGCCTACGGAACCCTACAGACCCCTACGGAACCCTACAGCAACACCTGCGGGCACTTACAGAACCCTGCAGGCCCATACGGAACCCCACAGGGCCCTACGGAACTTTACCAGCCACTACGGAACTCTACGGGCCCCTACGGAACCCTGCAGAACAATCCGGAACCTTATAGAATCCCACAGACTCCTACAGACTGCTGCTGCCACTTACACAACCCTAGAGGCCCCTACGGAACACTGCCAGCCCCTATGGAAGGAACCCTACGGGCCCCTACAGAGCACTACTGGCTCCTGCAGTACTCTACAGGCCTCTAGGGAACCTACGAAGCTCTACGGAACCCTATGGATCCTTACGGAACAGTACGGCCCCCTTCAGACCTCTGCGGGCGCTTATGGAAACCTACAGGACCCTACGGAACTGTACGAGACTCTACAGGCCCCTAGGGAACACCACAGGCCCCTACAGAACCCTACGAGACTCTACAGGCCCCTAGGGAACACCACAGGCCCCTACGGAACCCTACACAACCCTCTGGAAACTTATGGCACCCTACAAGCTCCTACCAACGCCTGCAGGCACTTACACAACCCTACAGGCCCCTACGGAAATCTACGGGACTCTACGGGCCCCAAGGGAAGCCTACAGATTTCGACAGAACCCTACGAGCCCCTCTGGAACCCTACAGAATACTCCAGGACCCGACAGCACTCTACAAGACCCTTAGCAACACAACGGAACCTCACGAAAACCCTATGGGCTCCTACAGAACACTGCAGGCGCCTACGGAACCCTACAGACCCCTACGGAACCCTACAGACACCTGCGGGCACTTACAGAACCCTGCAGGCCCCTACGGAACCCTACAGGTCCATACAGAACCCCACAGGGCCCTACGGAACTTTACCAGCCACTACGGAACTCTACGGGCCCCTACGGAACCCCGCAGAACAATCCGGAACCTTATAGAATCCCACAGACTCCTACAGACTGCTGCGGGCACTTACACAATCCTACAGGCCCCTACGGAACACTGCCAGCCCCTATGGAAGGAACCCTACGGGCCCCTACAGAACACTACTGGCTCCTGCGGTACTCTACAGGCCTCTAGGGAACCTACGAAGCTCTACGGAGCCCTATGGATCCTTACGGAACAGTACGGGCCCCTTCAGACCTCTGCGGGCGCTTATGGAAACCTACAGGTCCCTACGGAACTGTACGAGACTCTACAGGCCCCTAGGGAACACCACAGGCCCCTACGGAACCCTACACAACCCTCTGGAAACTTATGGCACCCTACAAGCTCCTACCAACCCCTGCGGGCACTTACATAACCCTACAGGCCCCTACGGAAATCTGTACGGGCCCCTAGGGAAGCCTACAGATTTCGATGGAACCCTACGAGCCCCTCTGGAACCCTACAGAATACTCCAGGACCCGACAGCACTCTACAAGACCCTTAGCAACACAACGGAACCTCACGAAAACGCTATGGGCTCCTACAGAACACTGCAGGCGCCTACGGAACCCTACAGACCCCTACGGAACCCTACAGCAACACCTGCGGGCACTTACAGAACCCTGCAGGCCCATACGGAACCCCACAGGGCCCTACGGAACTTTACCAGCCACTACGGAACTCTACGGGCCCCTACGGAACCCTGCAGAACAATCCGGAACCTTATAGAATCCCACAGACTCCTACAGACTGCTGCGGGCACTTACACAATCCTACAGGCCCCTACGGAACACTGCCAGCCCCTATGGAAGGAACCCTACGGGCCCCTACAGAACACTACTGGCTCCTGCGGTACTCTACAGGCCTCTAGGGAACCTACGAAGCTCTACGGAGCCCTATGGATCCTTACGGAACAGTACGGGCCCCTTCAGACCTCTGCGGGCGCTTATGGAAACCTACAGGTCCCTACGGAACTGTACGAGACTCTACAGGCCCCTAGGGAACACCACAGGCCCCTACGGAACCCTACACAACCCTCTGGAAACTTATGGCACCCTACAAGCTCCTACCAACCCCTGCGGGCACTTACATAACCCTACAGGCCCCTACGGAAATCTGTACGGGCCCCTAGGGAAGCCTACAGATTTCGATGGAACCCTACGAGCCCCTCTGGAACCCTACAGAATACTCCAGGACCCGACAGCACTCTACAAGACCCTTAGCAACACAACAGAACCTCACAAAAACCCTATGGGCTCCTACAGAACACTGCAGGCGCCTACGGAACCCTACAGACACCTGCGGGCACTTACAGAACCCTGCAGGCCCCTACGGAACCCTACAGGTCCATAGAGAACCCCACAGGGCACTACGGAACTTTACCAGCCACTACGGAACTCTACGGGCCCCTACGGAACCCCGCAGAACAATCCGGAACCTTACAGAATCCCACAGACTCCTACAGACTGCTGCGGGCACTTACACAATCCTACAGGCCCCTACGGAACACTGCCAGCCCCTATGGAAGGAACCCTACGGGCCCCTACAGAACACTACTGGCTCCTGCGGTACTCTACAGGCCTCTAGGGAACCTACGAAGCTCTACGGAGCCCTATGGATCCTTACGGAACAGTACGGGCCCCTTCAGACCTCTGCGGGCGCTTATGGAAACCTACAGGTCCCTATGGAACTGTACGAGACTCTACAGGCCCCTAGGGAACACCACAGGCCCCTACGGAACCCTACACAACCCTCTGGAAACTTATGGCACCCTACAAGCTCCTACCAACCCCTGCGGGCACTTACATAACCCTACAGGCCCCTACGGAAATCTGTACGGGCCCCTAGGGAAGCTTACAGATTTCGATGGAACCCTACGAGCCCCTCTGGAACCCTACAGAATACTCCAGGACCCGACAGCACTCTACAAGACCCTTAGCAACACAACGGAACCTCACGAAAACGCTATGGGCTCCTACAGAACACTGCAGGCGCCTACGGAACCCTACAGACCCCTACGGAACCCTACAGCAACACCTGCGGGCACTTACAGAACCCTGCAGGCCCATACGGAACCCCACAGGGCCCTACGGAACTTTACCAGCCACTACGGAACTCTACGGGCCCCTACGGAACCCTGCAGAACAATCCGGAACCTTATAGAATCCCACAGACTCCTACAGACTGCTGCTGCCACTTACACAACCCTACAGGCCCCTACGGAACACTGCCAGCCCCTATGGAAGGAACCCTACGGGCCCCTACAGAACACTACTGGCTCCTGCAGTACTCTACAGGCCTCTAGGGAACCTACGAAGCTCTACGGAACCCTATGGATCCTTACGGAACAGTACGGCCCCCTTCAGACCTCTGCGGGCGCTTATGGAAACCTACAGGACCCTACGGAACTGTACGAGACTCTACAGGCCCCTAGGGAACACCACAGGCCCCTACAGAACCCTACGAGACTCTACAGGCCCCTAGGGAACACGACAGGCCCCTACGGAACCCTACACAACCCTCTGGAAACTTATGGCACCCTACAAGCTCCTACCAACGCCTGCAGGCACTTACACAACCCTACAGGCCCCTACGGAAATCTACGGGACTCTACGGGCCCCAAGGGAAGCCTACAGATTTCGACAGAACCCTACGAGCCCCTCTGGAACCCTACAGAATACTCCAGGACCCGACAGCACTCTACAAGACCCTTAGCAACACAACGGAACCTCACGAAAACCCTATGGGCTCCTACAGAACACTGCAGGCGCCTACGGAACCCTACAGACTCCTACGGAACCCTACAGCAACACCTGCGGGCACTTACAGAACCCTGCAGGCCCATACGGAACCCCACAGGGCCCTACGGAACTTTACCAGCCACTACGGAACTCTACGGGCCCCTACGGAACCCCGCAGAACAATCCGGAACCTTATAGAATCCCACAGACTCCTACAGACTGCTGCGGGCACTTACACAATCCTACAGGCCCCTACGGAACACTGCCAGCCCCTATGGAAGGAACCCTACGGGCCCCTACAGAACACTACTGGCTCCTGCGGTACTCTACAGGCCTCTAGGGAACCTACGAAGCTCTACGGAGCCCTATGGATCCTTACGGAACAGTACGGGCCCCTTCAGACCTCTGCGGGCGCTTATGGAAACCTACAGGTCCCTATGGAACTGTACGAGACTCTACAGGCCCCTAGGGAACACCACAGGCCCCTACGGAACCCTACACAACCCTCTGGAAACTTATGGCACCCTACAAGCTCCTACCAACCCCTGCGGGCACTTACATAACCCTACAGGCCCCTACGGAAATCTGTACGGGCCCCTAGGGAAGCCTACAGATTTCGATGGAACCCTACGAGCCCCTCTGGAACCCTACAGAATACTCCAGGACCCGACAGCACTCTACAAGACCCTTAGCAACACAACGGAACCTCACGAAAACGCTATGGGCTCCTACAGAACACTGCAGGCGCCTACGGAACCCTACAGACCCCTACGGAACCCTACAGCAACACCTGCGGGCACTTACAGAACCCTGCAGGCCCATACGGAACCCCACAGGGCCCTACGGAACTTTACCAGCCACTACGGAACTCTACGGGCCCCTACGGAACCCTGCAGAACAATCCGGAACCTTATAGAATCCCACAGACTCCTACAGACTGCTGCGGGCACTTACACAATCCTACAGGCCCCTACGGAACACTGCCAGCCCCTATGGAAGGAACCCTACGGGCCCCTACAGAACACTACTGGCTCCTGCGGTACTCTACAGGCCTCTAGGGAACCTACGAAGCTCTACGGAGCCCTATGGATCCTTACGGAACAGTACGGGCCCCTTCAGACCTCTGCGGGCGCTTATGGAAACCTACAGGTCCCTACGGAACTGTACGAGACTCTACAGGCCCCTAGGGAACACCACAGGCCCCTACGGAACCCTACACAACCCTCTGGAAACTTATGGCACCCTACAAGCTCCTACCAACCCCTGCGGGCACTTACATAACCCTACAGGCCCCTACGGAAATCTGTACGGGCCCCTAGGGAAGCCTACAGATTTCGATGGAACCCTACGAGCCCCTCTGGAACCCTACAGAATACTCCAGGACCCGACAGCACTCTACAAGACCCTTAGCAACACAACAGAACCTCACAAAAACCCTATGGGCTCCTACAGAACACTGCAGGCGCCTACGGAACCCTACAGACACCTGCGGGCACTTACAGAACCCTGCAGGCCCCTACGGAACCCTACAGGTCCATAGAGAACCCCACAGGGCACTACGGAACTTTAGCAGCCACTACGGAACTCTACGGGCCCCTACGGAACCCCGCAGAACAATCCGGAACCTTATAGAATCCCACAGACTCCTACAGACTGCTGCGGGCACTTACACAATCCTACAGGCCCCTACGGAACACTGCCAGCCCCTATGGAAGGAACCCTACGGGCCCCTACAGAACACTACTGGCTCCTGCGGTACTCTACAGGCCTCTAGGGAACCTACGAAGCTCTACGGAGCCCTATGGATCCTTACGGAACAGTACGGGCCCCTTCAGACCTCTGCGGGCGCTTATGGAAACCTACAGGTCCCTATGGAACTGTACGAGACTCTACAGGCCCCTAGGGAACACCACAGGCCCCTACGGAACCCTACACAACCCTCTGGAAACTTATGGCACCCTACAAGCTCCTACCAACCCCTGCGGGCACTTACATAACCCTACAGGCCCCTACGGAAATCTGTACGGGCCCCTAGGGAAGCTTACAGATTTCGATGGAACCCTACGAGCCCCTCTGGAACCCTACAGAATACTCCAGGACCCGACAGCACTCTACAAGACCCTTAGCAACACAACGGAACCTCACGAAAACGCTATGGGCTCCTACAGAACACTGCAGGCGCCTACGGAACCCTACAGACCCCTACGGAACCCTACAGCAACACCTGCGGGCACTTACAGAACCCTGCAGGCCCATACGGAACCCCACAGGGCCCTACGGAACTTTACCAGCCACTACGGAACTCTACGGGCCCCTACGGAACCCTGCAGAACAATCCGGAACCTTATAGAATCCCACAGACTCCTACAGACTGCTGCTGCCACTTACACAACCCTACAGGCCCCTACGGAACACTGCCAGCCCCTATGGAAGGAACCCTACGGGCCCCTACAGAACACTACTGGCTCCTGCAGTACTCTACAGGCCTCTAGGGAACCTACGAAGCTCTACGGAACCCTATGGATCCTTACGGAACAGTACGGCCCCCTTCAGACCTCTGCGGGCGCTTATGGAAACCTACAGGACCCTACGGAACTGTACGAGACTCTACAGGCCCCTAGGGAACACCACAGGCCCCTACAGAACCCTACGAGACTCTACAGGCCCCTAGGGAACACGACAGGCCCCTACGGAACCCTACACAACCCTCTGGAAACTTATGGCACCCTACAAGCTCCTACCAACGCCTGCAGGCACTTACACAACCCTACAGGCCCCTACGGAAATCTACGGGACTCTACGGGCCCCAAGGGAAGCCTACAGATTTCGACAGAACCCTACGAGCCCCTCTGGAACCCTACAGAATACTCCAGGACCCGACAGCACTCTACAAGACCCTTAGCAACACAACGGAACCTCACGAAAACCCTATGGGCTCCTACAGAACACTGCAGGCGCCTACGGAACCCTACAGACTCCTACGGAACCCTACAGCAACACCTGCGGGCACTTACAGAACCCTGCAGGCCCATACGGAACCCCACAGGGCCCTACGGAACTTTACCAGCCACTACGGAACTCTACGGGCCCCTACGGAACCCTGCAGAACAATCCGGAACCTTAGAGAATCCCACAGACTCCTACAGACTGCTGCTGCCACTTACACAACCCTAGAGGCCCCTACGGAACACTGCCAGCCCCTATGGAAGGAACCCTACGGGCCCCTACAGAACACTACTGGCTCCTGCAGTACTCTACAGGCCTCTAGGGAACCTACGAAGCTCTACGGAACCCTATGGATCCTTACGGAACAGTACGGCCCCCTTCAGACCTCTGCGGGCGCTTATGGAAACCTACAGGACCCTACGGAACTGTACGAGACTCTACAGGCCCCTAGGGAACACCACAGGCCCCTACAGAACCCTACGAGACTCTACAGGCCCCTAGGGAACACACAACCCTCTGGAAACTTATGGCACCCTACAAGCTCCTACCAACGCCTGCAGGCACTTACACAACCCTACAGGCCCCTACGGAAATCTACGGGACTCTACGGGCCCCAAGGGAAGCCTACAGATTTCGACAGAACCCTACGAGCCCCTCTGGAACCCTACAGAATACTCCAGGACCCGACAGCACTCTACAAGACCCTTAGCAACACAACGGAACCTCACGAAAACCCTATGGGCTCCTACAGAACACTGCAGGCGCCTACGGAACCCTACAGACCCCTACGGAACCCTACAGACACCTGCGGGCACTTACAGAACCCTGCAGGCCCCTACGGAACCCCACAGGGCACTACGGAACTTTAGCAGCCACTACGGAACTCTACGGGCCCCTACGGAACCCCGCAGAACAATCCGGAACCTTATAGAATCCCACAGACTCCTACAGACTTCTGCGGGCACTTACACAATCCTACAGGCCCCTACGGAACACTGCCAGCCCCTATGGAAGGAACCCTACGGGCCCCTACAGAACACTACTGGCTCCTGCGGTACTCTACAGGCCTCTAGGGAACCTACGAAGCTCTACGGAGCCCTATGGATCCTTACGGAACAGTACGGGCCCCTTCAGACCTCTGCGGGCGCTTATGGAAACCTACAGGTCCCTACGGAACCCTACGAGACTCTACAGGCCCCTAGGGAACACCACAGGCCCCTACGGAACCCTACACAACCCTCTGGAAACTTATGGCACCCTACAAGCTCCTACCAACCCCTGCGGGCACTTACACAACCCTACAGGCCCCTACGGAAATCTACGGGACTCTACGGGCCCCAAGGGAAGCCTACAGATTTCGACAGAACCCTACGAGCCCCTCTGGAACCCTACAGAATACTCCAGGACCCGACAGCACTCTACAAGACCCTTAGCAACACAACGGAACCTCACGAAAACCCTATGGGCTCCTACAGAACACTGCAGGCGCCTACGGAACCCTACAGACCCCTACGGAACCCTACAGCAACACCTGCGGGCACTTACAGAACCCTGCAGGCCCATACGGAACCCCACAGGGCCCTACGGAACTTTACCAGCCACTACGGAACTCTACGGGCCCCTACGGAACCCTGCAGAACAATCCGGAACCTTAGAGAATCCCACAGACTCCTACAGACTGCTGCTGCCACTTACACAACCCTACAGGCCCCTACGGAACACTGCCAGCCCCTATGGAAGGAACCCTACGGGCCCCTACAGAGCACTACTGGCTCCTGCAGTACTCTACAGGCCTCTAGGGAACCTACGAAGCTCTACGGAACCCTATGGATCCTTACGGAACAGTACGGCCCCCTTCAGACCTCTGCGGGCGCTTATGGAAACCTACAGGACCCTACGGAACTGTACGAGACTCTACAGGCCCCTAGGGAACACCACAGGCCCCTACAGAACCCTACGAGACTCTACAGGCCCCTAGGGAACACCACAGGCCCCTACGGAACCCTACACAACCCTCTGGAAACTTATGGCACCCTACAAGCTCCTACCAACGCCTGCAGGCACTTACACAACCCTACAGGCCCCTACGGAAATCTACGGGACTCTACGGGCCCCAAGGGAAGCCTACAGATTTCGACAGAACCCTACGAGCCCCTCTGGAACCCTACAGAATACTCCAGGACCCGACAGCACTCTACAAGACCCTTAGCAACACAACGGAACCTCACGAAAACCCTATGGGCTCCTACAGAACACTGCAGGCGCCTACGGAACCCTACAGACCCCTACGGAACCCTACAGACACCTGCGGGCACTTACAGAACCCTGCAGGCCCCTACGGAACCCTACAGGTCCATACAGAACCCCACAGGGCCCTACGGAACTTTACCAGCCACTACGGAACTCTACGGGCCCCTACGGAACCCCGCAGAACAATCCGGAACCTTATAGAATCCCACAGACTCCTACAGACTGCTGCGGGCACTTACACAATCCTACAGGCCCCTACGGAACACTGCCAGCCCCTATGGAAGGAACCCTACGGGCCCCTACAGAACACTACTGGCTCCTGCGGTACTCTACAGGCCTCTAGGGAACCTACGAAGCTCTACGGAGCCCTATGGATCCTTACGGAACAGTACGGGCCCCTTCAGACCTCTGCGGGCGCTTATGGAAACCTACAGGTCCCTACGGAACTGTACGAGACTCTACAGGCCCCTAGGGAACACCACAGGCCCCTACGGAACCCTACACAACCCTCTGGAAACTTATGGCACCCTACAAGCTCCTACCAACCCCTGCGGGCACTTACATAACCCTACAGGCCCCTACGGAAATCTGTACGGGCCCCTAGGGAAGCCTACAGATTTCGATGGAACCCTACGAGCCCCTCTGGAACCCTACAGAATACTCCAGGACCCGACAGCACTCTACAAGACCCTTAGCAACACAACAGAACCTCACAAAAACCCTATGGGCTCCTACAGAACACTGCAGGCGCCTACGGAACCCTACAGACACCTGCGGGCACTTACAGAACCCTGCAGGCCCCTACGGAACCCTACAGGTCCATAGAGAACCCCACAGGGCACTACGGAACTTTAGCAGCCACTACGGAACTCTACGGGCCCCTACGGAACCCCGCAGAACAATCCGGAACCTTATAGAATCCCACAGACTCCTACAGACTGCTGCGGGCACTTACACAATCCTACAGGCCCCTACGGAACACTGCCAGCCCCTATGGAAGGAACCCTACGGGCCCCTACAGAACACTACTGGCTCCTGCGGTACTCTACAGGCCTCTAGGGAACCTACGAAGCTCTACGGAGCCCTATGGATCCTTACGGAACAGTACGGGCCCCTTCAGACCTCTGCGGGCGCTTATGGAAACCTACAGGTCCCTATGGAACTGTACGAGACTCTACAGGCCCCTAGGGAACACCACAGGCCCCTACGGAACCCTACACAACCCTCTGGAAACTTATGGCACCCTACAAGCTCCTACCAACCCCTGCGGGCACTTACATAACCCTACAGGCCCCTACGGAAATCTGTACGGGCCCCTAGGGAAGCCTACAGATTTCGATGGAACCCTACGAGCCCCTCTGGAACCCTACAGAATACTCCAGGACCCGACAGCACTCTACAAGACCCTTAGCAACACAACGGAACCTCACGAAAACCCTATGGGCTCCTACAGAACACTGCAGGCGCCTACGGAACCCTACAGACCCCTACGGAACCCTACAGCAACACCTGCGGGCACTTACAGAACCCTGCAGGCCCATACGGAACCCCACAGGGCCCTACGGAACTTTACCAGCCACTACGGAACTCTATGGGCCCCTACGGAACCCTGCAGAACAATCCGGAACCTTAGAGAATCCCACAGACTCCTACAGACTGCTGCTGCCACTTACACAACCCTACAGGCCCCTACGGAACACTGCCAGCCCCTATGGAAGGAACCCTACGGGCCCCTACAGAGCACTACTGGCTCCTGCAGTACTCTACAGGCCTCTAGGGAACCTACGAAGCTCTACGGAACCCTATGGATCCTTACGGAACAGTACGGCCCCCTTCAGACCTCTGCGGGCGCTTATGGAAACCTACAGGACCCTACGGAACTGTACGAGACTCTACAGGCCCCTAGGGAACACCACAGGCCCCTACAGAACCCTACGAGACTCTACAGGCCCCTAGGGAACACCACAGGCCCCTACGGAACCCTACACAACCCTCTGGAAACTTATGGCACCCTACAAGCTCCTACCAACGCCTGCAGGCACTTACACAACCCTACAGGCCCCTACGGAAATCTACGGGACTCTACGGGCCCCAAGGGAAGCCTACAGATTTCGACAGAACCCTACGAGCCCCTCTGGAACCCTACAGAATACTCCAGGACCCGACAGCACTCTACAAGACCCTTAGCAACACAACGGAACCTCACGAAAACCCTATGGGCTCCTACAGAACACTGCAGGCGCCTACGGAACCCTACAGACCCCTACGGAACCCTACAGCAACACCTGCGGGCACTTACAGAACCCTGCAGGCCCATACGGAACCCCACAGGGCCCTACGGAACTTTACCAGCCACTACGGAACTCTACGGGCCCCTACGGAACCCTGCAGAACAATCCGGAACCTTAGAGAATCCCACAGACTCCTACAGACTGCTGCTGCCACTTACACAACCCTACAGGCCCCTACGGAACACTGCCAGCCCCTATGGAAGGAACCCTACGGGCCCCTACAGAGCACTACTGGCTCCTGCAGTACTCTACAGGCCTCTAGGGAACCTACGAAGCTCTACGGAACCCTATGGATCCTTACGGAACAGTACGGCCCCCTTCAGACCTCTGCGGGCGCTTATGGAAACCTACAGGACCCTACGGAACTGTACGAGACTCTACAGGCCCCTAGGGAACACCACAGGCCCCTACAGAACCCTACGAGACTCTACAGGCCCCTAGGGAACACCACAGGCCCCTACGGAACCCTACACAACCCTCTGGAAACTTATGGCACCCTACAAGCTCCTACCAACGCCTGCAGGCACTTACACAACCCTACAGGCCCCTACGGAAATCTACGGGACTCTACGGGCCCCAAGGGAAGCCTACAGATTTCGACAGAACCCTACGAGCCCCTCTGGAACCCTACAGAATACTCCAGGACCCGACAGCACTCTACAAGACCCTTAGCAACACAACGGAACCTCACGAAAACCCTATGGGCTCCTACAGAACACGGCAGGCGCCTACGGAACCCTACAGACCCCTACGGAACCCTACAGACACCTGCGGGCACTTACAGAACCCTGCAGGCCCCTACGGAACCCTACAGGTCCATACAGAACCCCACAGGGCCCTACGGAACTTTACCAGCCACTACGGAACTCTACGGGCCCCTACGGAACCCCGCAGAACAATCCGGAACCTTATAGAATCCCACAGACTCCTACAGACTGCTGCGGGCACTTACACAATCCTACAGGCCCCTACGGAACACTGCCAGCCCCTATGGAAGGAACCCTACGGGCCCCTACAGAACACTACTGGCTCCTGCGGTACTCTACAGGCCTCTAGGGAACCTACGAAGCTCTACGGAGCCCTATGGATCCTTACGGAACAGTACGGGCCCCTTCAGACCTCTGCGGGCGCTTATGGAAACCTACAGGTCCCTATGGAACTGTACGAGACTCTACAGGCCCCTAGGGAACACCACAGGCCCCTACGGAACCCTACACAACCCTCTGGAAACTTATGGCACCCTACAAGCTCCTACCAACCCCTGCGGGCACTTACATAACCCTACAGGCCCCTACGGAAATCTGTACGGGCCCCTAGGGAAGCCTACAGATTTCGATGGAACCCTACGAGCCCCTCTGGAACCCTACAGAATACTCCAGGACCCGACAGCACTCTACAAGACCCTTAGCAACACAACGGAACCTCACGAAAACGCTATGGGCTCCTACAGAACACTGCAGGCGCCTACGGAACCCTACAGACCCCTACGGAACCCTACAGCAACACCTGCGGGCACTTACAGAACCCTGCAGGCCCATACGGAACCCCACAGGGCCCTACGGAACTTTACCAGCCACTACGGAACTCTACGGGCCCCTACGGAACCCTGCAGAACAATCCGGAACCTTATAGAATCCCACAGACTCCTACAGACTGCTGCGGGCACTTACACAATCCTACAGGCCCCTACGGAACACTGCCAGCCCCTATGGAAGGAACCCTACGGGCCCCTACAGAACACTACTGGCTCCTGCGGTACTCTACAGGCCTCTAGGGAACCTACGAAGCTCTACGGAGCCCTATGGATCCTTACGGAACAGTACGGGCCCCTTCAGACCTCTGCGGGCGCTTATGGAAACCTACAGGTCCCTACGGAACTGTACGAGACTCTACAGGCCCCTAGGGAACACCACAGGCCCCTACGGAACCCTACACAACCCTCTGGAAACTTATGGCACCCTACAAGCTCCTACCAACCCCTGCGGGCACTTACATAACCCTACAGGCCCCTACGGAAATCTGTACGGGCCCCTAGGGAAGCCTACAGATTTCGATGGAACCCTACGAGCCCCTCTGGAACCCTACAGAATACTCCAGGACCCGACAGCACTCTACAAGACCCTTAGCAACACAACAGAACCTCACAAAAACCCTATGGGCTCCTACAGAACACTGCAGGCGCCTACGGAACCCTACAGACACCTGCGGGCACTTACAGAACCCTGCAGGCCCCTACGGAACCCTACAGGTCCATAGAGAACCCCACAGGGCACTACGGAACTTTAGCAGCCACTACGGAACTCTACGGGCCCCTACGGAACCCCGCAGAACAATCCGGAACCTTATAGAATCCCACAGACTCCTACAGACTGCTGCGGGCACTTACACAATCCTACAGGCCCCTACGGAACACTGCCAGCCCCTATGGAAGGAACCCTACGGGCCCCTACAGAACACTACTGGCTCCTGCGGTACTCTACAGGCCTCTAGGGAACCTACGAAGCTCTACGGAGCCCTATGGATCCTTACGGAACAGTACGGGCCCCTTCAGACCTCTGCGGGCGCTTATGGAAACCTACAGGTCCCTATGGAACTGTACGAGACTCTACAGGCCCCTAGGGAACACCACAGGCCCCTACGGAACCCTACACAACCCTCTGGAAACTTATGGCACCCAACAAGCTCCTACCAACCCCTGCGGGCACTTACATAACCCTACAGGCCCCTACGGAAATCTGTACGGGCCCCTAGGGAAGCTTACAGATTTCGATGGAACCCTACGAGCCCCTCTGGAACCCTACAGAATACTCCAGGACCCGACAGCACTCTACAAGACCCTTAGCAACACAACGGAACCTCACGAAAACGCTATGGGCTCCTACAGAACACTGCAGGCGCCTACGGAACCCTACAGACCCCTACGGAACCCTACAGCAACACCTGCGGGCACTTACAGAACCCTGCAGGCCCATACGGAACCCCACAGGGCCCTACGGAACTTTACCAGCCACTACGGAACTCTACGGGCCCCTACGGAACCCTGCAGAACAATCCGGAACCTTATAGAATCCCACAGACTCCTACAGACTGCTGCTGCCACTTACACAACCCTACAGGCCCCTACGGAACACTGCCAGCCCCTATGGAAGGAACCCTACGGGCCCCTACAGAACACTACTGGCTCCTGCAGTACTCTACAGGCCTCTAGGGAACCTACGAAGCTCTACGGAACCCTATGGATCCTTACGGAACAGTACGGCCCCCTTCAGACCTCTGCGGGCGCTTATGGAAACCTACAGGACCCTACGGAACTGTACGAGACTCTACAGGCCCCTAGGGAACACCACAGGCCCCTACAGAACCCTACGAGACTCTACAGGCCCCTAGGGAACACGACAGGCCCCTACGGAACCCTACACAACCCTCTGGAAACTTATGGCACCCTACAAGCTCCTACCAACGCCTGCAGGCACTTACACAACCCTACAGGCCCCTACGGAAATCTACGGGACTCTACGGGCCCCAAGGGAAGCCTACAGATTTCGACAGAACCCTACGAGCCCCTCTGGAACCCTACAGAATACTCCAGGACCCGACAGCACTCTACAAGACCCTTAGCAACACAACGGAACCTCACGAAAACCCTATGGGCTCCTACAGAACACTGCAGGCGCCTACGGAACCCTACAGACTCCTACGGAACCCTACAGCAACACCTGCGGGCACTTACAGAACCCTGCAGGCCCATACGGAACCCCACAGGGCCCTACGGAACTTTACCAGCCACTACGGAACTCTACGGGCCCCTACGGAACCCTGCAGAACAATCCGGAACCTTAGAGAATCCCACAGACTCCTACAGACTGCTGCTGCCACTTACACAACCCTAGAGGCCCCTACGGAACACTGCCAGCCCCTATGGAAGGAACCCTACGGGCCCCTACAGAGCACTACTGGCTCCTGCAGTACTCTACAGGCCTCTAGGGAACCTACGAAGCTCTACGGAACCCTATGGATCCTTACGGAACAGTACGGCCCCCTTCAGACCTCTGCGGGCGCTTATGGAAACCTACAGGACCCTACGGAACTGTACGAGACTCTACAGGCCCCTAGGGAACACCACAGGCCCCTACAGAACCCTACGAGACTCTACAGGCCCCTACGGAACCCTACACAACCCTCTGGAAACTTATGGCACCCTACAAGCTCCTACCAACGCCTGCAGGCACTTACACAACCCTACAGGCCCCTACGGAAATCTACGGGACTCTACGGGCCCCAAGGGAAGCCTACAGATTTCGACAGAACCCTACGAGCCCCTCTGGAACCCTACAGAATACTCCAGGACCCGACAGCACTCTACAAGACCCTTAGCAACACAACGGAACCTCACGAAAACCCTATGGGCTCCTACAGAACACTGCAGGCGCCTACGGAACCCTACAGACCCCTACGGAACCCTACAGACACCTGCGGGCACTTACAGAACCCTGCAGGCCCCTACGGAACCCCACAGGGCACTACGGAACTTTAGCAGCCACTACGGAACTCTACGGGCCCCTACGGAACCCCGCAGAACAATCCGGAACCTTATAGAATCCCACAGACTCCTACAGACTTCTGCGGGCACTTACACAATCCTACAGGCCCCTACGGAACACTGCCAGCCCCTATGGAAGGAACCCTACGGGCCCCTACAGAACACTACTGGCTCCTGCGGTACTCTACAGGCCTCTAGGGAACCTACGAAGCTCTACGGAGCCCTATGGATCCTTACGGAACAGTACGGGCCCCTTCAGACCTCTGCGGGCGCTTATGGAAACCTACAGGTCCCTATGGAACTGTACGAGACTCTACAGGCCCCTAGGGAACACCACAGGCCCCTACGGAACCCTACACAACCCTCTGGAAACTTATGGCACCCTACAAGCTCCTACCAACCCCTGCGGGCACTTACATAACCCTACAGGCCCCTACGGAAATCTGTACGGGCCCCTAGGGAAGCCTACAGATTTCGATGGAACCCTACGAGCCCCTCTGGAACCCTACAGAATACTCCAGGACCCGACAGCACTCTACAAGACCCTTAGCAACACAACAGAACCTCACAAAAACCCTATGGGCTCCTACAGAACACTGCAGGCGCCTACGGAACCCTACAGACACCTGCGGGCACTTACAGAACCCTGCAGGCCCCTACGGAACCCTACAGGTCCATACAGAACCCCACAGGGCCCTACGGAACTTTAGCAGCCACTACGGAACTCTACGGGCCCCTACGGAACCCTGCAGAACCCTCCGGAACCTTATAGAATCCCACAGACTCCTACAGACTGCTGCGGGCACTTACACAATCCTACAGGCCCCTACGGAACACTGCCAGCCCCTATGGAAGGAACCCTACGGGCCCCTACAGAACACTACTGGCTCCTGCAGTACTCTACAGGCCTCTAGGGAAACTACGAAGCTCTACGGAGCCCTATGGATCCTTACGGAACAGTACGGGCCCCTTCAGACCTCTGCGGGCGCTTATGGAAACCTACAGGTCCCTACGGAACTGTACGAGACTCTACAGGCCCCTAGGGAACACCACAGGCCCCTACGGAACCCTACACAACCCTCTGGAAACTTATGGCACCCTACAAGCTCCTACCAACCTGTGCGGGCACTTATATAACCCTACAGGCCCCTACGGAAATCTGTACGGGCCCCTAGGGAAGCCTACAGATTTCGATGGAACCCTACGAGCCCCTCTGGAACCCTACAGAATACTCCAGGACCTGACAGCACTCTACAAGACCCTTAGCAACACAACGGAACCTCACGAAAACGCTATGGGCTCCTACAGAACACTGCAGGCCCCTACGGAACTCTACAGACCCCTACGGAACCCTACAGCAACACCTGCGGGCACTTACAGAACCCTGCAGGCCCATACGGAACCCCACAGGGCCCTACGGAACTTTACCAGCCACTACGGAACTCTACGGGCCCCTACGGAACCCTGCAGAACAATCCGGAACCTTAGAGAATCCCACAGACTCCTACAGACTGCTGCTGCCACTTACGCAACCCTACAGGACCCTACGGAACACTGCCAGCCCCTATGGAAGGAACCCTACGGGCCCCTACAGAACACTACTGGCTCCTGCAGTACTCTACAGGCCTCTAGGGAACCTACGAAGCTCTACGGAACCCTATGGATCCTTACGGAACAGTACGGCCCCCTTCAGACCTCTGCGGGCGCTTATGGAAACCTACAGGACCCTACGGAACTGTACGAGACTCTACAGGCCCCTAGGGAACACCACAGGCCCCTACAGAACCCTACGAGACTCTACAGGCCCCTAGGGAACACCACAGGCCCCTACGGAACCCTACACAACCCTCTGGAAACTTATGGCACCCTACAAGCTCCTACCAACGCCTGCAGGCACTTACACAACCCTACAGGCCCCTACGGAAATCTACGGGACTCTACGGGCCCCAAGGGAAGCCTACAGATTTCGACAGAACCCTACGAGCCCCTCTGGAACCCTACAGAATACTCCAGGACCCGACAGCACTCTACAAGACCCTTAGCAACACAACGGAACCTCACGAAAACCCTATGGGCTCCTACAGAACACTGCAGGCGCCTACGGAACCCTACAGACCCCTACGGAACCCTACAGACACCTGTGGGCACTTACAGAACCCTGCAGGCCCCTACGGAACCCTACAGGTCCATAGAGAACCCCACAGGGCACTACGGAACTTTAGCAGCCACTACGGAACTCTACGGGCCCCTACGGAACCCCGCAGAACAATCCGGAACCTTATAGAATCCCACAGACTCCTACAGACTGCTGCGGGCACTTACACAATCCTACAGGCCCCTACGGAACACTGCCAGCCCCTATGGAAGGAACCCTACGGGCCCCTACAGAACACTACTGGCTCCTGCGGTACTCTACAGGCCTCTAGGGAACCTACGAAGCTCTACGGAGCCCTATGGATCCTTACGGAACAGTACGGGCCCCTTCAGACCTCTGCGGGCGCTTATGGAAACCTACAGGTCCCTATGGAACTGTACGAGACTCTACAGGCCCCTAGGGAACACCACAGGCCCCTACGGAACCCTACACAACCCTCTGGAAACTTATGGCACCCTACAAGCTCCTACCAACCCCAGCGGGCACTTACATAACCCTACAGGCCCCTACGGAAATCTGTACGGGCCCCTAGGGAAGCTTACAGATTTCGATGGAACCCTACGAGCCCCTCTGGAACCCTACAGAATACTCCAGGACCCGACAGCACTCTACAAGACCCTTAGCAACACAACGGAACCTCACGAAAACGCTATGGGCTCCTACAGAACACTGCAGGCGCCTACGGAACCCTACAGACCCCTACGGAACCCTACAGCAACACCTGCGGGCACTTACAGAACCCTGCAGGCCCATACGGAACCCCACAGGGCCCTACGGAACTTTACCAGCCACTACGGAACTCTACGGGCCCCTACGGAACCCTGCAGAACAATCCGGAACCTTAGAGAATCCCACAGACTCCTACAGACTGCTGCTGCCACTTACACAACCCTAGAGGCCCCTACGGAACCCTGCCAGCCCCTATGGAAGGAACCCTACGGGCCCCTACAGAACACTACTGGCTCCTGCAGTACTCTACAGGCCTCTAGGGAACCTACGAAGCTCTACGGAACCCTATGGATCCTTACGGAACAGTACGGCCCCCTTCAGACCTCTGCGGGCGCTTATGGAAACCTACAGGACCCTACGGAACTGTACGAGACTCTACAGGCCCCTAGGGAACACCACAGGCCCCTACAGAACCCTACGAGACTCTACAGGCCCCTAGGGAACACCACAGGCCCCTACGGAACCCTACACAACCCTCTGGAAACTTATGGCACCCTACAAGCTCCTACCAACGCCTGCAGGCACTTACACAACCCTACAGGCCCCTACGGAAATCTACGGGACTCTACGGGCCCCAAGGGAAGCCTACAGATTTCGACAGAACCCTACGAGCCCCTCTGGAACCCTACAGAATACTCCAGGACCCGACAGCACTCTACAAGACCCTTAGCAACACAACGGAACCTCACGAAAACCCTATGGGCTCCTACAGAACACTGCAGGCGCCTACGGAACCCTACAGACTCCTACGGAACCCTACAGCAACACCTGCGGGCACTTACAGAACCCTGCAGGCCCATACGGAACCCCACAGGGCCCTACGGAACTTTACCAGCCACTACGGAACTCTACGGGCCCCTACGGAACCCTGCAGAACAATCCGGAACCTTAGAGAATCCCACAGACTCCTACAGACTGCTGCTGCCACTTACACAACCCTACAGGCCCCTACGGAACACTGCCAGCCCCTATGGAAGGAACCCTACGGGCCCCTACAGAACACTACTGGCTCCTGCAGTACTCTACAGGCCTCTAGGGAACCTACGAAGCTCTACGGAACCCTATGGATCCTTACGGAACAGTACGGCCCCCTTCAGACCTCTGCGGGCGCTTATGGAAACCTACAGGACCCTACGGAACTGTACGAGACTCTACAGGCCCCTAGGGAACACCACAGGCCCCTACAGAACCCTACGAGACTCTACAGGCCCCTAGGGAACACACAACCCTCTGGAAACTTATGGCACCCTACAAGCTCCTACCAACGCCTGCAGGCACTTACACAACCCTACAGGCCCCTACGGAAATCTACGGGACTCTACGGGCCCCAAGGGAAGCCTACAGATTTCGACAGAACCCTACGAGCCCCTCTGGAACCCTACAGAATACTCCAGGACCCGACAGCACTCTACAAGACCCTTAGCAACACAACGGAACCTCACGAAAACCCTATGGGCTCCTACAGAACACTGCAGGCGCCTACGGAACCCTACAGACCCCTACGGAACCCTACAGACACCTGTGGGCACTTACAGAACCCTGCAGGCCCCTACGGAACCCCACAGGGCACTACGGAACTTTAGCAGCCACTACGGAACTCTACGGGCCCCTACGGAACCCCGCAGAACAATCCGGAACCTTATAGAATCCCACAGACTCCTACAGACTTCTGCGGGCACTTACACAATCCTACAGGCCCCTACGGAACACTGCCAGCCCCTATGGAAGGAACCCTACGGGCCCCTACAGAACACTACTGGCTCCTGCGGTACTCTACAGGCCTCTAGGGAACCTACGAAGCTCTACGGAGCCCTATGGATCCTTACGGAACAGTACGGGCCCCTTCAGACCTCTGCGGGCGCTTATGGAAACCTACAGGTCCCTACGGAACCCTACGAGACTCTACAGGCCCCTAGGGAACACCACAGGCCCCTACGGAACCCTACACAACCCTCTGGAAACTTATGGCACCCTACAAGCTCCTACCAACCCCTGCGGGCACTTACATAACCCTACAGGCCCCTACGGAAATCTGTACGGGCCCCTAGGGAAGCCTACAGATTTCGATGGAACCCTACGAGCCCTCTGGAACCCTACAGAATACTCCAGGACCCGACAGCACTCTACAAGACCCTTAGCAACACAACAGAACCTCACAAAAACCCTATGGGCTCCTACAGAACACTGCAGGCGCCTACGGAACCCTACAGACACCTGCGGGCACTTACAGAACCCTGCAGGCCCCTACGGAAACCCTACAGGTCCATACAGAACCCCACAGGGCCCTACGGAACTTTACCAGCCACTACGGAACTCTACGGGCCCCTACGGAACCCTGCAGAACCGTCCGGAACCTTATAGAATCCCACAGACTCCTACAGACTGCTGCGGGCACTTACACAATCCTACAGGCCCCTACGGAACACTGCCAGCCCCTATGGAAGGAACCCTACGGGCCCCTACAGAACACTACTGGCTCCTGCAGTACTCTACAGGCCTCTAGGGAAACTACGAAGCTCTACGGAGCCCTATGGATCCTTACGGAACAGTACGGGCCCCTTCAGACCTCTGCGGGCGCTTATGGAAACCTACAGGTCCCTACGGAACTGTACGAGACTCTACAGGCCCCTAGGGAACACCACAGGCCCCTACGGAACCCTACACAACCCTCTGGAAACTTATGGCACCCTACAAGCTCCTACCAACCTGTGCGGGCACTTATATAACCCTACAGGCCCCTACGGAAATCTGTACGGGCCCCTAGGAAGCCTACAGATTTCGATGGAATCCTACGAGCCCCTCTGGAACCCTACAGAATACTCCAGGACCTGACAGCACTCTACAAGACCCTTAGCAACACAACGGAACCTCACGAAAACGCTATGGCTCCTACAGAACACTGCAGGCGCCTACGGAACTCTACAGACCCCTACGGAACCCTACAGCAACACCTGCGGGCACTTACAGAACCCTGCAGGCCCCTACGGAACCCCACAGGGCACTACGGAACTTTAGCAGCCACTACGGAACTCTACGGGCCCCTACGGAACCCCGCAGAACAATCCGGAACCTTATAGAATCCCACAGACTCCTACAGACTTCTGCGGGCACTTACACAATCCTACAGGCCCCTACGGAACACTGCCAGCCCCTATGGAAGGAACCCTACGGGCCCCTACAGAACACTACTGGCTCCTGCGGTACTCTACAGGCCTCTAGGGAACCTACGAAGCTCTACGGAGCCCTATGGATCCTTACGGAACAGTACGGGCCCCTTCAGACCTCTGCGGGCGCTTATGGAAACCTACAGGTCCCTATGGAACTGTACGAGACTCTACAGGCCCCTAGGGAACACCACAGGCCCCTACGGAACCCTACACAACCCTCTGGAAACTTATGGCACCCTACAAGCTCCTACCAACCCCTGCGGGCACTTACATAACCCTACAGGCCCCTACGGAAATCTGTACGGGCCCCTAGGGAAGCCTACAGATTTCGATGGAACCCTACGAGCCCCTCTGGAACCCTACAGAATACTCCAGGACCCGACAGCACTCTACAAGACCCTTAGCAACACAACAGAACCTCACAAAAACCCTATGGGCTCCTACAGAACACTGCAGGCGCCTACGGAACCCTACAGACACCTGCGGGCACTTACAGAACCCTGCAGGCCCCTACGGAACCCTACAGGTCCATACAGAACCCCACAGGGCCCTACGGAACTTTAGCAGCCACTACGGAACTCTACGGGCCCTACGGAACCCTGCAGAACCCTCCGGAACCTTATAGAATCCCACAGACTCCTACAGACTGCTGCGGGCACTTACACAATCCTACAGGCCCCTACGGAACACTGCCAGCCCCTATGGAAGGAACCCTACGGGCCCCTACAGAACACTACTTGGCTCCTGCAGTACTCTACAGGCCTCTAGGGAAACTACGAAGCTCTACGGAGCCCTATGGATCCTTACGGAACAGTACGGGCCCCTTCAGACCTCTGCGGGCGCTTATGGAAACCTACAGGTCCCTACGGAACTGTACGAGACTCTACAGGCCCCTAGGGAACACCACAGGCCCCTACGGAACCCTACACAACCCTCTGGAAACTTATGGCACCCTACAAGCTCCTACCAACCTGTGCGGGCACTTATATAACCCTACAGGCCCCTACGGAAATCTGTACGGGCCCCTAGGGAAGCCTACAGATTTCGATGGAACCCTACGAGCCCCTCTGGAACCCTACAGAATACTCCAGGACCTGACAGCACTCTACAAGACCCTTAGCAACACAACGGAACCTCACGAAAACGCTATGGGCTCCTACAGAACACTGCAGGCCCCTACGGAACTCTACAGACCCCTACGGAACCCTACAGCAACACCTGCGGGCACTTACAGAACCCTGCAGGCCCATACGGAACCCCACAGGGCCCTACGGAACTTTACCAGCCACTACGGAACTCTACGGGCCCCTACGGAACCCTGCAGAACAATCCGGAACCTTAGAGAATCCCACAGACTCCTACAGACTGCTGCTGCCACTTACGCAACCCTACAGGACCCTACGGAACACTGCCAGCCCCTATGGAAGGAACCCTACGGGCCCCTACAGAACACTACTGGCTCCTGCAGTACTCTACAGGCCTCTAGGGAACCTACGAAGCTCTACGGAACCCTATGGATCCTTACGGAACAGTACGGCCCCCTTCAGACCTCTGCGGGCGCTTATGGAAACCTACAGGACCCTACGGAACTGTACGAGACTCTACAGGCCCCTAGGGAACACCACAGGCCCCTACAGAACCCTACGAGACTCTACAGGCCCCTAGGGAACACCACAGGCCCCTACGGAACCCTACACAACCCTCTGGAAACTTATGGCACCCTACAAGCTCCTACCAACGCCTGCAGGCACTTACACAACCCTACAGGCCCCTACGGAAATCTACGGGACTCTACGGGCCCCAAGGGAAGCCTACAGATTTCGACAGAACCCTACGAGCCCCTCTGGAACCCTACAGAATACTCCAGGACCCGACAGCACTCTACAAGACCCTTAGCAACACAACGGAACCTCACGAAAACCCTATGGGCTCCTACAGAACACTGCAGGCGCCTACGGAACCCTACAGACCCCTACGGAACCCTACAGACACCTGTGGGCACTTACAGAACCCTGCAGGCCCCTACGGAACCCTACAGGTCCATAGAGAACCCCACAGGGCACTACGGAACTTTAGCAGCCACTACGGAACTCTACGGGCCCCTACGGAACCCCGCAGAACAATCCGGAACCTTATAGAATCCCACAGACTCCTACAGACTGCTGCGGGCACTTACACAATCCTACAGGCCCCTACGGAACACTGCCAGCCCCTATGGAAGGAACCCTACGGGCCCCTACAGAACACTACTGGCTCCTGCGGTACTCTACAGGCCTCTAGGGAACCTACGAAGCTCTACGGAGCCCTATGGATCCTTACGGAACAGTACGGGCCCCTTCAGACCTCTGCGGGCGCTTATGGAAACCTACAGGTCCCTATGGAACTGTACGAGACTCTACAGGCCCCTAGGGAACACCACAGGCCCCTACGGAACCCTACACAACCCTCTGGAAACTTATGGCACCCTACAAGCTCCTACCAACCCCAGCGGGCACTTACATAACCCTACAGGCCCCTACGGAAATCTGTACGGGCCCCTAGGGAAGCTTACAGATTTCGATGGAACCCTACGAGCCCCTCTGGAACCCTACAGAATACTCCAGGACCCGACAGCACTCTACAAGACCCTTAGCAACACAACGGAACCTCACGAAAACGCTATGGGCTCCTACAGAACACTGCAGGCGCCTACGGAACCCTACAGACCCCTACGGAACCCTACAGCAACACCTGCGGGCACTTACAGAACCCTGCAGGCCCATACGGAACCCCACAGGGCCCTACGGAACTTTACCAGCCACTACGGAACTCTACGGGCCCCTACGGAACCCTGCAGAACAATCCGGAACCTTAGAGAATCCCACAGACTCCTACAGACTGCTGCTGCCACTTACACAACCCTAGAGGCCCCTACGGAACCCTGCCAGCCCCTATGGAAGGAACCCTACGGGCCCCTACAGAACACTACTGGCTCCTGCAGTACTCTACAGGCCTCTAGGGAACCTACGAAGCTCTACGGAACCCTATGGATCCTTACGGAACAGTACGGCCCCCTTCAGACCTCTGCGGGCGCTTATGGAAACCTACAGGACCCTACGGAACTGTACGAGACTCTACAGGCCCCTAGGGAACACCACAGGCCCCTACAGAACCCTACGAGACTCTACAGGCCCCTAGGGAACACCACAGGCCCCTACGGAACCCTACACAACCCTCTGGAAACTTATGGCACCCTACAAGCTCCTACCAACGCCTGCAGGCACTTACACAACCCTACAGGCCCCTACGGAAATCTACGGGACTCTACGGGCCCCAAGGGAAGCCTACAGATTTCGACAGAACCCTACGAGCCCCTCTGGAACCCTACAGAATACTCCAGGACCCGACAGCACTCTACAAGACCCTTAGCAACACAACGGAACCTCACGAAAACCCTATGGGCTCCTACAGAACACTGCAGGCGCCTACGGAACCCTACAGACTCCTACGGAACCCTACAGCAACACCTGCGGGCACTTACAGAACCCTGCAGGCCCATACGGAACCCCACAGGGCCCTACGGAACTTTACCAGCCACTACGGAACTCTACGGGCCCCTACGGAACCCTGCAGAACAATCCGGAACCTTAGAGAATCCCACAGACTCCTACAGACTGCTGCTGCCACTTACACAACCCTACAGGCCCCTACGGAACACTGCCAGCCCCTATGGAAGGAACCCTACGGGCCCCTACAGAACACTACTGGCTCCTGCAGTACTCTACAGGCCTCTAGGGAACCTACGAAGCTCTACGGAACCCTATGGATCCTTACGGAACAGTACGGCCCCCTTCAGACCTCTGCGGGCGCTTATGGAAACCTACAGGACCCTACGGAACTGTACGAGACTCTACAGGCCCCTAGGGAACACCACAGGCCCCTACAGAACCCTACGAGACTCTACAGGCCCCTAGGGAACACACAACCCTCTGGAAACTTATGGCACCCTACAAGCTCCTACCAACGCCTGCAGGCACTTACACAACCCTACAGGCCCCTACGGAAATCTACGGGACTCTACGGGCCCCAAGGGAAGCCTACAGATTTCGACAGAACCCTACGAGCCCCTCTGGAACCCTACAGAATACTCCAGGACCCGACAGCACTCTACAAGACCCTTAGCAACACAACGGAACCTCACGAAAACCCTATGGGCTCCTACAGAACACTGCAGGCGCCTACGGAACCCTACAGACCCCTACGGAACCCTACAGACACCTGTGGGCACTTACAGAACCCTGCAGGCCCCTACGGAACCCCACAGGGCACTACGGAACTTTAGCAGCCACTACGGAACTCTACGGGCCCCTACGGAACCCCGCAGAACAATCCGGAACCTTATAGAATCCCACAGACTCCTACAGACTTCTGCGGGCACTTACACAATCCTACAGGCCCCTACGGAACACTGCCAGCCCCTATGGAAGGAACCCTACGGGCCCCTACAGAACACTACTGGCTCCTGCGGTACTCTACAGGCCTCTAGGGAACCTACGAAGCTCTACGGAGCCCTATGGATCCTTACGGAACAGTACGGGCCCCTTCAGACCTCTGCGGGCGCTTATGGAAACCTACAGGTCCCTACGGAACCCTACGAGACTCTACAGGCCCCTAGGGAACACCACAGGCCCCTACGGAACCCTACACAACCCTCTGGAAACTTATGGCACCCTACAAGCTCCTACCAACCCCTGCGGGCACTTACATAACCCTACAGGCCCCTACGGAAATCTGTACGGGCCCCTAGGGAAGCCTACAGATTTCGATGGAACCCTACGAGCCCCTCTGGAACCCTACAGAATACTCCAGGACCCGACAGCACTCTACAAGACCCTTAGCAACACAACAGAACCTCACAAAAACCCTATGGGCTCCTACAGAACACTGCAGGCGCCTACGGAACCCTACAGACACCTGCGGGCACTTACAGAACCCTGCAGGCCCCTACGGAACCCTACAGGTCCATACAGAACCCCACAGGGCCCTACGGAACTTTACCAGCCACTACGGAACTCTACGGGCCCCTACGGAACCCTGCAGAACCGTCCGGAACCTTATAGAATCCCACAGACTCCTACAGACTGCTGCGGGCACTTACACAATCCTACAGGCCCCTACGGAACACTGCCAGCCCCTATGGAAGGAACCCTACGGGCCCCTACAGAACACTACTGGCTCCTGCAGTACTCTACAGGCCTCTAGGGAAACTACGAAGCTCTACGGAGCCCTATGGATCCTTACGGAACAGTACGGGCCCCTTCAGACCTCTGCGGGCGCTTATGGAAACCTACAGGTCCCTACGGAACTGTACGAGACTCTACAGGCCCCTAGGGAACACCACAGGCCCCTACGGAACCCTACACAACCCTCTGGAAACTTATGGCACCCTACAAGCTCCTACCAACCTGTGCGGGCACTTATATAACCCTACAGGCCCCTACGGAAATCTGTACGGGCCCCTAGGGAAGCCTACAGATTTCGATGGAATCCTACGAGCCCCTCTGGAACCCTACAGAATACTCCAGGACCTGACAGCACTCTACAAGACCCTTAGCAACACAACGGAACCTCACGAAAACGCTATGGGCTCCTACAGAACACTGCAGGCGCCTACGGAACTCTACAGACCCCTACGGAACCCTACAGCAACACCTGCGGGCACTTACAGAACCCTGCAGGCCCATACGGAACCCCACAGGGCCCTACGGAACTTTACCAGCCACTACGGAACTCTACGGGCCCCTACGGAACCCTGCAGAACAATCCGGAACCTTAGAGAATCCCACAGACTCCTACAGACTGCTGCTGCCACTTACGCAACCCTACAGGACCCTACGGAACACTGCCAGCCCCTATGGAAGGAACCCTACGGGCCCCTACAGAACACTACTGGCTCCTGCAGTACTCTACAGGCCTCTAGGGAACCTACGAAGCTCTACGGAACCCTATGGATCCTTACGGAACAGTACGGGCCCCTTCAGACCTCTGCGGGCGCTTATGGAAACCTACAGGACCCTACGGAACTGTACGAGACTCTACAGGCCCCTAGGGAACACCACAGGCCCCTACAGAACCCTACGAGACTCTACAGGCCCCTAGGGAACACCACAGGCCCCTACGGAACCCTACACAACCCTCTGGAAACTTATGGCACCCTACAAGCTCCTACCAACGCCTGCAGGCACTTACACAACCCTACAGGCCCCTACGGAAATCTACGGGACTCTACGGGCCCCAAGGGAAGCCTACAGATTTCGACAGAACCCTACGAGCCCCTCTGGAACCCTACAGAATACTCCAGGACCCGACAGCACTCTACAAGACCCTTAGCAACACAACGGAACCTCACGAAAACCCTATGGGCTCCTACAGAACACTGCAGGCGCCTACGGAACCCTACAGACCCCTACGGAACCCTACAGACACCTGTGGGCACTTACAGAACCCTGCAGGCCCCTACGGAACCCCACAGGGCACTACGGAACTTTAGCAGCCACTACGGAACTCTACGGGCCCCTACGGAACCCCGCAGAACAATCCGGAACCTTATAGAATCCCACAGACTCCTACAGACTTCTGCGGGCACTTACACAATCCTACAGGCCCCTACGGAACACTGCCAGCCCCTATGGAAGGAACCCTACGGGCCCCTACAGAACACTACTGGCTCCTGCGGTACTCTACAGGCCTCTAGGGAACCTACGAAGCTCTACGGAGCCCTATGGATCCTTACGGAACAGTACGGGCCCCTTCAGACCTCTGCGGGCGCTTATGGAAACCTACAGGTCCCTACGGAACCCTACGAGACTCTACAGGCCCCTAGGGAACACCACAGGCCCCTACGGAACCCTACACAACCCTCTGGAAACTTATGGCACCCTACAAGCTCCTACCAACCCCTGCGGGCACTTACATAACCCTACAGGCCCCTACGGAAATCTGTACGGGCCCCTAGGGAAGCCTACAGATTTCGATGGAACCCTACGAGCCCCTCTGGAACCCTACAGAATACTCCAGGACCCGACAGCACTCTACAAGACCCTTAGCAACACAACAGAACCTCACAAAAACCCTATGGGCTCCTACAGAACACTGCAGGCGCCTACGGAACCCTACAGACACCTGCGGGCACTTACAGAACCCTGCAGGCCCCTACGGAACCCTACAGGTCCATACAGAACCCCACAGGGCCCTACGGAACTTTACCAGCCACTACGGAACTCTACGGGCCCCTACGGAACCCTGCAGAACCGTCCGGAACCTTATAGAATCCCACAGACTCCTACAGACTGCTGCGGGCACTTACACAATCCTACAGGCCCCTACGGAACACTGCCAGCCCCTATGGAAGGAACCCTACGGGCCCCTACAGAACACTACTGGCTCCTGCAGTACTCTACAGGCCTCTAGGGAAACTACGAAGCTCTACGGAGCCCTATGGATCCTTACGGAACAGTACGGGCCCCTTCAGACCTCTGCGGGCGCTTATGGAAACCTACAGGTCCCTACGGAACTGTACGAGACTCTACAGGCCCCTAGGGAACACCACAGGCCCCTACGGAACCCTACACAACCCTCTGGAAACTTATGGCACCCTACAAGCTCCTACCAACCTGTGCGGGCACTTATATAACCCTACAGGCCCCTACGGAAATCTGTACGGGCCCCTAGGGAAGCCTACAGATTTCGATGGAATCCTACGAGCCCCTCTGGAACCCTACAGAATACTCCAGGACCTGACAGCACTCTACAAGACCCTTAGCAACACAACGGAACCTCACGAAAACGCTATGGGCTCCTACAGAACACTGCAGGCGCCTACGGAACTCTACAGACCCCTACAAAACCCTACAGCAACAACTACGGGCACTTACAGAACCCTGCAGGCCCATACGGAACCCCACAGGGCCCTACGGAACTTTACCAGCCACTACGGAACTCTACGGGCCCCTACGGAACCCTGCAGAACAATCCGGAACCTTAGAGAATCCCACAGACTCCTACAGACTGCTGCTGCCACTTACGCAACCCTACAGGACCCTACGGAACACTGCCAGCCCCTATGGAAGGAACCCTACGGGCCCCTACAGAACACTACTGGCTCCTGCAGTACTCTACAGGCCTCTAGGGAACCTACGAAGCTCTACGGAACCCTATGGATCCTTACGGAACAGTACGGGCCCCTTCAGACCTCTGCGGGCGCTTATGGAAACCTACAGGACCCTACGGAACTGTACGAGACTCTACAGGCCCCTAGGGAACACCACAGGCCCCTACAGAACCCTACGAGACTCTACAGGCCCCTAGGGAACACCACAGGCCCCTACGGAACCCTACACAACCCTCTGGAAACTTATGGCACCCTACAAGCTCCTACCAACGCCTGCAGGCACTTACACAACCCTACAGGCCCCTACGGAAATCTACGGGACTCTACGGGCCCCAAGGGAAGCCTACAGATTTCGACAGAACCCTACGAGCCCCTCTGGAACCCTACAGAATACTCCAGGACCCGACAGCACTCTACAAGACCCTTAGCAACACAACGGAACCTCACGAAAACCCTATGGGCTCCTACAGAACACTGCAGGCGCCTACGGAACCCTACAGACCCCTACGGAACCCTACAGACACCTGTGGGCACTTACAGAACCCTGCAGGCCCCTACGGAACCCTACAGGTCCATACAGAACCCCACAGGGCCCTACGGAACTTTACCAGCCACTACGGAACTCTACGGGCCCCTACGGAACCCTGCAGAACCCTCCGGAACCTTATAGAATCCCACAGACTCCTACAGACTGCTGCGGGCACTTACACAATCCTACAGGCCCCTACCGAACACTGCCAGCCCCTATGGAAGGAACCCTACGGGCCCCTACAGAACACTACTGGCTCCTGCGGTACTCTACAGGCCTCTAGGGAACCTACGAAGCTCTACGGAGCCCTATGGATCCTTACGGAACAGTACGGGCCCCTTCAGACCTCTGCGGGCGCTTATGGAAACCTACAGGTCCCTACGGAACTGTACGAGACTCTACAGGCCCCTAGGGAACACCACAGGCCCCTACGGAACCCTACACAACCCTCTGGAAACTTATGGCACCCTACAAGCTCCTACCAACGCCTGCAGGCACTTACACAACCCTACAGGCCCCTACGGAAATCTACGGGACTCTACGGGCCCCAAGGGAAGCCTACAGATTTTGACAGGACCCTACGAGCCCCTCTGGAACCCTACAGAATACTCCAGGACCCGACAGCACTCTACAAGACCCTTAGCAACACAACGGAACCTCACGAAAACCCTATGGGCTCCTACAGAACACTGCAGGCGCCTACGGAACTCTACAGACCCCTACGGAACCCTACAGACACCTGTGGGCACTTACAGAACCCTGCAGGCCCCTACGGAACCCTACAGGTCCATAGAGAACCCCACAGGGCACTACGGAACTTTAGCAGCCACTACGGAACTCTACGGGCCCCTACGGAACCCCGCAGAACAATCCAGAACCTTATAGAATCCCACAGACTCCTACAGACTGCTGCGGGCACTTACACAATCCTACAGGCCCCTACGGAACACTGCCAGCCCCTATGGAAGGAACCCTACGGGCCCGTACAGAGCACTACTGGCTCCTGCGGTACTCTACAGGCCTCTAGGGAACCTACGAAGCTCTACGGAGCCCTATGGATCCTTACGGAACAGTACGGGCCCCTTCAGACCTCTGCGGGCGCTTATGGAAACCTACAGGACCCTACGGAACTGTACGAGACTCTACAGGCCCCTAGGGAACACCACAGGCCCCTACGGAACCCTACACAACCCTCTGGAAACTTATGGCACCCTACAAGCTCCTACCAACCCCTGCGGGCACTTACATAACCCTACAGGCCCCTACGGAAATCTGTACGGGCCCCTAGGGAAGCCTACAGATTTCGATGGAACCCTACGAGCCCCTCTGGAACCCTACAGAATACTCCAGGACCCGACAGCACTCTACAAGACCCTTAGCAACACAACGGAACCTCACGAAAACCCTATGGGCTCCTACAGAACACTGCAGGCGCCTACGGAACCCTACAGACCCCTACGGAACCCTACAGCAACACCTGCGGGCACTTACAGAACCCTGCAGGCCCATACGGAACCCCACAGGGCCCTACGGAACTTTACCAGCCACTACGGAACTCTACGGGCCCCTACGGAACCCTGCAGAACAATCCGGAACCTTATAGAATCCCACAGACTCCTACAGACTGCTGCGGGCACTTACACAACCCTAGAGGCCCCTACGGAACACTGCCAGCCCCTATGGAAGGAACCCTACGGGCCCCTACAGAACACTACTGGCTCCTGCAGTACTCTACAGGCCTCTAGGGAACCTACGAAGCTCTACGGAGCCCTATGGATCCTTACGGAACAGTACGGCCCCCTTCAGACCTCTGCGGGCGCTTATGGAAACCTACAGGACCCTACGGAACTGTACGAGACTCTACAGGCCCCTAGGGAACACCACAGGCCCCTACAGAACCCTACGAGACTCTACAGGCCCCTAGGGAACACCACAGGCCCCTACGGAACCCTACACAACCCTCTGGAAACTTATGGCACCCTACAAGCTCCTACCAACGCCTGCAGGCACTTACACAACCCTACAGGCCCCTACGGAAATCTACGGGACTCTACGGGCCCCAAGGGAAGCCTACAGATTTCGACAGAACCCTACGAGCCCCTCTGGAACCCTACAGAATACTCCAGGACCCGACAGCACTCTACAAGACCCTTAGCAACACAACGGAACCTCACGAAAACCCTATGGGCTCCTACAGAACACTGCAGGCGCCTACGGAACCCTACAGACCCCTACGGAACCCTACAGCAACACCTGCGGGCACTTACAGAACCCTGCAGGCCCATACGGAACCCCACAGGGCCCTACGGAACTTTACCAGCCACTACGGAACTCTACGGGCCCCTACGGAACCCTGCAGAACAATCCGGAACCTTAGAGAATCCCACAGACTCCTACAGACTGCTGCTGCCACTTACACAATCCTATAGGCCCCTACGGAACACTGCCAGCCCCTATGGAAGGAACCCTACGGGCCCCTACAGAACACTACTGGCTCCTGCAGTACTCTACAGGCCTCTAGGGAACCTACGAAGCTCTACGGAACCCTATGGATCCTTACGGAACAGTACAGCCCCCTTCAGACCTCTGCTGGCGCTTATGGAAACCTACAGGTCCCTACGGAACTGTACGAGACTCTACAGGCCCCTAGGGAACACCACAGGCCCTTACAGAACCCTACGAGACTCTACAGGCCCCTAGGGAACACCACAGGCCCCTACGGAACCCTACACAACCCTCTGGAAACTTATGGCACCCTACAAGCTCCTACCAACGCCTGCAGGCACTTACACAACCCTACAGGCCCCTACGGAAATCTACGGGACTCTACGGGCCCCAAGGGAAGCCTACAGATTTCGACAGAACCCTACGAGCCCCTCTGGAACCCTACAGAATACTCCAGGACCCGATAGCACTCTACAAGACCCTTAGCAACACAACGGAACCTCACGAAAACCCTATGGGCTCCTACAGAACGCTGCAGGCGCCTACGGAACCCTACAGACCCCTACGGAACCCTACAGACACCTGCGGGCACTTACAGAACCCTGCAGGCCCCTACGGAACCCTACAGGTCCATACAGAACCCCACAGGGCCCTACGGAACTTTACCAGCCACTACGGAACTCTACGGGCCCCTACGGAACCCTGCAGAACCCTCCAGAACCTTACAGAATCCCACAGACTCCTACAGACTGCTGCGGGCACTTACACAATCCTACAGGCCCCTACGGAACACTGCCAGCCCCTATGGAAGGAACCCTACGGGCCCCTACAGAACACTACTGGCTCCTGCAGTACTCTACAGGCCTCTAGGGAACCTACGAAGCTCTACGGAGCCCTATGGATCCTTACGGAACAGTACGGCCCCCTTCAGACCTCTGCGGGCGCTTATGGAAACCTACAGGTCCCTATGGAACTGTACGAGACTCTACAGGCCCCTAGGGAACACCACAGGCCCCTACGGAACCCTACACAACCCTCTGGAAACTTATGGCACCCTACAAGCTCCTACCAACCCCTGCGGGCACTTACATAACCCTACAGGCCCCTACGGAAATCTGTACAGGCCCCTAGGGAAGCCTACAGATTTCGATGGAACCCTACGAGCCCCTCTGGAACCCTACAGAATACTCCAGGACCCTACAGCACTCTACAAGACCCTTAGCAACACAACAGAACCTCACGAAAACCCTATGGGCTCCTACAGAACACTGCAGGCGCCTATGGAACCCTACAGACCCCTACGGAACCCTACAGACACCTGCGGACACTTACAGAACCCTGCAGGCCCCTACGGAACCCTACAGGTCCATACAGAACCCCACGGGGCCCTACGGAACTTTACCAGCCACTACGGAACTCTACGGGCCCCTACGGAACCCTGCAGAACAATCCGGAACCTTATAGAATCCCACAGACTCCTACAGACTGCTGCTGGCACTTACACAACCCTAGAGGCCCCTACGGAACACTGCCAGCCCCTATGGAAGGAACCCTACGGGCCCCTACAGAGCACTACTGGCTCCTGCAGTACTCTACAGGCCTCTAGGGAACCTACGAAGCTCTACGGAACCCTATGGATCCTTATGGAACAGTACGGCCCCCTTCAGACCTCTGCGGGCGCTTATGGAAACCTACAGGACCCTACAGAACCCTACACAACCCTCTGGAAACTTATGGCACCCTACAAGCTCCTACCAACCCCTGGGGCACTTACACAACCCTACAGGCCCCTACAGAAATCTACGGGACTCCACGGGCCCCTAGGGAAGCCTACAGATTTCAACACAACCCTACGAGCCCCTCTGGAACCCTACAGAATACTCCAGGACCCGACAGCACTCTACAAGACCCTTAGCAACACAACGGAACCTCACGAAAACCCTATGGGCTCCTACAGAACAATGCAGGTGCCTACGGAACCCTACAGACCCCTACGGAATACTACCAGCCTCTACGGAAGCCTATGGCCCCTACGGAACTCTACGGAACCTGACAGAAACACTGTGGGCCCCTACAGGCCCTTGCGGGCACTTGCAGAACTCTGCAGGAACCCACGGAACTTTATGGAACCCTACCAGCCCCTACGGAAGCCTAAAGACCCTTGCAGGCAGTTACGGAACGGTACAGGGCCCTAGGGAACTTTACCAGCCACTACGGAACTCTACGGGCCCCTACGGAACCCTGCAGAACCCTCCAGAACCTTACAGAATCCCACGGATTCCTACAGACTCCTGCGGGCACTTACTCAACCCTAGAGGACCCTACGGAACACTGCCAGCCCCTATGGAGGGAACCCTACGGGCCCGTACAGAACACTACTGGCTCCTGCGGTACTCCAGAGGCCTCTAGGGAACCTACGAAGCTCTACGGAGCCCTACGGAACCTTACGGAATAGTACGGGCCCCTTCAGACCTCTGCGGGCGCTTATGGAAACCTACAGGACCCTACGGAACCCTACGAGACTCTACAGGCCCCTAGGGAACACCACAGGCCCCTACGGAACCCTACGAGACTCTACAGGCCCCTAGGGAACACCACAGGCCCCTACGGAACCCTACACAACCCTCTGGAAACTTATGGCACCCTACAAGCTCCTACCAACCCCTGCGGGCACTTACATAACCCTACAGGCCCCTACGGAAATCTGTACGGGCCCCTAGGGAAGCCTACAGATTTCGATGGAACCCTACGAGCCCCTCTGGAACCCTACAGAATACTCCAGGACCCGACAGCACTCTACAAGACCCTTAGCAACACAACAGAACCTCACGAAAACCCTATGGGCTCCTACAGAACACTGCAGGCGCCTATGGAACCCTGCAGGCCCCTACGGAACCCTACAGGTCCATACAGAACCCCACAGGGCCCTACGGAACTTTACCAGCCACTACGGAACTCTACGGGCCCCTACGGAACCCTGCAGAACCCTCCGGAACCTTACAGAATCCCACAGACTCCTACAGACTGCTGCTGCCACTTACACAACCCTAGAGGCCCCTACGGAACACTGCCAGCCCCTATGGAAGGAACCCTACGGGCCCCTACAGAGCACTACTGGCTCCTGCAGTACTCTACAGGCCTCTAGGGAACCTACGAAGCTCTACGGAGCCCTATGGATCCTTACGGAACAGTACGGTCCCCTTCAGACCTCTGCGGGCGCTTATGGAAACCTACAGGACCCTACAGAACCCTACACAACCCTCTGGAAACTTATGGCACCCTACAAGCTCCTACCAACCCCTGGGGCACTTACACAACCCTACAGGCCCCTACAGAAATCTAGGGGACTCCACGGGCCCCTAGGGAAGCCTACAGATTTCGACGGAACCCTACGAGCCCCTCTGGAACCCTACAGAATACTCCAGGACCCGACAGCACTCTACAAGACCCTTAGCAACACAACGGAACCTCACGAAAACCCTATGGGCTCCTACAGAACAATGCAGGTGCCTACGGAACCCTACAGACCCCTACGGAATACTACCAGCCTCTACGGAAGCCTATGGCCCCTACGGAACTCTACGGAACCTGACAGAAACACTGTGGGCCCCTACAGGCCCTTGCGGGCACTTGCAGAACTCTGCAGGAACCCACGGAACTTTATGGAACCCTACCAGCCCCTACGGAAGCCTAAAGACCCTTGCAGGCAGTTACGGAACGGTACAGGGCCCTAGGGAACTTTACCAGCCACTACGGAACTCTACGGGTCCCTACGGAACCCTGCAGAACCCTCCAGAACCTTAGAGAATCCCACGGATTCCTACAGACTCCTGCGGGCACTTACTCAACCCTAGAGGACCCTACGGAACACTGCCAGCCCCTATGGAGGGAACCCTACGGGTCCGTACAGAACACTACTGGCTCCTGCGGTACTCCAGAGGCCTCTAGGGAACCTACGAAGCTCTACGGAGCCCTATGGATCCTTACGGAACAGTACGGGCCCCTTCAGACCTCTGCGGGCGCTTATGGAAACCTACAGGACCCTACGGAACTGTACGAGACTCTACAGGCCCCTAGGGAACACCACAGGCCCCTACGGAACCCTACGAGACTCCACAGGCCCCTAGGGAACACCACAGGCCCCTACGGAACCCTACACAACCCTCTGGAAACTTATGGCACCCTACAAGCTCCTACCAACCCCTGCGGGCACTTACATAACCCTACAGGCCCCTACGGAAATCTGTACGGGCCCTTAGGGAAGCCTACAGATTTCGATGGAACCCTACGAGCCCCTCTGGAACCCTACAGAATACTCCAGGACCCGACAGCACTCTACAAGACCCTTAGCAACACAACAGAACCTCACGAAAACCCTATGGGCTCCTACAGAACACTGCAGGCGCCTATGGAACCCTACAGACCCCTACGGAACCCTACAGACACCTGCGGGCACTTACAGAACCCTGCAGGCCCCTACGGAACCCTACAGGTCCATACAGAACCCCACAGGGCCCTACGGAACTTTACCAGCCACTACGGAACTCTACGGGCCCCTACGGAACCCTGCAGAACAATCCGGAACCTTATAGAATCCCACAGACTCCTACAGACTGCTGCTGCCACTTACACAACGCTAGAGGCCCCTACGGAACACTGCCAGCCTCTATGGAAGGAACCCTACGGGCCCCTACAGAGCACTACTGGCTCCTGCAGTACTCTACAGGCCTCTAGGGAACCTACGAAGCTCTACGGAACCCTATGGATCCTTACGGAACAGTACGGCCCCCTTCAGACCTCTGCGGATGCTTATGGAAACCTACAGGACCCTACAGAACCCTACACAACCCTCTGGAAACTTATGGCACCCTACAAGCTCCTACCAACCCCTGCGGGCAGTTACACAACCCTACAGGCCCCTATAGAAATCTACGGGACTCCACGGGCCCCTAGGGAAGCCTACAGATTTCAACACAACCCTACGAGCCCCTCTGGAACCCTACAGAATACTCCAGGACCCGACAGCACTCTACAAGACCCTTAGCAACACAACAGAACCTCACGAAAACCCTATGGGCTCCTACAGAACAATGCAGGTGCCTACGGAACCCTACAGACCCCTACGGAATACTACCAGCCTCTACGGAAGCCTATGGCCCCTACGGAACTCTACGGAACCTGACAGAAACACCATGGGCCTCTACAGGCCCTTGCGGGCACTTGCAGAACTCTGCAGGAACCCACGGAACTTTATGGAACCCTACCAGCCCCTACGGAAGCCTAAAGACCCTTGCAGGCAGTTACGGAACGGTACAGGGCCCTAGGGAACTTTACCAGCCACTACGGAACTCTACGGGCCCCTACGGAACCCTGCAGAACCCTCCAGAACCTTACAGAATCCCACGGATTCCTACAGACTCCGGCGGGCACTTACTCAACCCTAGAGGACCCTACGGAACACTGCCAGCCCCTATGGAAGGAACCCTACGGGCCCCTACAGAGCACTACTGGCTCCTGCGGTACTCTACAGGCCTCTAGGGAACCTACGAAGCTCTACGGAGCCCTATGGATCCTTACGGAACAGTACGGGCCCCTTCAGACCTCTGCGGGCGCTTATGGAAACCTACAGGACCCTACGGAACTGTACGAGACTCTACAGGCCCCTAGGGAACACCACAGGCCCCTACGGAACCCTACACAACCCTCTGGAAACTTATGGCACCCTACAAGCTCCTACCAACCCCTGCGGGCACTTACATAACACTACAGGCCCCTACGGAAATCTGTACGGGCCCCTAGGGAAGCCTACAGATTTCGATGGAACCCTACGAGCCCCTCTGGAACCCTACAGAATACTCCAGGACCCGACAGCACTCTACAAGACCCTTAGCAACACAACGGAACCTCACAAAAACCCTATGGGCTCCTACAGAACAATGCAGGTGCCTACGGAACCCTACAGACCCCTACGGAATACTACCAGCCTCTACGGAAGCCTATGGCCCCTACGGAACTCTACGGAACCTGACAGAAACACTGTGGGCCCCTACAGGCCCTTGCGGGCACTTGCAGAACTCTGCAGGAACCCACGGAACTTTATGGAACCCTACCAGCCCCTACGGAAGCCTAAAGACCCTTGCAGGCAGTTATGGAACGGTACAGGGCCCTAGGGAACTTTACCAGCCACTACGGAACTCTACGGGCCCCTACGGAACCCTGCAGAACCCTCCAGAACCTTACAGAATCCCACGGATTCCTACAGACTCCTGCGGGCACTTACTCAACCCTAGAGGACCCTACGGAACACTGCCAGCCCCTATGGAGGGAACCCTACGGGCCCGTACAGAACACTACTGGCTCCTGCGGTACTCCAGAGGCCTCTAGGGAACCTACGAAGCTCTACGGAGCCCTATGGAACCTTACGGAATAGTACGGGCCCCTTCAGACCTCTGCGGGCGCTTATGGAAACCTACAGGACCCTACGGAACCCTACGAGACTCTACAGGCCCCTAGGGAACACCACAGGCCCCTACGGAACCCTACGAGACTCTACAGGCCCCTAGGGAACACCACAGGCCCCTACGGAACCCTACACAACCCTCTGGAAACTTATGGCACCCTACAAGCTCCTACCAACCCCTGCGGGCACTTACATAACCCTACAGGCCCCTACGGAAATCTGTACGGGCCCCTAGGGAAGCCTACAGATTTCGATGGAACCCTACGAGCCCCTCTGGAACCCTACAGAATACTCCAGGACCCGACAGCACTCTACAAGACCATTAGCAACACAACAGAACCTCACGAAAACCCTATGGGCTCCTACAGAACACTGCAGGCGCCTATGGAACCCTGCAGGCCCCTACGGAACCCTACAGGTCCATACAGAACCCCACAGGGCCCTACGGAACTTTACCAGCCACTACGGAACTCTACGGGCCCCTACGGAACCCTGCAGAACCCTCCAGAACCTTAGAGAATCCCACAGACTCCTACAGACTGCTGCTGCCACTTACACAACCCTAGAGGCCCCTACGGAACACTGCCAGCCCCTATGGAAGGAACCCTACGGGCCCCTACAGAGCACTACTGGCTCCTGCAGTACTCTACAGGCCTCTAGGGAACCTACGAAGCTCTACGGAACCCTATGGATCCTTACGGAACATTACGGCCCCCTTCAGACCTCTGCGGGCGCTTATGGAAACCTACAGGACCCTACAGAACCCTACACAACCCTCTGGAAACTTATGGCACCCTACAAGCTCCTACCAACCCCTGCGGGCACTTACATAACCCTACAGGCCCCTACGGAAATCTGTACGGGCCCCTAGGGAAGCCTACAGATTTCGACGGAACCCTGCGAGCCCCTCTGGAACCCTACAGAATACTCCAGGACCCGACAGCACTCTACAAGACCCTTAGCAACACAACGGAACCTCACGAAAACCCTATGGGCTCCTACAGAACACTGCAGGTGCCTACGGAACCCTACAGACCCCTACGGAATACTACCAGCCTCTACGGAAGCCTATGGCCCCTACGGAACTCTACGGAACCTGACAGAAACACTGTGGGCCCCTACAGGCCCTTGCGGGCACTTGCAGAACTCTGCAGGAACCCACGGAACTTTATGGAACCCTACCAGCCCCTACGGAAGCCTAAAGACCCTTGCGGGCAGTTACGGAACGGTACAGGGCCCTAGGGAACTTTACCAGCCACTACGGAACTCTACGGGCCCCTACGGAACCCTGCAGAACCCTCCAGAACCTTACAGAATCCCACGGATTCCTACAGACTCCGGCGGGCACTTACTCAACCCTAGAGGACCCTACGGAACACTGCCAGCCCCTATGGAAGGAACCCTACGGGCCCCTACAGAACACTACTGGCTCCTGCGGTACTCCAGAGGCCTCTAGGGAACCTACGAAGCTCTACGGAGCCCTATGGATCCTTACGGAATAGTACGGCCCCCTTCAGACCTCTGCGGGCGCTTATGGAAACCTACAGGACCCTACGGAACTATACGAGACTCTACAGGCCCCTAGGGAACACCACAGGCCCCTACGGAACCCTACGAGACTCTACAGGCCCCTAGGGAACACCACAGGCCCCTACGGAACCCTACACAACCCTCTGGAAACTTATGGCACCCTACAAGCTCCTACCAACCCCTGCGGGCACTTACACAACCCTACAGGCCCCTACGGAAATCTGTACGGGCCCCTAGGGAAGCCTACAGATTTCGATGGAACCCTACGAGCCCCTCTGGAACCCTACAGAATACTCCAGGACCTGACAGCACTCTACAAGACCCTTAGCAACACAACAGAACCTCACGAAAACCCTATGGGCTCCTACAGAACACTGCAGGCGCCTACGGAACCCTACAGACCCCTACGGAACCCTACAGACACCTGCGGGCACTTACAGAACACTGCCAGCCCCTACGGAACCCTACAGGTCCATACAGAACCCCACAGGGCCCTACGGAACTTTACCAGCCACTACGGAACTCTACGGGCCCCTACGGAACCCTGCAGAACAATCCGGAACCTTAGAGAATCCCACAGACTCCTACAGACTGCTGCGGGCACTTACACAACCCTAGAGGCCCCTACGGAACACTGCCAGCCCCTATGGAAGGAACCCTACGGGCCCCTACAGAGCACTACTGGCTCCTGCAGTACTCTACAGGCCTCTAGGGAACCTACGAAGCTCTACGGAACCCTATGGATCCTTACGGAACAGTACGGCCCCCTTCAGACCTCTGCGGGCGCTTATGGAAACCTACAGGACCCTACAGAACCCTACACAACCCTCTGGAAACTTATGGCACCCTACAAGCTCCTACCAACCCCTGCGGGCACTTACATAACCCTACAGGCCCCTACGGAAATCTGTACGGGCCCCTAGGGAAGCCTACAGATTTCGACGGAACCCTGCGAGCCCCTCTGGAACCCTACAGAATACTCCAGGACCCGACAGCACTCTACAAGACCCTTAGCAACACAACGGAACCTCACGGAAACCCTATGGGCTCCTACAGAACACTGCAGGTGCCTACGGAACCCTACAGACCCCTACGGAATACTACCAGCCTCTACGGAAGCCTATGGCCCCTACGGAACTCTACGGAACCTGACAGAAACACTGTGGGCCCCTACAGGCCCTTGCGGGCACTTGCAGAACTCTGCAGGAACCCACGGAACTTTATGGAACCCTACCAGCCCCTACGGAAGCCTAAAGACCCTTGCGGGCAGTTACGGAACGGTACAGGGCCCTAGGGAACTTTACCAGCCACTACGGAACTCTACGGGCCCCTACGGAACCCTGCAGAACCCTCCAGAACCTTACAGAATCCCACGGATTCCTACAGACTCCGGCGGGCACTTACTCAACCCTAGAGGCCCCTACAGAACACTGCCAGCCCCTATGGAAGGAACCCTACGGGCCCCTACAGAACACTACTGGCTCCTGCGGTACTCCAGAGGCCTCTAGGGAACCTACGAAGCTCTACGGAGCCCTATGGAACCTTACGGAACAGTACGGGCCCCTTCAGACCTCTGCGGGCGCTTATGGAAACCTACAGGACCCTACAGAACCCTACACAACCCTCTGGAAACTTATGGCACCCAACAAGCTCCTACCAACCCCTGCAGGCACTTACACAACCCTACAGGCCCCTATAGAAATCTACGGGACTCCACGGGCCCCTAGGGAAGCCTACAGATTTCAACACAACCCTACGAGCCCCTCTGGAACCCTACAGAATACTCCAGGACCCGACAGCACTCTACAAGACCCTTAGCAACACAACGGAACCTCACGAAAACTCTATGGACTCCTACAGAACACTGCAGGTGCCTACGGAACCCTACAGACCCCTACGGAATACTACCAGCCTCTACGGAAGCCTATGGCCCCTACGGAACTCTACGGAACCTGACAGAAACACTGTGGGCCCCTACAGGCCCTTGCGGGCACTTGCAGAACTCTGCAGGAACCCACGGAACTTTATGGAACCCTACCAGCCCCTACGGAAGCCTAAAGACCCTTGCGGGCAGTTACGGAACGGTACAGGGCCCTAGGGAACTTTACCAGCCACTACGGAACTCTACGGGCCCCTACGGAACCCTGCAGAACCCTCCAGAACCTTACAGAATCCCACGGATTCCTACAGACTCCGGCGGGCACTTAGTCAACCCTAGAGGACCCTACGGAACACTGCCAGCCCCTATGGAAGGAACCCTACGGGCCCCTACAGAACACTACTGGCTCCTGCGGTACTCCAGAGGCCTCTAGGGAACCTACGAAGCTCTACGGAGCCCTATGGATCCTTACGGAATAGTACGGCCCCCTTCAGACCTCTGCGGGCGCTTATGGAAACCTACAGGACCCTACGGAACTATACGAGACTCTACAGGCCCCTAGGGAACACCACAGGCCCCTACGGAACCCTACGAGACTCTACAGGCCCCTAGGGAACACCACAGGCCCCTACGGAACCCTACACAACCCTCTGGAAACTTATGGCACCCTACAAGCTCCTACCAACCCCTGCGGGCACTTACACAACCCTACAGGCCCCTACGGAAATCTGTACGGGCCCCTAGGGAAGCCTACAGATTTCGATGGAACCCTACGAGCCCCTCTGGAACCCTACAGAATACTCCAGGACCTGACAGCACTCTACAAGTCCCTTAGCAACACAACAGAACCTCACGAAAACCCTATGGGCTCCTACAGAACACTGCAGGCGCCTACGGAACCCTACAGACCCCTACGGAACCCTACAGACACCTGCGGGCACTTACAGAACACTGCCAGCCCCTACGGAACCCTACAGGTCCATACAGAACCCCACAGGGCCCTACGGAACTTTACCAGCCACTACGGAACTCTACGGGCCCCTACGGAACCCTGCAGAACAATCCGGAACCTTAGAGAATCCCACAGACTCCTACAGACTGCTGCGGGCACTTACACAACCCTAGAGGCCCCTACGGAACACTGCCAGCCCCTATGGAAGGAACCCTACGGGCCCCTACAGAACACTACTGGCTCCTGCAGTACTCTACAGGCCTCTAGGGAACCTACGAAGCTCTACGGAACCCTATGGATCCTTACGGAACAGTACGGCCCCCTTCAGACCTCTGCGGGCGCTTATGGAAACCTACAGGACCCTACAGAACCCTACACAACCCTCTGGAAACTTATGGCACCCTACAAGCTCCTACCAACCCCTGCGGGCACTTACATAACCCTACAGGCCCCTACGGAAATCTGTACGGGCCCCTAGGGAAGCCTACAGATTTCGACAGAACCCTGCGAGCCCCTCTGGAACCCTACAGAATACTCCAGGACCCGACAGCACTCTACAAGACCCTTAGCAACACAACGGAACCTCACGAAAACCCTATGGGCTCCTACAGAACACTGCAGGTGCCTACGGAACCCTACAGACCCCTACGGAATACTACCAGCCTCTACGGAAGCCTATGGCCCCTACGGAACTCTACGGAACCTGACAGAAACACTGTGGGCCCCTACAGGCCCTTGCGGGCACTTGCAGAACTCTGCAGGAACCCACGGAACTTTATGGAACCCTACCAGCCCCTACGGAAGCCTAAAGACCCTTGCGGGCAGTTACGGAACGGTACAGGGCCCTAGGGAACTTTACCAGCCACTACGGAACTCTACGGGCCCCTACGGAACCCTGCAGAACCCTCCAGAACCTTACAGAATCCCACGGATTCCTACAGACTCCGGCGGGCACTTACTCAACCCTAGAGGCCCCTACAGAACACTGCCAGCCCCTATGGAAGGAACCCTACGGGCCCCTACAGAACACTACTGGCTCCTGCGGTACTCCAGAGGCCTCTAGGGAACCTACGAAGCTCTACGGAGCCCTATGGAACCTTACGGAACAGTACGGGCCCCTTCAGACCTCTGCGGGCGCTTATGGAAACCTACAGGACCCTACAGAACCCTACACAACCCTCTGGAAACTTATGGCACCCAACAAGCTCCTACCAACCCCTGCAGGCACTTACACAACCCTACAGGCCCCTATAGAAATCTACGGGACGCCACGGGCCCCTAGGGAAGCCTACAGATTTCAACACAACCCTACGAGCCCCTCTGGAACCCTACAGAATACTCCAGGACCCGACAGCACTCTACAAGTCCCTTAGCAACACAACAGAACCTCACGAAAACCCTATGGGCTCCTACAGAACACTGCAGGCGCCTACGGAACCCTACAGACCCCTACGGAACCCTACAGACACCTGCGGGCACTTACAGAACCCTGCAGGCCCCTACGGAACCCTACAGGTCCATACAGAACCCCACAGGGCCCTACGGAACTTTACCAGCCACTACGGAACTCTACGGGCCCCTACGGAACCCTGCAGAACCCTCCGGAACCTTAGAGAATCCCACAGACTCCTACAGACTGCTGCTGGCACTTACACAACCCTAGAGGCCCCTACGGAACACTGCCAGCCCCTATGGAAGGAACCCTACGGGCCCCTACAGAACACTACTGGCTCCTGCAGTACTCTACAGGCCTCTAGGGAACCTACGAAGCTCTACGGAACCCTATGGATCCTTACGGAACAGTACGGCCCCCTTCAGACCTCTGCGGGCGCTTATGGAAACCTACAGGACCCTACGGAACTATACGAGACTCTACAGGCCCCTAGGGAACACCACAGGCCCCTACGGAACCCTACGAGACTCTACAGGCCCCTAGGGAACACCACAGGCCCCTACGGAACCCTACACAACCCTCTGGAAACTTATGGCACCCTACAAGCTCCTACCAACCCCTGCGGGCACTTACACAACCCTACAGGCCCCTACGGAAATCTGTACAGGCCCCTAGGGAAGCCTACAGATTTCGATGGAACCCTACGAGCCCCTCTGGAACCCTACAGAATACTCCAGGACCCGACAGCACTCTACAAGTCCCTTAGCAACACAACGGAACCTCACGGAAACCCTATGGGCTCCTACAGAACACTGCAGGCGCCTACGGAACCCTACAGACCCCTACGGAACCCTACAGACACCTGCGGGCACTTACAGAACCCTGCAGGCCCCTACGGAACCCTACAGGTCCATACAGAACCCCACAGGGCCCTACGGAACTTTACCAGCCACTACGGAACTCTACGGGCCCCTACGGAACCCTGCAGAACCCTCCGGAACCTTATAGAATCCCACAGACTCCTACAGACTGCTGCGGGCACTTACACAATCCTACAGGCCCCTACGGAACACTGCCAGCCCCTATGGAAGGAACCCTACGGGCCCCTACAGAGCACTACTGGCTCCTGCAGTACTCTACAGGCCTCTAGGGAACCTACGAAGCTCTACGGAACCCTATGGATCCTTACGGAACAGTACGGCCCCCTTCAGACCTCTGCGGGCGCTTATGGAAACCTACAGGACCCTACGGAACTGTACGAGACTCTACAGGCCCCTAGGGAACACCACAGGCCCCTACAGAACCCTACACAACCCTCTGGAAACTTATGGCACCCTACAAGCTCCTACCAACCCCTGCGGGCACTTACATAACCCTACAGGCCCCTACGGAAATCTGTACGGGCCCCTAGGGAAGCCTACAGATTTCGATGGAACCCTACGAGCCCCTCTGGAACCCTACAGAATACTCCAGGACCCGACAGCACTCTACAAGACCCTTAGCAACACAACAGAACCTCATGAAAACCCTATGGGCTCCTACAGAACACTGCAGGCGCCTACGGAACCCTACAGACCCCTACGGAACCCTACAGACACCTGCGGGCACTTACAGAACCCTGCAGGCCCCTACGGAACCCTACAGGTCCATACAGAACCCCACAGGGCCCTACGGAACTTTACCAGCCACTACGGAACTCTACGGGCCCCTACGGAACCCTGCAGAACCCTCCGGAACCTTACAGAATCCCACAGACTCCTACAGACTGCTCCGGGCACTTACACAACCCTAAAGGCCCCTACGGAACACTGCCAGCCCCTATGGAAGGAACCCTACGGGCCCCTACAGAGCACTACTGGCTCCTGCGGTACTCTACAGGCCTCTAGGGAACCTACGAAGCTCTACGGAACCCTATGGATACTTACGGAACAGTACGGTCCCCTTCAGACCTATGCGGGCGCTTATGGAACCCTACAGGACCCTACAGAACCCTACACAACCCTCTGGAAACTTATGGCACCCTACAAGCTCCTACCAACCCCTGCGGGCACTTACACAACCCTACAGGCCCCTACGGAAATCTACGGGACTCCACGGGCCCCTAGGGAAGCCTACAGATTTCGACGGAACCCTACGAGCCCCTCTGGAACCCTACAGAATACTCCAGGACCCGACAGCACTCTACAAGTCCCTTAGCAACACAACAGAACCTCACGAAAACCCTATGGGCTCCTACAGAACACTGCAGGCGCCTACGGAACCCTACAGACCCCTACGGAACCCTACAGACACCTGCGGGCACTTACAGAACCCTGCAGGCCCCTACGGAACCCTACAGGTCCATACAGAACCCCACAGGGCCCTACGGAACTTTACCAGCCACTACGGAACTCTACGGGCCCCTACGGAACCCTGCAGAACCCTCCGGAACCTTAGAGAATCCCACAGACTCCTACAGACTGCTGCTGGCACTTACACAACCCTAGAGGCCCCTACGGAACACTGCCAGCCCCTATGGAAGGAACCCTACGGGCCCCTACAGAACACTACTGGCTCCTGCAGTACTCTACAGGCCTCTAGGGAACCTACGAAGCTCTACGGAACCCTATGGATCCTTACGGAACAGTACGGCCCCCTTCAGACCTCTGCGGGCGCTTATGGAAACCTACAGGACCCTACGGAACTATATGAGACTCTACAGGCCCCTAGGGAACACCACAGGCCCCTACGGAACCCTACGAGACTCTACAGGCCCCTAGGGAACACCACAGGCCCCTACGGAACCCTACACAACCCTCTGGAAACTTATGGCACCCTACAAGCTCCTACCAACCCCTGCGGGCACTTACACAACCCTACAGGCCCCTACGGAAATCTGTACAGGCCCCTAGGGAAGCCTACAGATTTCGATGGAACCCTACGAGCCCCTCTGGAACCCTACAGAATACTCCAGGACCCGACAGCACTCTACAAGACCCTTAGCAACACAACGGAACCTCACGGAAACCCTATGGGCTCCTACAGAACACTGCAGGCGCCTACGGAACCCTACAGACCCCTACGGAACCCTACAGACACCTGCGGGCACTTACAGAACCCTGCAGGCCCCTACGGAACCCTACAGGTCCATACAGAACCCCACAGGGCCCTACGGAACTTTACCAGCCACTACGGAACTCTACGGGCCCCTACGGAACCCTGCAGAACCCTCCGGAACCTTAGAGAATCCCACAGACTCCTACAGACTGCTGCGGGCACTTACACAATCCTACAGGCCCCTACGGAACACTGCCAGCCCCTATGGAAGGAACCCTACGGGCCCCTACAGAGCACTACTGGCTCCTGCAGTACTCTACAGGCCTCTAGGGAACCTACGAAGCTCTACGGAACCCTATGGATCCTTACGGAACAGTACGGCCCCCTTCAGACCTCTGCGGGCGCTTATGGAAACCTACAGGACCCTACGGAACTGTACGAGACTCTACAGGCCCCTAGGGAACACCACAGGCCCCTACAGAACCCTACACAACCCTCTGGAAACTTATGGCACCCTACAAGCTCCTACCAACCCCAGCGGGCACTTACATAACCCTACAGGCCCCTACGGAAATCTGTACGGGCCCCTAGGGAAGCCTACAGATTTCGATGGAACCCTACGAGCCCCTCTGGAACCCTACAGAATACTCCAGGACCCGACAGCACTCTACAAGACCCTTAGCAACACAACAGAACCTCATGAAAACCCTATGGGCTCCTACAGAACACTGCAGGCGCCTACGGAACCCTACAGACCCCTACGGAACCCTACAGACACCTGCGGGCACTTACAGAACCCTGCAGGCCCCTACGGAACCCTACAGGTCCATACAGAACCCCACAGGGCCCTACGGAACTTTACCAGCCACTACGGAACTCTACGGGCCCCTACGGAACCCTGCAGAACCCTCCGGAACCTTAGAGAATCCCACAGACTCCTACAGACTGCTGCGGGCACTTACACAATCCTACAGGCCCCTACGGAACACTGCCAGCCCCTATGGAAGGAACCCTACGGGCCCCTACAGAACACTACTGGCTCCTGCAGTACTCTACAGGCCTCTAGGGAACCTACGAAGCTCTACGGAACCCTATGGATCCTTACGGAACAGTACGGCCCCCTTCAGACCTCTGCGGGCGCTTATGGAAACCTACAGGACCCTACGGAACTATACGAGACTCTACAGGCCCCTAGGGAACACCACAGGCCCCTACGGAACCCTACGAGACTCTACAGGCCCCTAGGGAACACCACAGGCCCCTACGGAACCCTACACAACCCTCTGGAAACTTATGGCACCCTACAAGCTCCTACCAACCCCTGCGGGCACTTACACAACCCTACAGGCCCCTACGGAAATCTGTACAGGCCCCTAGGGAAGCCTACAGATTTCGATGGAACCCTACGAGCCCCTCTGGAACCCTACAGAATACTCCAGGACCCGACAGCACTCTACAAGACCCTTAGCAACACAACGGAACCTCACGGAAACCCTATGGGCTCCTACAGAACACTGCAGGCGCCTACGGAACCCTACAGACCCCTACGGAACCCTACAGACACCTGCGGGCACTTACAGAACCCTGCAGGCCCCTACGGAACCCTACAGGTCCATACAGAACCCCACAGGGCCCTACGGAACTTTACCAGCCACTACGGAACTCTACGGGCCCCTACGGAACCCTGCAGAACCCTCCGGAACCTTAGAGAATCCCACAGACTCCTACAGACTGCTGCGGGCACTTACACAATCCTACAGGCCCCTACGGAACACTGCCAGCCCCTATGGAAGGAACCCTACGGGCCCCTACAGAGCACTACTGGCTCCTGCAGTACTCTACAGGCCTCTAGGGAACCTACGAAGCTCTACGGAACCCTATGGATCCTTACGGAACAGTACGGCCCCCTTCAGACCTCTGCGGGCGCTTATGGAAACCTACAGGACCCTACGGAACTGTACGAGACTCTACAGGCCCCTAGGGAACACCACAGGCCCCTACGGAACCCTACACAACCCTCTGGAAACTTATGGCACCCTACAAGCTCCTACCAACCCCTGCGGGCACTTACATAACCCTACAGGCCCCTACGGAAATCTGTACGGGCCCCTAGGGAAGCCTACAGATTTCGACGGAACCCTACGAGCCCCTCTGGAACCCTACAGAATACTCCAGGACCCGACAGCACTCTACAAGACCCTTAGCAACACAACGGAACCTCACGAAAACCCTATGGGCTCCTACAGAACACTGCAGGCGCCTACGGAACCCTACAGACCCCTACGGAACCCTACAGACACCTGCGGGCACTTAGAGAACCCTGCAGGCCCCTACGGAACCCTACAGACACCTGCGGGCACTTACAGAACCCTGCAGGCCCCTACGGAACCCTACAGGTCCATACAGAACCCCACGGGCCCCTACGGAACTTTACCAGCCACTACGGAACTCTACGGGCCCCTACGGAACCCTGCAGAACAATCCGGAACCTTAGAGAATCCCACAGACTCCTACAGACTGCTGCGGGCACTTACACAACCCTAGAGGCCCCTACGGAACACTGCCAGCCCCTATGGAAGGAACCCTACGGGCCCCTACAGAGCACTACTGGCTCCTGCAGTACTCTACAGGCCTCTAGGGAACCTACGAAGCTCTACGGAACCCTATGGATCCTTACGGAACAGTACGGCCCCCTTCAGACCTCTGCGGGCGCTTATGGAAACCTACAGGACCCTACGGAACTGTACGAGACTCTACAGGCCCCTAGGGAACACCACAGGCCCCTACAGAACCCTACACAACCCTCTGGAAACTTATGGCACCCTACAAGCTCCTACCAACCCCAGCGGGCACTTACATAACCCTACAGGCCCCTACGGAAATCTGTACGGGCCCCTAGGGAAGCCTACAGATTTCGATGGAACCCTACGAGCCCCTCTGGAACCCTACAGAATACTCCAGGACCCGACAGCACTCTACAAGACCCTTAGCAACACAACGGAACCTCACGAAAACCCTATGGGCTCCTACAGAACACTGCAGGCGCCTACGGAACCCTACAGACCCCTACGGAACCCTACAGACACCTGCGGGCACTTACAGAACCCTGCAGGCCCCTACGGAACCCTACAGGTCCATACAGAACCCCACAGGGCCCTACGGAACTTTACCAGCCACTACGGAACTCTACGGGCCCCTACGGAACCCTGCAGAACCCTCCGGAACCTTAGAGAATCCCACAGACTCCTACAGACTGCTGCGGGCACTTACACAATCCTACAGGCCCCTACGGAACACTGCCAGCCCCTATGGAAGGAACCCTACGAGCCCCTACAGAGCACTACTGGCTCCTGCAGTACTCTACAGGCCTCTAGGGAACCTACGAAGCTCTACGGAGCCCTATGGATCCTTACGGAACAGTACGGCCCCCTTCAGACCTCTGCGGGCGCTTATGGAAACCTACAGGACCCTACGGAACTGTACGAGACTCTACAGGCCCCTAGGGAACACCACAGGCCCCTACGGAACCCTACACAACCCTCTGGAAACTTATGGCACCCTACAAGCTCCTACCAACCCCTGCAGGCACTTACATAACCCTACAGGCCCCTACGGAAATCTACGGGACTCCACGGGCCCCTAGGGAAGCCTACAGATTTCGATGGAACCCTACGAGCCCCTCTGGAACCCTACAGAATACTCCAGGACCTGACAGCACTCTACAAGACCCTTAGCAACACAACAGAACCTCACTAAAATCCTATGGGCTCCTACAGAACACTGCAGGTGCCTACAGAACCCTACAGACCCCTACGGAACCCTACAGACACCTGCGGGCACTTACAGAACCCTGCAGGCCCCTACGGAACCCTACAGGTCCATACAGAACCCCACAGGGCCCTACGGAACTTTACCAGCCACTACGGAACTCTACGGGCCTCTACGGAACCCTGCAGAACAATGCGGAACCTTATAGAATCCCACAGACTCCTACAGACTGCTGCTGCCACTTACACAACCCTACAGGCCCCTACGGAACACTGCCAGCCCCTATGGAAGGAACCCTACGGGCCCCTACAGAGCACTACTGGCTCCTGCAGTACTCTACAGGCCTCTAGGGAACCTTTGAAGCTCTACGGAACCCTATGGATCCTTACGGAACAGTACGGCCCCCTTCAGACCTCTGCGGGCGCTTATGGAAACCTACAGGACCCTACGGAACTGTACGAGACTCTACAGGCCCCTAGGGAACACCACAGGCCCCTACGGAACCCTACGAGACTCTACAGGCCCCTAGGGAACACCACAGGCCCCTACGGAACCCTACACAACCCTCTGGAAACTTATGGCACCCTACAAGCTCCTACCAACTCCTGCGGGCACTTACATAACCCTACAGGCCCCTACAGAAATCTATGGGACTCCACGGGCCCCTAGGGAAGCCTACAGATTTCGACGGAACCCTACGAGCCCCTCTGGAACCCTACAGAATACTCCAGGACCCGACAGCACTCTACAAGACCCTTAGCAACACAACGGAACCTCACGAAAACCCTATGGGCTCCTACAGAACACTGCAGGTGCCTACGGAACCCTACAGACCCCTACGGAATACTACCAGCCTCTACGGGAACCTATGGCCCCTACGGAACTCTACGGAACCTGACAGAAACACTGTGGGCCCCTACAGGCCCTTGCGGGCACTTGCAGAACTCTGCAGGAACCCACGGAACTTTATGGAACCCTACCAGCCCCTACGGAAGCCTAAAGACCCTTGCAGGCAGTTACGGAACGGTACAGGGCCCTAGGGAACTTTACCAGCCACTACGGAACTCTACGGGCCCTACGGAACCCTGCAGAACCCTCCAGAACCTTACAGAATCCCACGGATTCCTACAGACTCCTGCGGGCACTTACTCAACCCTAGAGGACCCTACGGAACACTGCCAGCCCCTATGGAAGGAACCCTACGGGGCCCTACAGAACACTACTGGCTCCTGCGGTACTCCAGAGGCCTCTAGGGAACCTACGAAGCTCTACGGAGCCCTATGGATCCTTACGGAATAGTACGGGCCCCTTCAGACCTCTGCGGGCGCTTATGGAAACCTACAGGACCCTACGGAACTGTACGAGACTCTACAGGCCCCTAGGGAACACCACAGGCCCCTACGGAACCCTACACAACCCTCTGGAAACTTATGGCACCCTACAAGCTCCTACCAACCCCTGGGGCACTTACATAACCCTACAGGCCCCTACAGAAATCTACGGGACTCCACGGGCCCCTAGGGAAGCCTACAGATTTCGACGGAACCCTACGAGCCCCTCTGGAACCCTACAGAATACTCCAGGACCCGACAGCACTCTACAAGACCCTTAGCAACACAACGGAACCTCACGAAAACCCTATGGGCTCCTACAGAACACTGCAGGCGCCTACGGAACCCTACAGACCCCTACGGAACCCTACAGACACCTGCGGGCACTTACAGAACCCTGCAGGCCCCTACGGAACCCTACAGGTCCATACAGAACCCCACAGGGCCCTACGGAACTTTACCAGCCACTACGGAACTCTACGGGCCCCTACGGAACCCTGCAGAACCCTCCGGAACCTTATAGAATCCCACAGACTCCTACAGACTGCTGCGGGCACTTACACAATCCTACAGGCCCCTACGGAACGCTGCCAGCCCCTATGGAAGGAACCCTACGGGCCCCTACAGAGCACTACTGGCTCCTGCGGTACTCTACAGGCCTCTAGGGAACCTACGAAGCTCTACGGAGCCCTATGGATCCTTACGGAACAGTACGGGCCCCTTCAGACCTCTGCGGGCGCTTATGGAAACCTACAGGACCCTACGGAACTGTACGAGACTCTACAGGCCCCTAGGGAACACCACAGGCCCCTACGGAACCGTACGAGACTCTACAGGCCCCTAGGGAACACCACAGGCCCCTACGGAACCCTACACAACCCTCTGGAAACTTATGGCACCCTACAAGCTCCTACCAACCCCTGCAGGCACTTACATAACCCTACAGGCCCCTACGGAAATCTACGGGACTCCACGGGCCCCTAGGGAAGCCTACAGATTTCGACAGAACCCTACGAGCCCCTCTGGAACCCTACAGAATACTCCAGGACCCGACAGCACTCTACAAGACCCTTAGCAACACAACGGAACCTCACGAAAACCCTATGGGCTCCTACAGAACACTGCAGGCGCCTACGGAACCCTACAGACCCCTACGGAACCCTACAGACACCTGCGGGCACTTACAGAACCCTGCAGGCCCCTACGGAACCCTACAGGTCCATACAGAACCCCACAGGGCCCTACGGAACTTTACCAGCCACTACGGAACTCTACGGGCCCCTACGGAACCCTGCAGAACCCTCCAGAACCTTATAGAATCCCGCAGACTCCTACAGACTGCTGCGGGCACTTACACAACCCTACAGGCCCCTACGGAACACTGCCAGCCCCTATGGAAGGAACCCTACGGGCCCCTACAGAGCACTACTGGCTCCTGCAGTACTCTACAGGCCTCTAGAGAACCTACGAAGCTCTACGGAGCCCTATGGATCCTTACGGAACAGTACGGGCCCCTTCAGACCTCTGCGGGCGCTTATGGAAACCTACAGGACCCTACGGAACTGTACGAGACTCTACAGGCCCCTAGGGAACACCACAGGCCCCTACGGAACCCTACGAGACTCTACAGGCCCCTAGGGAACACCACAGGCCCCTACAGAACCCTACACAACCCTCTGGAAACTTATGGCACCCTACAAGCTCCTACCAACTCCTGCGGGCACTTACATAACCCTACAGGCCCCTACAGAAATCTAGGGGACTCCACGGGCCCCTAGGGAAGCCTACAGATTTCGACGGAACCCTACGAGCCCCTCTGGAACCCTACAGAATACTCCAGGACCCGACAGCACTCTACAAGACCCTTAGCAACACAACGGAACCTCACGAAAACCCTATGGGCTCCTACAGAACACTGCAGGTGCCTACGGAACCCTACAGACCCCTACGGAATACTACCAGCCTCTACGGAAACCTATGGCCCCTACGGAACTCTACGGAACCTGACAGAAACACTGTGGGCCCCTACAGGCCCTTGCGGGCACTTGCAGAACTCTGCAGGAACCCACGGAACTTTATGGAACCCTACCAGCCCCTACGGAAGCCTAAAGACCCTTGCAGGCAGTTACGGAACGGTACAGGGCCCTAGGGAACTTTACCAGCCACTACGGAACTCTACGGGCCCCTACGGAACCCTGCAGAACCCTCCAGAACCTTACAGAATCCCACGGATTCCTACAGACTCCTGCGGGCACTTACTCAACCCTAGAGGACCCTACGGAACACTGCCAGCCCCTATGGAAGGAACCCTACGGGGCCCTACAGAACACTACTGGCTCCTGCGGTACTCCAGAGGCCTCTAGGGAACCTACGAAGCTCTACGGAGCCCTATGGATCCTTACGGAATAGTACGGGCCCCTTCAGACCTCTGCGGGCGCTTATGGAAACCTACAGGACCCTACGGAACTGTACGAGACTCTACAGGCCCCTAGGGAACACCACAGGCCCCTACGGAACCCTACACAACCCTCTGGAAACTTATGGCACCCTACAAGCTCCTACCAACCCCTGGGGCACTTACATAACCCTACAGGCCCCTACAGAAATCTACGGGACTCCACGGGCCCCTAGGGAACCCTACAGATTTCGACGGAACCCTACGAGCCCCTCTGGAACCCTACAGAATACTCCAGGACCCGACAGCACTCTACAAGACCCTTAGCAACACAACGGAACCTCACGAAAACCCTATGGGCTCCTACAGAACACTGCAGGTGCCTACGGAACCCTACAGACCCCTACGGAACCCTACAGACACCTGCGGGCACTTACAGAACCCTGCAGGCCCCTACGGAACCCTACAGGTCCATACAGAACCCCACAGGGCCCTACGGAACTTTACCAGCCACTACGGAACTCTACGGGCCCCTACGGAACCCTGCAGAACCCTCCGGAACCTTATAGAATCCCACAGACTCCTACAGACTGCTGCGGGCACTTACACAATCCTACAGGCCCCTACGGAACACTGCCAGCCCCTATGGAAGGAACCCTACGGGCCCCTACAGAGCACTACTGGCTCCTGCGGTACTCTACAGGCCTCTAGGGAACCTACGAAGCTCTACGGAGCCCTATGGATCCTTACGGAACAGTACGGGCCCCTTCAGACCTCTGCGGGCGCTTATGGAAACCTACAGGTCCCTACGGAACTGTACGAGACTCTACAGGCCCCTAGGGAACACCACAGGCCCCTACGGAACCCTACGAGACTCTACAGGCCCCTAGGGAACACCACAGGCCCCTACGGAACCCTACACAACCCTCTGGAAACTTATGGCACCCTACAAGCTCCTACCAACCCCTGCGGGCACTTACACAACCCTAGAGGCCCCTACGGAAATCTACGGGACTCCACGGGCCCCTAGGGAAGCCTACAGATTTCGATGGAACCCTACGAGCCCCTCTGGAACCCTACAGAATACTCCAGGACCCGACAGCACTCTACAAGACCCTTAGCAACACAACGGAACCTCACGAAAACCCTATGGGCTCCTACAGAACACTGCAGGCGCCTACGGAACCCTACAGACCCCTACGGAACCCTACAGACACCTGCGGGCACTTACAGAACCCTGCAGGCCCCTACGGAACCCTACAGGTCCATACAGAACCCCACAGGGCCCTACGGAACTTTACCAGCCACTACGGAACTCTACGGGCCCCTACGGAACCCTGCAGAACCCTCCAGAACCTTATAGAATCCCGCAGACTCCTACAGACTGCTGCGGGCACTTACACAACCCTACAGGCCCCTACGGAACACTGCCAGCCCCTATGGAAGGAACCCTACGGGCCCCTACAGAGCACTACTGGCTCCTGCAGTACTCTACAGGCCTCTAGAGAACCTACGAAGCTCTACGGAGCCCTATGGATCCTTACGGAACAGTACGGGCCCCTTCAGACCTCTGCGGGCGCTTATGGAAACCTACAGGACCCTACGGAACTGTACGAGACTCTACAGGCCCCTAGGGAACACCACAGGCCCCTACGGAACCCTACGAGACTCTACAGGCCCCTAGGGAACACCACAGGCCCCTACAGAACCCTACACAACCCTCTGGAAACTTATGGCACCCTACAAGCTCCTACCAACTCCTGCGGGCACTTACATAACCCTACAGGCCCCTACAGAAATCTAGGGGACTCCACGGGCCCCTAGGGAAGCCTACAGATTTCGACGGAACCCTACGAGCCCCTCTGGAACCCTACAGAATACTCCAGGACCCGACAGCACTCTACAAGACCCTTAGCAACACAACGGAACCTCACGAAAACCCTATGGGCTCCTACAGAACACTGCAGGTGCCTACGGAACCCTACAGACCCCTACGGAATACTACCAGCCTCTACGGAAACCTATGGCCCCTACGGAACTCTACGGAACCTGACAGAAACACTGTGGGCCCCTACAGGCCCTTGCGGGCACTTGCAGAACTCTGCAGGAACCCACGGAACTTTATGGAACCCTACCAGCCCCTACGGAAGCCTAAAGACCCTTGCAGGCAGTTACGGAACGGTACAGGGCCCTAGGGAACTTTACCAGCCACTACGGAACTCTACGGGCCCCTACGGAACCCTGCAGAACCCTCCAGAACCTTACAGAATCCCACGGATTCCTACAGACTCCTGCGGGCACTTACTCAACCCTAGAGGACCCTACGGAACACTGCCAGCCCCTATGGAAGGAACCCTACGGGGCCCTACAGAACACTACTGGCTCCTGCGGTACTCCAGAGGCCTCTAGGGAACCTACGAAGCTCTACGGAGCCCTATGGATCCTTACGGAATAGTACGGGCCCCTTCAGACCTCTGCGGGCGCTTATGGAAACCTACAGGACCCTACGGAACTGTACGAGACTCTACAGGCCCCTAGGGAACACCACAGGCCCCTACGGAACCCTACACAACCCTCTGGAAACTTATGGCACCCTACAAGCTCCTACCAACCCCTGGGGCACTTACATAACCCTACAGGCCCCTACAGAAATCTACGGGACTCCACGGGCCCCTAGGGAACCCTACAGATTTCGACGGAACCCTACGAGCCCCTCTGGAACCCTACAGAATACTCCAGGACCCGACAGCACTCTACAAGACCCTTAGCAACACAACGGAACCTCACGAAAACCCTATGGGCTCCTACAGAACACTGCAGGCGCCTACGGAACCCTACAGACCCCTACGGAACCCTACAGACACCTGCGGGCACTTACAGAACCCTGCAGGCCCCTACGGAACCCTACAGGTCCATACAGAACCCCACAGGGCCCTACGGAACTTTACCAGCCACTACGGAACTCTACGGGCCCCTACGGAACCCTGCAGAACCCTCCGGAACCTTATAGAATCCCACAGACTCCTACAGACTGCTGCGGGCACTTACACAATCCTACAGGCCCCTACGGAACACTGCCAGCCCCTATGGAAGGAACCCTACGGGCCCCTACAGAGCACTACTGGCTCCTGCGGTACTCTACAGGCCTCTAGGGAACCTACGAAGCTCTACGGAGCCCTATGGATCCTTACGGAACAGTACGGGCCCCTTCAGACCTCTGCGGGCGCTTATGGAAACCTACAGGACCCTACGGAACTGTACGAGACTCTACAGGCCCCTAGGGAACACCACAGGCCCCTACGGAACCGTACGAGACTCTACAGGCCCCTAGGGAACACCACAGGCCCCTACGGAACCCTACACAACCCTCTGGAAACTTATGGCACCCTACAAGCTCCTACCAACCCCTGCAGGCACTTACATAACCCTACAGGCCCCTACGGAAATCTACGGGACTCCACGGGCCCCTAGGGAAGCCTACAGATTTCGACGGAACCCTACGAGCCCCTCTGGAACCCTACAGAATACTCCAGGACCCGACAGCACTCTACAAGACCCTTAGCAACACAACGGAACCTCACTAAAACCCTATGGGCTCCTACAGAACACTGCAGGCGCCTACGGAACCCTACAGACCCCTACGGAACCCTACAGACACCTGCGGGCACTTACAGAACCCTGCAGGCCCCTACGGAACCCTACAGGTCCATACAGAACCCCACAGGGCCCTACGGAACTTTACCAGCCACTACGGAACTCTACGGGCCCCTACGGAACCCTGCAGAACCCTCCAGAACCTTATAGAATCCCGCAGACTCCTACAGACTGCTGCGGGCACTTACACAACCCTACAGGCCCCTACGGAAATCTAGGGGACTCCACGGGCCCCTAGGGAAGCCTACAGATTTCGACGGAACCCTACGAGCCCCTCTGGAACCCTACAGAATACTCCAGGACCCGACAGCACTCTACAAGACCCTTAGCAACACAACGGAACCTCACGAAAACCCTATGGGCTCCTACAGAACACTGCAGGTGCCTACGGAACCCTACAGACCCCTACGGAATACTACCAGCCTCTACGGAAGCCTATGGCCCCTACGGAACTCTACGGAACCTGACAGAAACACTGTGGGCCCCTACAGGCCCTTGCGGGCACTTGCAGAACTCTGCAGGAACCCACGGAACTTTATGGAACCCTACCAGCCCCTACGGAAGCCTAAAGACCCTTGCAGGCAGTTACGGAACGGTACAGGGCCCTAGGGAACTTTACCAGCCACTACGGAACTCTACGGGCCCCTACGGAACCCTGCAGAACCCTCCAGAACCTTACAGAATCTCACGGATTCCTACAGACTCCTGCGGGCACTTACTCAACCCTAGAGGACCCTACGGAACACTGCCAGCCCCTATGGAAGGAACCCTACGGGGCCCTACAGAACACTACTGGCTCCTGCGGTACTCCAGAGGCCTCTAGGGAACCTACGAAGCTCTACGGAGCCCTATGGATCCTTATGGAACAGTACGGGCCCCTTCAGACCTCTGCGGGCGCTTATGGAAACCTACAGGACCCTACGGAACTGTACGAGACTCTACAGGCCCCTAGGGAACACCACAGGCCCCTACGGAACCCTACACAACCCTCTGGAAACTTATGGCACCCTACAAGCTCCTACCAACCCCTGGGGCACTTACATAACCCTACAGGCCCCTACAGAAATCTACGGGACTCCACGGGCCCCTAGGGAAGCCTACAGATTTCGACGGAACCCTACGAGCCCCTCTGGAACCCTACAGAATACTCCAGGACCCGACAGCACTCTACAAGACCCTTAGCAACACAACGGAACCTCACGAAAACCCTATGGGCTCCTACAGAACACTGCAGGTGCCTACGGAACCCTACAGACCCCTACGGAACCCTACAGACACCTGCGGGCACTTACAGAACCCTGCAGGCCCCTACGGAACCCTACAGGTCCATACAGAACCCCACAGGGCCCTACGGAACTTTACCAGCCACTACGGAACTCTACGGGCCCCTACGGAACCCTGCAGAACCCTCCGGAACCTTAGAGAATCCCACAGACTCCTACAGACTGCTGCGGGCACTTACACAATCCTACAGGCCCCTACGGAACACTGCCAGCCCCTATGGAAGGAACCCTACGGGCCCCTACAGAGCACTACTGGCTCCTGCAGTACTCTACACGCCTCTAGGGAACCTACGAAGCTCTACGGAACCCTATGGATCCTTACGGAACAGTACGGCCCCCTTCAGACCTCTGCGGGCGCTTATGGAAACCTACAGGACCCTACGGAACTGTACGAGACTCTACAGGCCCCTAGGGAACACCACAGGCCCCTACAGAACCCTACGAGACTCTACAGGCCCCTAAGGAACACCACAGGCCCCTACGGAACCCTACACAACCCTCTGGAAACTTATGGCACCCTACAAGCTCCTACCAACCCCTGCGGGCACTTACACAACCCTACAGGCCCCTACAGAAATCTACGGGACTCCACGGGCCCCTAGGGAAGCCTACAGATTTCGACGGAACCCTACGAGCCCCTCTGGAACCCTACAGAATACTCCAGGACCCGACAGCACTCTACAAGACCCTTAGCAACACAACGGAACCTCACGAAAACCCTATGGGCTCCTACAGAACACTGCAGGTGCCTACGGAACCCTACAGACCCCTACGGAATACTACCAGCCTCTACGGAAGCCTATGGCCCCTACGGAACTCTACGGAACCTGACAGAAACACTGTGGGCCCCTACAGGCCCTTGCGGGCACTTGCAGAACTCTGCAGGAACCCACGGAACTTTATGGAACCCTACCAGCCCCTACGGAAGCCTAAAGACCCTTGCAGGCAGTTACGGAACGGTACAGGGCCCTAGGGAACTTTACCAGCCACTACGGAACTCTACGGGCCCCTACGGAACCCTGCAGAACCCTCCAGAACCTTACAGAATCCCACGGATTCCTACAGACTCCTGCGGGCACTTACTCAACCCTAGAGGACCCTACGGAACACTGCCAGCCCCTATGGAAGGAACCCTACGGGGCCCTACAGAACACTACTGGCTCCTGCGGTGCTCTACAGGCCTCTAGGGAACCTACGAAGCTCTACGGAGCCCTATGGATCCTTACGGAACAATACGGCCCCCTTCAGACCTCTGCGGGCGCTTATGGAAACCTACAGGACCCTACGGAACTGTACGAGACTCTACAGGCCCCTAGGGAACACCACAGGCCCCTACGGAACCCTACACAACCCTCTGGAAACTTATGGCACCCTACAAGCTCCTACCAACCCCTGGGGCACTTACATAACCCTACAGGCCCCTACGGAAATCTACGGGACTCCACGGGCCCCTAGGGAAGCCTACAGATTTCGACGGAACCCTACGAGCCCCTCTTAAACCCTACAGAATACTCCAGGACCCGACAGCACTCTACAAGACCCTTAGCAACACAACGGAACCTCACTAAAACCCTATGGGCTCCTACAGAACACTGCAGGCGCCTACGGAACCCTACAGACCCCTACGGAACCCTACAGACACCTGCGGGCACTTACAGAACCCTGCAGGCCCCTACGGAACCCTACAGGTCCATACAGAACCCCACAGGGCCCTACGGAACTTTACCAGCCACTACGGAACTCTACGGGCCCCTACGGAACCCTGCAGAACCCTCCGGAACCTTAGAGAATCCCACAGACTCCTACAGACTGCTGCGGGCACTTACACAATCCTACAGGCCCCTACGGAACACTGCCAGCCCCTATGGAAGGAACCCTACAGGCCCCTACAGAACACTACTGGCTCCTGCGGTACTCTACAGGCCTCTAGGGAACCTACGAAGCTCTACGGAGCCCTATGGATCCTTACGGAACAGTACGGGCCCCTTCAGACCTCTGCGGGCGCTTATGGAAACCTACAGGACCCTACGGAACTGTACGAGACTCTACAGGCCCCTAGGGAACACCACAGGCCCCTACAGAACCATACAAGACTCTACAGGCCCCTAGGGAACACCACAGGCCCCTACGGAACCCTACACAACCCTCTGGAAACTTATGGCACCCTACAAGCTCCTACCAACCCCTGCGGGCACTTACACAACCCTACAGGCCCCTACAGAAATCTATGGGACTCCACGGGCCCCTAGGGAAGCCTACAGATTTCGACGGAACCCTACGAGCCCCTCTGGAACCCTACAGAATACTCCAGGACCCGACAGCACTCTACAAGACCCTTAGCAACACAACGGAACCTCACGAAAACCCTATGGGCTCCTACAGAACACTGCAGGTGCCTACGGAACCCTACAGACCCCTACGGAACCCTACAGACACCTGCGGGCACTTACAGAACCCTGCAGGCCCCTACGGAACCCTACAGGTCCATACAGAACCCCACAGGGCCCTACGGAACTTTACCAGCCACTACGGAACTCTACGGGCCCCTACGGAACCCTGCAGAACCCTCCGGAACATTATAGAATCCCACAGACTCCTACAGACTGCTGCGGGCACTTACACAATCCTACAGGCCCCTACGGAACACTGCCAGCCCCTATGGAAGGAACCCTACGGGCCCCTACAGAGCACTACTGGCTCCTGCAGTACTCTACACGCCTCTAGGGAACCTACGAAGCTCTACGGAACCCTATGGATCCTTACGGAACAGTACGGCCCCCTTCAGACCTCTGCGGGCGCTTATGGAAACCTACAGGACCCTACGGAACTGTACGAGACTCTACAGGCCCCTAGGGAACACCACAGGCCCCTACAGAACCCTACGAGACTCTACAGGCCCCTAAGGAACACCACAGGCCCCTACGGAACCCTACACAACCCTCTGGAAACTTATGGCACCCTACAAGCTCCTACCAACCCCTGCGGGCACTTACACAACCCTACAGGCCCCTACAGAAATCTACGGGACTCCACGGGCCCCTAGGGAAGCCTACAGATTTCGACGGAACCCTACGAGCCCCTCTGGAACCCTACAGAATACTCCAGGACCCGACAGCACTCTACAAGACCCTTAGCAACACAACGGAACCTCACGAAAACCCTATGGGCTCCTACAGAACACTGCAGGTGCCTACGGAACCCTACAGACCCCTACGGAATACTACCAGCCTCTACGGAAGCCTATGGCCCCTACGGAACTCTACGGAACCTGACAGAAACACTGTGGGCCCCTACAGGCCCTTGCGGGCACTTGCAGAACTCTGCAGGAACCCACGGAACTTTATGGAACCCTACCAGCCCCTACGGAAGCCTAAAGACCCTTGCAGGCAGTTACGGAACGGTACAGGGCCCTAGGGAACTTTACCAGCCACTACGGAACTCTACGGGCCCCTACGGAACCCTGCAGAACCCTCCAGAACCTTACAGAATCCCACGGATTCCTACAGACTCCTGCGGGCACTTACTCAACCCTAGAGGACCCTACGGAACACTGCCAGCCCCTATGGAAGGAACCCTACGGGGCCCTACAGAACACTACTGGCTCCTGCGGTGCTCTACAGGCCTCTAGGGAACCTACGAAGCTCTACGGAGCCCTATGGATCCTTACGGAACAGTACGGGCCCCTTCAGACCTCTGCGGGCGCTTATGGAAACCTACAGGACCCTAGGGAACTGTACGAGACTCTACAGGCCCCTAGGGAACACCACAGGCCCCTACGGAACCCTACACAACCCTCTGGAAACTTATGGCACCCTACAAGCTCCTACCAACCCCTGCGGGCACTTACATAACCCTACAGGCCCCTACGGAAATCTAGGGGACTCCATGGGCCCCTAGGGAAGCCTACAGATTTCGATGGAACCCTACGAGCCCCTCTGGAACCCTACAGAATACTCCAGGACCCGACAGCACTCTACAAGACCCTTAGCAACACAACGGAACCTCACGAAAACCCTATGGGCTCCTACAGAACACTGCAGGTGCCTACGGAACCCTACAGACCCCTACGGAATACTACCAGCCTCTACGGAAACCTATGGCCCCTATGGAACTCTACGGAACCTGACAGAAACACTGTGGGCCCCTACAGGCCCTTGCGGGCACTTGCAGAACTCTGCAGGAACCCACGGAACTTTATGGAACCCTACCAGCCCCTACGGAAGCCTAAAGACCCTTGCAGGCAGTTACGGAACGGTACAGGGCCCTAGGGAACTTTACCAGCCACTACGGAACTCTACGGGCCCCTACGGAACCCTGCAGAACCCTCCAGAACCTTACAGAATCCCACGGATTCCTACAGACTCCTGCGGGCACTTACAGAACCCTGCAGGCCCCTACGGAACCCTACAGGTCCATACAGAACCCCACAGGGCCCTACGGAACTTTAGCAGCCACTACGGAACTCTACGGGCCCCTACGGAACCCTGCAGAACCCTCCGGAACCTTAGAGAATCCCACAGACTCCTACAGACTGCTGCGGGCACTTACACAATCCTACAGGCCCCTACGGAACACTGCCAGCCCCTATGGAAGGAACCCTACGGGGCCCTACAGAGCACTACTGGCTCCTGCGGTACTCTACACGCCTCTAGGGAACCTACGAAGCTCTACGGAGCCCTATGGATCCTTACGGAACAGTACGGGCCCCTTCAGACCTCTGCGGGCGCTTATGGAAACCTACAGGACCCTACGGAACTGTACGAGACTCTACAGGCCCCTAGGGAACACCACAGGCCCCTACGGAACCCTACACAACCCTCTGGAAACTTATGGCACCCTACAAGCTCCTACCAACCCCTGGGGCACTTACATAACCCTACAGGCCCCTACGGAAATCTACGGGACTCCACGGGCCCCTAGGGAAGCCTACAGATTTCGACGGAACCCTACGAGCCCCTCTGGAACCCTACAGAATACTCCAGGACCCGACAGCACTCTACAAGACCCTTAGCAACACAACGGAACCTCACGAAAACCCTATGGGCTCCTACAGAACACTGCAGGCGCCTACGGAACCCTACAGACCCCTATGGAACCCTACAGACACCTGTGGGCACTTACAGAACCCTGCAGGCCCCTACGGAACCCTACAGGTCCATACAGAACCCCACAGGGCCCTACGGAACTTTAGCAGCCACTACGGAACTCTACGGGCCCCTACGGAACCCTCCGGAACCTTAAAGAGTCCCACAGACTCCTACAGACTGCTGCGGGCACTTACACAATCCTACAGGCCCCTACGGAACACTGCCAGCCCCTATGGAAGGAACCCTACGGGCCCCTACAGAGCACTACTGGCTCCTGCGGTACTCTACACGCCTCTAGGGAACCTACGAAGCTCTACGGAACCCTATGGATCCTTACGGAACAGTACGGCCCCCTTCAGACCTCTGCGGGCGCTTATGGAAACCTACAGGACCCTACGGAACTGTACGAGACTCTACAGGCCCCTAGGGAACACCACAGGCCCCTACAGAACCCTACGAGACTCTACAGGCCCCTAAGGAACACCACAGGCCCCTACGGAACCCTACACAACCCTCTGGAAACTTATGGCACCCTACAAGCTCCTACCAACCCCTGCGGGCACTTACACAACCCTACAGGCCCCTACAGAAATCTAGGGGACTCCACGGGCCCCTAGGGAAGCCTACAGATTTTGACGGAACCCTACGAGCCCCTCTGGAACCCTACAGAATACTCCAGGACCCGACAGCACTCTACAAGACCCTTAGCAACACAACGGAACCTCACGAAAACCCTATGGGCTCCTACAGAACACTGCAGGTGCCTACGGAACCCTACAGACCCCTACGGAATACTACCAGCCTCTACGGAAACCTATGGCCCCTACGGAACTCTACGGAACCTGACAGAAACACTGTGGGCCCCTACAGGCCCTTGCGGGCACTTGCAGAACTCTGCAGGAACCCACGGAACTTTATGGAACCCTACCAGCCCCTACGGAAGCCTAAAGACCCTTGCAGGCAGTTACGGAACGGTACAGGGCCCTAGGGAACTTTACCAGCCACTACGGAACTCTACGGGCCCCTACGGAACCCTGCAGAACCCTCCAGAACCTTACAGAATCCCACGGATTCCTACAGACTCCGGCGGGCACTTACTCAACCCTAGAGGACCCTACGGAACACTGCCAGCCCCTATGGAAGGAACCCTACAGGGCCCTACAGAACACTACTGGCTCCTGCGGTGCTCTACAGGCCTCTAGGGAACCTACGAAGCTCTACGGAGCCCTATGGATCCTTACGGAACAGTACGGGCCCCTTCAGACCTCTGCGGGCGCTTATGGAAACCTACAGGACCCTACGGAACTGTACGAGACTCTACAGGCCCCTAGGGAACACCACAGGCCCCTACGGAACCCTACGAGACTCCACAGGCCCCTAAGGAACACCACAGGCCCCTACGGAACCCTACACAACCCTCTGGAAACTTATGGCACCCTACAAGCTCCTACCAACCCCTGCGGGCACTTACACAACCCTACAGGCCCCTACAGAAATCTAGGGGACTCCACGGGCCCCTAGGGAAGCCTACAGATTTCGACGGAACCCTACGAGCCCCTCTGGAACCCTACAGAATACTCCAGGACCCGACAGCACTCTACAAGACCCTTAGCAACACAACGGAACCTCACGAAAACCCTATGGGCTCCTACAGAACACTGCAGGCGCCTACGGAACCCTACAGACCCCTACGGAACCCTACAGACACCTGCGGGCACTTACAGAACCCTGCAGGCCCCTACGGAACCTACAGGTCCATACAGAACCCCACAGGGCCCTACGGAACTTTAGCAGCCACTACGGAACTCTACGGGCCCCTACGGAACCCTGCAGAACCCTCCGGAACCTTAGAGAATCCCACAGACTCCTACAGACTGCTGCGGGCACTTACACAATCCTACAGGCCCCTACGGAACACTGCCAGCCCCTATGGAAGGAACCCTACGGGCCCCTACAGAACACTACTGGCTCCTGCGGTACTCTACAGGCCTCTAGGGAACCTACGAAGCTCTACGGAACCCTATGGATCCTTACGGAACAGTACGGGCCCCTTCAGACCTCTGCGGGCGCTTATGGAAACCTACAGGACCCTACGGAACTGTACGAGACTCTACAGGCCCCTAGGGAACACCACAGGCCCCTACGGAACTGTACGAGACTCTACAGGCCTCTAGGGAACACCACAGGCCCCTACGGAACCCTACGAGACTCTACAGGCCCCTAGGGAACACCACAGGCCCCTACGGAACCCTACACAACCCTCTGGAAACTTATGGCACCCTACAAGCTCCTACCAACCCCTGCAGGCACTTACACAACCCTACAGGCCCCTACAGAAATCTAGGGGACTCCACGGGCCCCTAGGGAAGCCTACAGATTTCGACGGAACCCTACGAGCCCCTCTGGAAGCCTACAGAATACTCCAGGACCCGACAGCACTCTACAAGACCCTTAGCAACACAACGGAACCTCACGAAAACCCTATGGGCTCCTACAGAACACTGCAGGTGCCTACGGAACCCTACAGACCCCTACGGAATACTACCAGCCTCTACGGAAACCTATGGCCCCTACGGAACTCTACGGAACCTGACAGAAACACTGTGGGCCCCTACAGGCCCTTGCGGGAACTTACAGAACTCTGCAAGAACCCACGGAACTTTATGGAACCCTACCAGCCCCTACGGAAGCCTAAAGACCCTTGCAGGCAGTTACGGAACGGTACAGGGCCCTAGGGAACTTTACCAGCCACTACGGAACTCTACGGGCCCCTACGGAACCCTGCAGAACCCTCCGGAACCTTAGAGAATCCCACGGATTCCTACAGACTGCTGCGGGCACTTACTCAACCCTAGAGGACCCTACGGAACACTGCCAGCCCCTATGGAAGGAACCCTACGGGGCCCTACAGAACACTACTGGCTCCTGCGGTGCTCTACAGGCCTCTAGGGAACCTACGAAGCTCTACGGAGCCCTATGGATCCTTACGGAACAGTACGGGCCCCTTCAGACCTCTGCGGGCGCTTATGGAAACCTACAGGACCCTACGGAACTGTACGAGACTCTACAGGCCCCTAGGGAACACCACAGGCCCCTACGGAACCCTACACAACCCTCTGGAAACTTATGGCACCCTACAAGCTCCTACCAACCCCTGCGAGCACTTACACAACCCTACAGGCCCCTACGGAAATCTACGGGACTCCACGGGCCCCTAGGGAAGCCTACAGATTTCGACGGAACCCTACGAGCCCCTCTGGAACCCTACAGAATACTCCAGGACCCGACAGCACTCTACAAGACCCTTAGCAACACAACGGAACCTCACGAAAACCCTATGGGCTCCTACAGAACACTGCAGGCGCCTACGGAACCCTACAGACCCCTACGGAACCCTACAGACACCTGCGGGCACTTACAGAACCCTGCAGGCCCCTACGGAACCCTACAGGTCCATACAGAACCCCACAGGGCCCTACGGAACTTTAGCAGCCACTACGGAACTCTACGGGCCCCTACGGAACCCTGCAGAACCCTCCGGAACCTTAGAGAATCCCACAGACTCCTACAGACTGCTGCGGGCACTTACACAATCCTACAGGCCCCTACGGAACACTGCCAGCCCCTATGGAAGGAACCCTACGGGCCCCTACAGAACACTACTGGCTCCTGCGGTACTCTACAGGCCTCTAGGGAACCTACGAAGCTCTACGGAACCCTATGGATCCTTACGGAACAGTACGGGCCCCTTCAGACCTCTGCGGGCGCTTATGGAAACCTACAGGACCCTACGGAACTGTACGAGACTCTACAGGCCCCTAGGGAACACCACAGGCCCCTACGGAACCCTACGAGACTCTACAGGCCCCTAGGGAACACCACAGGCCCCTACGGAACCCTACACAACCCTCTGGAAACTTATGGCACCCTACAAGCTCCTACCAACCCCTGCGGGCACTTACACAACCCTACAGGTCCCTACGGAAATCTACGGGACTCCACGGGCCCCTAGGGAAGCCTACAGATTTCGACGGAACCCTACGAGCCCCTCTGGAACCCTACAGAATACTCCAGGACCCGACAGCACTCTACAAGACCCTTAGCAACACAACGGAACCTCACGAAAACCCTATGGGCTCCTACAGAACACTGCAGGTGCCTAAGGAACCCTACAGACCCCTACGGAATACTACCAGCCGCTACGGAAACCTATGGCCCCTACGGAACTCTACGGAACCTGACAGAAACACTGTGGGCCCCTACAGGCCCTTGCGGGCACTTGCAGAACTCTGCAGGAACCCACGGAACTTTATGGAACCCTACCAGCCCCTACGGAAGCCTAAAGACCCTTGCAGGCAGTTACGGAACGGTACAGGGCCCTGGGGAACTGTACCAGCCACTACGGAACTCTACGGGCCCTTACGGAACCCTGCAGAACCCTCCAGAACCTTACAGAATCCCACGGATTCCTACAGACTCCTGCGGGCACTTACTCAACCCTAGAGGACCCTACGGAACACTGCCAGCCCCTATGGAAGGAACCCTACGGGGCCCTACAGAACACTACTGGCTCCTGCGGTACTCCAGAGGCCTCTAGGGAACCTACGAAGCTCTACGGAGCCCTATGGATCCTTACGGAATAGTACGGGCCCCTTCAGACCTCTGCGGGCGCTTATGGAAACCTACAGGACCCTACGGAACTGTATGAGACTCTACAGGCCCCTAGGGAACACCACAGGCCCCTACGGAACCCTACGAGACTCTACAGGCCCCTAGGGAACACCACAGGCCCCTACGGAACCCTACACAACCCTCTGGAAACTTATGGCACCCTACAAGCTCCTACCAACCCCTGCGGGCACTTACACAACCCTAGAGGCCCCTACGGAAATCTACGGGACTCCACGGGCTCCTAGGGAAGCCTACAGATTTCGACGGAACCCTACGAGCCCCTCTGGAACCCTACAGAATACTCCAGGACCCGACAGCACTCTACAAGACCCTTAGCAACACAACGAAACCTCACTAAAACCCTATGGGCTCCTACAGAACACTGCAGGTGCCTACGGAACCCTACAGACCCCTACGGAATACTACCAGCCGCTACGGAAGCCTATGGCCCCTACGGAACTCTACGGAACCTGACAGAAACACTGTGGGCCCCTACAGGCCCTTGCGGGCACTTGCAGAACTCTGCAGGAACCCACGGAACTTTATGGAACCCTACCAGCCCCTACGGAAGCCTAAAGACCCTTGCAGGCAGTTACGGAACGGTACAGGGCCCTAGGGAACTTTACCAGCCACTACGGAACTCTACGGGCCCCTACGGAACCCTGCAGAACCCTCCGGAACCTTACAGAATCCCACAGACTCCTACAGACTGCTGCGGGCACTTACACAATCCTACAGGCCCCTATGGAACACTGCCAGCCCCTATGGAAGGAACCCTACGGGCCCCTACAGAGCACTACTGGCTCCTGCAGTACTCTACAGGCCTCTAGGGAACCTACGAAGCTCTACAGAGCCCTATGGATCCTTACAGAACAGTACGGGCCGCTTCAGACCTCTGCGGGCTCTTATGGAAACCTACAGGCCCCTATGGAACTGTACGAGACTCTACAGGCCCCTAGGGAACACCACAGGCCCCTACGGAACCCTACGAGACTCTACAGGCCCCTAGGGAACACCACAGGCCCCTACGGAACCCTACACAACCCTCTGGAAACTTATGGCACCCTACAAGCTCCTACCAACCCCTGCGAGCACTTACATAACCCTACAGGCCCCTACGGAAATCTACGGGACTCCACGGGCCCCTAGGGAAGCCTACAGATTTCGACGGAACCCTACGAGCCCCTCTGGAAGCCTACAGAATACTCCAGGACCCGACAGCACTCTACAAGACCCTTAGCAACACAACGGAACCTCACGAAAACCCTATGGGCTCCTACAGAACACTGCAGGTGCCTACGGAACCCTACAGACCCCTACGGAACCCTACAGACACCTGCGGGCACTTACAGAACCCTGCAGGCCCCTACGGAACCCTACAGGTCCATACAGAACCCCACAGGGCCCTACGGAACTTTAGCAGCCACTACGGAACTCTACGGGCCCCTACGGAACCCTGCAGAACCCTCCGGAACCTTAGAGAATCCCACAGACTCCTACAGACTGCTGCGGGCACTTACACAATCCTACAGGCCCCTACGGAACACTGCCAGCCCCTATGGAAGGAACCCTACGGGCCCCTACAGAACACTACTGGCTCCTGCGGTACTCTACAGGCCTCTAGGGAACCTACGAAGCTCTACGGAACCCTATGGATCCTTACGGAACAGTACGGGCCCCTTCAGACCTCTGCGGGCGCTTATGGAAACCTACAGGACCCTACGGAACTGTACGAGACTCTACAGGCCCCTAGGGAACACCACAGGCCCCTACGGAACTGTACGAGACTCTACAGGCCCCTAGGGAACACCACAGGCCCCTACGGAACCCTACACAACCCTCTGGAAACTTATGGCACCCTACAAGCTCCTACCAACCCCTGCGGGCACTTACACAACCCTAGAGGCCCCTACGGAAATCTACGGGACTCCACGGGCTCCTAGGGAAGCCTACAGATTTCGACGGAACCCTACGAGCCCCTCTGGAACCCTACAGAATACTCCAGGACCCGACAGCACTCTACAAGACCCTTAGCAACACAACGAAACCTCACTAAAACCCTATGGGCTCCTACAGAACACTGCAGGTGCCTACGGAACCCTACAGACCCCTACGGAATACTACCAGCCGCTACGGAAGCCTATGGCCCCTACGGAACTCTACGGAACCTGACAGAAACACTGTGGGCCCCTACAGGCCCTTGCGGGCACTTGCAGAACTCTGCAGGAACCCACGGAACTTTATGGAACCCTACCAGCCCCTACGGAAGCCTAAAGACCCTTGCAGGCAGTTACGGAACGGTACAGGGCCCTAGGGAACTTTACCAGCCACTACGGAACTCTACGGGCCCCTACGGAACCCTGCAGAACCCTCCGGAACCTTAGAGAATCCCACAGACTCCTACAGACTGCTGCGGGCACTTACACAATCCTACAGGCCCCTATGGAACACTGCCAGCCCCTATGGAAGGAACCCTACGGGCCCCTACAGAGCACTACTGGCTCCTGCAGTACTCTACAGGCCTCTAGGGAACCTACGAAGCTCTACAGAGCCCTATGGATCCTTACAGAACAGTACGGGCCGCTTCAGACCTCTGCGGGCGCTTATGGAAACCTACAGGCCCCTACGGAACTGTACGAGACTCTACAGGCCCCTAGGGAACACCACAGGCCCCTACGGAACCCTACGAGACTCTACAGGCCCCTAGGGAACATCACAGGCCCCTACGGAACCCTACACAACCCTCTGGAAACTTATGGCACCCTACAAGCTCCTACCAACCCCTGCAGGCACTTACACAACCCTACAGGCCCCTACAGAAATCTAGGGGACTCCACGGGCCCCTAGGGAAGCCTACAGATTTCGACGGAACCCTACGAGCCCCTCTGGAACCCTACAGAATACTCCAGGACCCGACAGCACTCTACAAGACCCTTAGCAACACAACGGAACCTCACGAAAACCCTATGGGCTCCTACAGAACACTGCAGGTGCCTACGGAACCCTACAGACCCCTACGGAACCCTACAGACACCTGTGGGCACTTACAGAACCCTGCAGGCCCCTACGGAACCCTACAGGTCCATACAGAACCCCACAGGGCCCTACGGAACTTTACCAGCCACTACGGAACTCTACGGGCCCCTACGGAACCCTGCAGAACCCTCCGGAACCTTAGAGAATCCCACAGACTCCTACAGACTGCTGCGGGCACTTACACAATCCTACAGGCCCCTACGGAACACTGCCAGCCCCTATGGAAGGAACCCTACGGGCCCCTACAGAACACTACTGGCTCCTGCGGTACTCTACAGGCCTCTAGGGAACCTACGAAGCTCTACGGAACCCTATGGATCCTTACGGAACAGTACGGGCCCCTTCAGACCTCTGCGGGCGCTTATGGAAACCTACAGGACCCTACGGAACTGTACGAGACTCTACAGGCCCCTAGGGAACACCACAGGCCCCTACGGAACTGTACGAGACTCTACAGGCCCCTAGGGAACACCACAGGCCCCTACGGAACCCTACACAACCCTCTGGAAACTTATGGCACCCTACAAGCTCCTACCAACCCCTGCGGGCACTTACACAACCCTACAGGCCCCTACAGAAATCTAGGGGACTCCACGGGCCCCTAGGGAAGCCTACAGATTTCGACGGAACCCTACGAGCCCCTCTGGAACCCTACAGAATACTCCAGGACCCGACAGCACTCTACAAGACCCTTAGCAACACAACGGAACCTCACGAAAACCCTATGGGCTCCTACAGAACACTGCAGGTGCCTACGGAACCCTACAGACCCCTACGGAACCCTACAGACACCTGCGGGCACTTACAGAACCCTGCAGGCCCCTACGGAACCCTACAGGTCCATACAGAACCCCACAGGGTCCTACGGAACTTTAGCAGCCACTACGGAACTCTACGGGCCCCTACGGAACCCTGCAGAACCCTCTGGAACCTTAGAGAATCCCACAGACTCCTACAGACTGCTGCGGGCACTTACACAACCCTAGAGGACCCTACGGAACACTGCCAGCCCCTATGGAAGGAACCCTACGGGCCCCTACAGAACACTACTGGCTCCTGCGGTACTCTACAGGCCTCTAGGGAACCTACGAAGCTCTACGGAGCCCTGTGGATCCTTACGGAACAGTACGGGCCCCTTCAGACCTCTGCGGGCGCTTATGGAAACCTACAGGACCCTACGGAACTGTACGAGACTCTACAGGCCCCTAGGGAACACCACAGGCCCCTACGGAACTGTACGAGACTCTACAGGCCCCTAGGGAACACCACAGGCCCCTACGGAACCCTACGAGACTCTACAGGCCCCTAGGGAACACCACAGGCCCCTACGGAACCCTACACAACCCTCTGGAAACTTATGGCACCCTACAAGCTCCTACCAACCCCTGCAGGCACTTACACAACCCTACAGGCCCCTACAGAAATCTAGGGGACTCCACGGGCCCCTAGGGAAGCCTACAGATTTCGACGGAACCCTACGAGCCCCTCTGGAACCCTACAGAATACTCCAGGACCCGACAGCACTCTACAAGACCCTTAGCAACACAACGGAACCTCACGAAAACCCTATGGGCTCCTACAGAACACTGCAGGTGCCTACGGAACCCTACAGACCCCTACGGAATACTACCAGCCTCTACGGAAACCTATGGCCCCTACGGAACTCTACGGAACCTGACAGAAACACTGTGGGCCCCTACAGGCCCTTGCGGGAACTTACAGAACTCTGCAAGAACCCACGGAACTTTATGGAACCCTACCAGCCCCTACGGAAGCCTAAAGACCCTTGCAGGCAGTTACGGAACAGTACAGGGCCCTAGGGAACTTTACCAGCCACTACGGAACTCTACGGGCCCCTACGGAACCCTGCAGAACCCTCCAGAACCTTACAGAATCCCACGGATTCCTACAGACTCCTGCGGGCACTTACTCAACCCTAGAGGACCCTACGGAACACTGCCAGCCCCTATGGAAGGAACCCTACGGGGCCCTACAGAACACTACTGGCTCCTGCGGTGCTCTACAGGCCTCTAGGGAACCTACGAAGCTCTACGGAGCCCTATGGATCCTTACGGAACAGTACGGGCCCCTTCAGACCTCTGCGGGCGCTTATGGAAACCTACAGGACCCTACGGAACTGTACGAGACTCTACAGGCCCCTAGGGAACACCACAGGCCCCTACGGAACCCTACAATACCCTCTGGAAACTTATGGCACCCTACAAGCTCCTACCAACCCCTGCGAGCACTTACATAACCCTACAGGCCCCTACGGAAATCTACGGGACTCCACGGGCCCCTAGGGAAGCCTACAGATTTCGACGGAACCCTACGAGCCCCTCTGGAACCCTACAGAATACTCCAGGACCCGACAGCACTCTACAAGACCCTTAGCAACACAACGGAACCTCACAAAAACCCTATGGGCTCCTACAGAACACTGCAGGTGCCTACGGAACCCTACAGACCCCTACGGAACCCTACAGACACCTGCGGGCACTTACAGAACCCTGCAGGCCCCTACGGAACCCTACAGGTCCATACAGAACCCCACAGGGCCCTACGGAACTTTACCAGCCACTACGGAACTCTACGGGCCCCTACGGAACCCTGCAGAACCCTCCGGAACCTTAGAGAATCCCACAGACTCCTACAGACTGCTGCGGGCACTTACACAATCCTACAGGCCCCTACGGAACACTGCCAGCCCCTATGGAAGGAACCCTACGGGCCCCTACAGAACACTACTGGCTCCTGCGGTACTCTACAGGCCTCTAGGGAACCTACGAAGCTCTACGGAACCCTATGGATCCTTACGGAACAGTACGGGCCCCTTCAGACCTCTGCGGGCGCTTATGGAAACCTACAGGACCCTACGGAACTGTACGAGACTCTACAGGCCCCTAGGGAACACCACAGGCCCCTACGGAACTGTACGAGACTCTACAGGCCCCTAGGGAACACCACAGGCCCCTACGGAACCCTACACAACCCTCTGGAAACTTATGGCACCCTACAAGCTCCTACCAACCCCTGCGGGCACTTACACAACCCTAGAGGCCCCTACGGAAATCTACGGGACTCCATGGGCCCCTAGGGAAGCCTACAGATTTCGACGGAACCCTACGAGCCCCTCTGGAACCCTACAGAATACTCCAGGACCTGACAGCACTCTACAAGACCCTTAGCAACACAACGAAACTTCACTAAAACCCTATGGGCTCCTACAGAACACTGCAGGTGCCTACGGAACCCTACAGACCCCTACGGAATACTACCAGCCGCTACGGAAGCCTATGGCCCCTACGGAACTCTACGGAACCTGACAGAAACACTGTGGGCCCCTACAGGCCCTTGCGGGCACTTGCAGAACTCTGCAGGAACCCACGGAACTTTATGGAACCCTACCAGCCCCTACGGAAGCCTAAAGACCCTTGCAGGCAGTTACGGAACGGTACAGGGCCCTAGGGAACTTTACCAGCCACTACGGAACTCTACGGGCCCCTACGGAACCCTGCAGAACCCTCCGGAACCTTAGAGAATCCCACAGACTCCTACAGACTGCTGCGGGCACTTACACAATCCTACAGGCCCCTATGGAACACTGCCAGCCCCTATGGAAGGAACCCTACGGGCCCCTACAGAGCACTACTGGCTCCTGCAGTACTCTACAGGCCTCTAGGGAACCTACGAAGCTCTACAGAGCCCTATGGATCCTTACAGAACAGTACGGGCCCCTTCAGACCTCTGCGGGCGCTTATGGAAACCTACAGGCCCCTACGGAACTGTACGAGACTCTACAGGCCCCTAGGGAACACCACAGGCCCCTACGGAACCATACAAGACTCTACAGGCCCCTAGGGAACACCACAGGCCCCTACGGAACCCTACACAACCCTCTGGAAACTTATGGCACCCTACAAGCTCCTACCAACCCCTGCAGGCACTTACACAACCCTACAGGCCCCTACGGAAATCTACGGGACTCCACGGGCTCCTAGGGAAGCCTACAGATTTCGACGGAACCCTACGAGCCCCTCTGGAACCCTACAGAATACTCCAGGACCCGACAGCACTCTACAAGACCCTTAGCAACACAACGGAACCTCACGAAAACCCTATGGGCTCCTACAGAACACTGCAGGTGCCTACGGAACCCTACAGACCCCTACGGAATACTACCAGCCTCTACGGAAACCTATGGCCCCTACGGAACTCTACGGAACCTGACAGAAACACTGTGGGCCCCTACAGGCCCTTGTGGGAACTTACAGAACTCTGCAAGAACCCACGGAACTTTATGGAACCCTACCAGCCCCTACGGAAGCCTAAAGACCCTTGCAGGCAGTTACGGAACGGTACAGGGCCCTAGGGAACTTTACCAGCCACTACGGAACTCTACGGACCCCTACGGAACCCTGCAGAACCCTCCAGAACCTTACAGAATCCCACGGATTCCTACAGACTCCTGCGGGCACTTACTCAACCCTACAGGCCCCTACGGAACACTGCCAGCCCCTATGGAAGGAACCCTACGGGGCCCTACAGAACACTACTGGCTCCTGCGGTGCTCTACAGGCCTCTAGGGAACCTACGAAGCTCTACGGAGCCCTATGGATCCTTACGGAACAGTACGGGCCCCTTCAGACCTCTGCGGGCGCTTATGGAAACCTACAGGACCCTACGGAACTGTACGAGACTCTACAGGCCCCTAGGGAACACCACAGGCCCCTACAGAACCCTACGAGACTCTACAGGCCCCTAGGGAACACCACAGGCCCCTACGGAACCCTACACAACCCTCTGGAATCTTATGGCACCCTACAAGCTCCTACCAACCCCTGCGGGCACTTACACAACCCTACAGGCCCCTACAGAAATCTACGGGACTCCACGGGCCCCTAGGGAAGCCTACAGATTTCGACGGAACCCTACGAGCCCCTCTGGAAGCCTACAGAATACTCCAGGACCCGACAGCACTCTACAAGACCCTTAGCAACACAACGGAACCTCACGAAAACCCTATGGGCTCCTACAGAACACTGCAGGTGCCTACGGAACCCTACAGACCCCTACGGAACCCTACAGACACCTGCGGGCACTTACAGAACCCTGCAGGCCCCTACGGAACCCTACAGGTCCATACAGAACCCCACAGGGCCCTACGGAACTTTAGCAGCCACTACGGAACTCTACGGGCCCCTACGGAACCCTGCAGAACCCTCTGGAACCTTAGAGAATCCCACAGACTCCTACAGACTGCTGCGGGCACTTACACAACCCTACAGGCCCCTACGGAACACTGCCAGCCCCTATGGAAGGAACCCTACGGGCCCCTACAGAACACTACTGGCTCCTGCGGTACTCTACAGGCCTCTAGGGAACCTACGAAGATCTACGGAGCCCTGTGGATCCTTACGGAACAGTACGGGCCCCTTCAGACCTCTGCGGGCGCTTATGGAAACCTACAGGACCCTACGGAACTGTACGAGACTCTACAGGCCCCTAGGGAACACCACAGGCCCCTACGGAACTGTACGAGACTCTACAGGCCCCTAGGGAACACCACAGGCCCCACGGAACCCTACACAACCCTCTGGAAACTTATGGCACCCTACAGGCTCCTACCAACCCCTGCGGGCACTTACACAACCCTAGAGGCCCCTACGGAAATCTACGGGACTCCACGGGCCCCTAGGGAAGCCTACAGATTTCGACGGAACCCTACGAGCCCCTCTGGAACCCTACAGAATACTCCAGGACCCGACAGCACTCTACAAGACCCTTAGCAACACAACGGAACCTCACGAAAACCCTATGGGCTCCTACAGAACACTGCAGGCGCCTACGGAACCCTACAGACCCCTACGGAATACTACCAGCCTCTACGGAAACCTATGGCCCCTACGGAACTCTACGGAACCTGACAGAAACACTGTGGGCCCCTACAGGCCCTTGCGGGCACTTGCAGAACTCTGCAGGAACGAACTTTATGGAACCCTACCAGCCCCTACGGAAGCCTAAAGACCCTTGCAGGCAGTTACGGAACGGTACAGGGCCCTGGGGAACTGTACCAGCCACTACGGAACTCTACGGGCCCCTACGGAACCCTGCAGAACCCTCCGGAACCTTAAAGAATCCCACAGACTCCTACAGACTGCTGCGGGCACTTACACAACCCTAGAGGACCCTACGGAACACTGCCAGCCCCTATGGAAGGAACCCTACGGGCCCCTACAGAACACTTCTGGCTCCTGCGGTACTCTACAGGCCTCTAGGGAACCTACTAAGCTCTACAAAGCCCTATGGATCCTTACGGAACAGTACGGGCCCCTTCAGACCTCTGCGGGCGCTTATGGAAACCTACAGGACCCTACGGAACTGTACGAGACTCTACAGGCCCCTAGGGAACACCACAGGCCCCTACGGAACCCTACAATACCCTCTGGAAACTTATGGCACCCTACAAGCTCCTACCAACCCCTGCGGGCACTTACACAACCCTACAGGCCCCTACGGAAATCTACGGGACTCCACGGGCCCCTAGGGAAGCCTACAGATTTCGACGGAACCCTACGAGCCCCTCTGGAAGCCTACAGAATACTCCAGGACCCGACAGCACTCTACAAGACCCTTAGCAACACAACGGAACCTCACGAAAACCCTATGGGCTCCTACAGAACACTGCAGGTGCCTACGGAACCCTACAGACCCCTACGGAACCCTACAGACACCTGCGGGCACTTACAGAACCCTGCAGGCCCCTACGGAACCCTACAGGTCCATACAGAACCCCACAGGGCCCTACGGAACTTTAGCAGCCACTACGGAACTCTACGGGCCCCTACGGAACCCTGCAGAACCCTCTGGAACCTTAGAGAATCCCACAGACTCCTACAGACTGCTGCGGGCACTTACACAACCCTACAGGCCCCTACGGAACACTGCCAGCCCCTATGGAAGGAACCCTACGGGCCCCTACAGAACACTACTGGCTCCTGCGGTACTCTACAGGCCTCTAGGGAACCTACGAAGATCTACGGAGCCCTGTGGATCCTTACGGAACAGTACGGGCCCCTTCAGACCTCTGCGGGCGCTTATGGAAACCTACAGGACCCTACGGAACTGTACGAGACTCTACAGGCCCCTAGGGAACACCACAGGCCCCTACGGAACTGTACGAGACTCTACAGGCCCCTAGGGAACACCACAGGCCCCACGGAACCCTACACAACCCTCTGGAAACTTATGGCACCCTACAGGCTCCTACCAACCCCTGCGGGCACTTACACAAGCCTACAGGCCCCTACGGAAATCTAGGGGACTCCACGGGCCCCTAGGGAAGCCTACAGATTTCGACGGAACCCTACGAGCCCCTCTGGAACCCTACAGAATACTCCAGGACCCGACAGCACTCTACAAGACCCTTAGCAACACAACGGAACCTCACGAAAACCCTATGGGCTCCTACAGAACACTGCAGGCGCCTACGGAACCCTACAGACCCCTACGGAATACTACCAGCCTCTACGGAAACCTATGGCCCCTACGGAACTCTACGGAACCTGACAGAAACACTGTGGGCCCCTACAGGCCCTTGCGGGCACTTGCAGAACTCTGCAGGAACCCACGGAACTTTATGGAACCCTACCAGCCCCTACGGAAGCCTAAAGACCCTTGCAGGCAGTTACGGAACGGTACAGGGCCCTGGGGAACTGTACCAGCCACTACGGAACTCTACGGGCCCCTACGGAACCCTGCAGAACCCTCCGGAACCTTAAAGAATCCCACAGACTCCTACAGACTGCTGCGGGCACTTACACAACCCTAGAGGACCCTACGGAACACTGCCAGCCCCTATGGAAGGAACCCTACGGGCCCCTACAGAACACTTCTGGCTCCTGCGGTACTCTACAGGCCTCTAGGGAACCTACGAAGCTCTACGGAGCCCTATGGATCCTTACGGAACAGTACGGGCCCCTTCAGACCTCTGCGGGCGCTTATGGAAACCTACAGGACCCTACGGAACTGTACGAGACTCTACAGGCCCCTAGGGAACACCACAGGCCCCTACGGAACCCTACAATACCCTCTGGAAACTTATGGCACCCTACAAGCTCCTACCAACCCCTGCGGGCACTTACACAACCCTACAGGCCCCTACGGAAATCTACGGGACTCCACGGGCCCCTAGGGAAGCCTACAGATTTCGACGGAACCCTACGAGCCCCTCTGGAAGCCTACAGAATACTCCAGGACCCGACAGCACTCTACAAGACCCTTAGCAACACAACGGAACCTCACGAAAACCCTATGGGCTCCTACAGAACACTGCAGGTGCCTACGGAACCCTACAGACCCCTACGGAATACTACCAGCCACTACGGAAACCTATGGCCCCTACGGAACTCTACGGAACCTGACAGAAACACTGTGGGCCCCTACAGGCCCTTGCGGGCACTTGCAGAACTCTGCAGGAACCCACGGAACTTTATGGAACCCTACCAGCCCCTACGGAAGCCTAAAGACCCTTGCAGGCAGTTACGGAACGGTACAGGGCCCTGGGGAACTGTACCAGCCACTACGGAACTCTACGGGCCCCTACGGAACCCTGCAGAACCCTCCGGAACCTTAGAGAATCCCACGGATTCCTACAGACTGCTGCGGGCACTTACTCAACCCTAGAGGCCCCTACGGAACACTGCCAGCCCCTATGGAAGGAACCCTACGGGCCCCTACAGAACACTTCTGGCTCCTGCGGTACTCTACAGGCCTCTAGGGAACCTACGAAGCTCTACGGAGCCCTATGGATCCTTACGGAACAGTACGGGCCCCTTCAGACCTCTGCGGGCGCTTATGGAAACCTACAGGACCCTACGGAACTGTACGAGACTCTACAGGCCCCTAGGGAACACCACAGGCCCCTACGGAACCCTACACAACCCTCTGGAATCTTATGGCACCCTACAAGCTCCTACCAACCCCTGCGGGCACTTACACAAACCTACAGGCCCCTACAGAAATCTACGGGACTCCACGGGCCCCTAGGGAAGCCTACAGATTTCGACGGAACCCTACGAGCCCCTCTGGAAGCCTACAGAATACTCCAGGACCCGACAGCACTCTACAAGACCCTTAGCAACACAACGGAGCCTCACGAAAACCCTATGGGCTCCTACAGAACACTGCAGGCGCCTACGGAACCCTACAGACCCCTACGGAACCCTACAGACACCTGCGGGCACTTACAGAACCCTGCAGGCCCCTACGGAACCCTACAGGTCCATACAGAACCCCACAGGGCCCTACGGAACTTTACCAGCCACTACGGAACTCTACGGGCCCCTACGGAACCCTGCAGAACCCTCTGGAACCTTAGAGAATCCCACAGACTCCTACAGACTGCTGCGGGCACTTACACAACCCTACAGGCCCCTACGGAACACTGCCAGCCCCTATGGAAGGAACCCTACGGGCCCCTACAGAACACTACTGGCTCCTGCGGTACTCTACAGGCCTCTAGGGAACCTACGAAGCTCTACGGAACCCTGTGGATCCTTACGGAACAGTACGGGCCCCTTCAGACCTCTGCGGGCGCTTATGGAAACCTACAGGACCCTACGGAACTGTACGAGACTCTACAGGCCCCTAGGGAACACCACAGGCCCCTACGGAACTGTACGAGACTCTACAGGCCCCTAGGGAACACCACAGGCCCCACGGAACCCTACACAACCCTCTGGAAACTTATGGCACCCTACAGGCTCCTACCAACCCCTGCGGGCACTTACACAACCCTACAGGCCCCTACGGAAATCTACGGGACTCCACGGGCCCCTAGGGAAGCCTACAGATTTCGACGGAACCCTACGAGCCCCTCTGGAAGCCTACAGAATACTCCAGGACCCGACAGCACTCTACAAGACCCTTAGCAACACAACGGAACCTCACGAAAACCCTATGGGCTCCTACAGAACACTGCAGGTGCCTACGGAACCCTACAGACCCCTACGGAACCCTACAGACACCTGCGGGCACTTACAGAACCCTGCAGGCCCCTACGGAACCCTACAGGTCCATACAGAACCCCACAGGGCCCTACGGAACTTTACCAGCCACTACGGAACTCTACGGGCCCCTACGGAACCCTGCAGAACCCTCTGGAACCTTAGAGAATCCCACAGACTCCTACAGACTGCTGCGGGCACTTACACAACCCTACAGGCCCCTACGGAACACTGCCAGCCCCTATGGAAGGAACCCTACGGGCCCCTACAGAACACTACTGGCTCCTGCGGTACTCTACAGGCCTCTAGGGAACCTACGAAGCTCTACGGAGCCCTATGGATCCTTACGGAACAGTACGGGCCCCTTCAGACCTCTGCGGGCGCTTATGGAAACCTACAGGACCCTACGGAACTGTACGAGACTCTACAGGCCCCTAGGGAACACCACAGGCCCCTACGGAACCCTACACAACCCTCTGGAATCTTATGGCACCCTACAAGCTCCTACCAACCCCTGCGGGCACTTACACAACCCTACAGGCCCCTACAGAAATCTACGGGACTCCACGGGCCCCTAGGGAAGCCTACAGATTTCGACGGAACCCTACGAGCCCCTCTGGAACCCTACAGAATACTCCAGGACCCGACAGCACTCTACAAGACCCTTAGCAACACAACGGAACCTCACGAAAACCCTATGGGCTCCTACAGAACACTGCAGGTGCCTACGGAACCCTACAGACCCCTACGGAACCCTACAGACACCTGCGGGCACTTACAGAACCCTGCAGGCCCCTACGGAACCCTACAGGTCCATACAGAACCCCACAGGGCCCTACGGAACTTTACCAGCCACTACGGAACTCTACGGGCCCCTACGGAACCCTGCAGAACCCTCTGGAACCTTAGAGAATCCCACAGACTCCTACAGACTGCTGCGGGCACTTACACAATCCTACAGGCCCCTACGGAACACTGCCAGCCCCTATGAAAGGAACCCTACGGGCCCCTACAGAACACTACTGGCTCCTGCGGTACTCTACAGGCCTCTAGGGAACCTACGAAGCTCTACGGAGCCCTGTGGATCCTTACGGAACAGTACGGGCCCCTTCAGACCTCTGCGGGCGCTTATGGAAACCTACAGGACCCTACGGAACTGTACGAGACTCTACAGGCCCCTAGGGAACACCACAGGCCCCTACGGAACTGTACGAGACTCTACAGGCCCCTAGGGAACACCACAGGCCCCACGGAACCCTACACAACCCTCTGGAAACTTATGGCACCCTACAGGCTCCTACCAACCCCTGCGGGCACTTACACAAGCCTACAGGCCCCTACGGAAATCTACGGGACTCCACGGCCCCTAGGGAAGCCTACAGATTTCGACGGAACCCTACGAGCCCCTCTGGAACCCTACAGAATACTCCAGGACCCGACAGCACTCTACAAGACCCTTAGCAACACAACGGAACCTCACGAAAACCCTATGGGCTCCTACAGAACACTGCAGGTGCCTACGGAACCCTACAGACCCCTACGGAATACTACCAGCCTCTACGGAAACCTATGGCCCCTACGGAACTCTACGGAACCTGACAGAAACACTGTGGGCCCCTACAGGCCCTTGCGGGCACTTGCAGAACTCTGCAGGAACCCACGGAACTTTATGGAACCCTACCAGCCCCTACGGAAGCCTAAAGACCCTTGCAGGCAGTTACGGAACGGTACAGGGCCCTGGGGAACTGTACCAGCCACTACGGAACTCTACGGGCCCCTACGGAACCCTGCAGAACCCTCCGGAACCTTACAGAATCCCACGGATTCCTACAGACTGCTGCGGGCACTTACTCAACCCTAGAGGACCCTACGGAACACTGCCAGCCCCTATGGAAGGAACCCTACGGGCCCCTACAGAACACTTCTGGCTCCTGCGGTACTCTACAGGCCTCTAGGGAACCTACGAAGCTCTACGGAGCCCTATGGATCCTTACGGAACAGTACGGGCCCCTTCAGACCTCTGCGGGCGCTTATGGAAACCTACAGGACCCTACGGAACTGTACGAGACTCTACAGGCCCCTAGGGAACACCACAGGCCCCTACGGAACCCTACACAACCCTCTGGAATCTTATGGCACCCTACAAGCTCCTACCAACCCCTGCGGGCACTTACACAACCCTACAGGCCCCTACAGAAATCTACGGGACTCCACGGGCCCCTAGGGAAGCCTACAGATTTCGATGGAACCCTACGAGCCCCTCTGGAACCCTACAGAATACTCCAGGACCCGACAGCACTCTACAAGACCCTTAGCAACACAACGGAACCTCACGAAAACCCTATGGGCTCCTACAGAACACTGCAGGTGCCTACGGAACCCTACAGACCCCTACGGAACCCTACAGACACCTGCGGGCACTTACAGAACCCTGCAGGCCCCTACGGAACCCTACAGGTCCATACAGAACCCCACAGGGCCCTACGGAACTTTAGCAGCCACTACGGAACTCTACGGGCCCCTACGGAACCCTGCAGAACCCTCCGGAACCTTAGAGAATCCCACAGACTCCTACAGACTGCTGCGGGCACTTACACAACCCTACAGGCCCCTACGGAACACTGCCAGCCCCTATGGAAGGAACCCTACGGGCCCCTACAGAACACTACTGGCTCCTGCGGTACTCTACAGGCCTCTAGGGAACCTACGAAGCTCTACGGAGCCCTGTGGATCCTTACGGAACAGTACGGGCCCCTTCAGACCTCTGCGGGCGCTTATGGAAACCTACAGGACCCTACGGAACTGTACGAGACTCTACAGGCCCCTAGGGAACACCACAGGCCCCTACGGAACTGTACGAGACTCTACAGGCCCCTAGGGAACACCACAGGCCCCTACAGAACCCTACGAGACTCTACAGGCCCCTAGGGAACACCACAGGCCCCTACGGAACCCTACACAACCCTCTGGAAACTTATGGCACCCTACAGGCTCCTACCAACCCCTGCGGGCACTTACACAACCCTACAGGCCCCTACAGAAATCTAGGGGACTCCACGGGCCCCTAGGGTAGCCTACAGATTTTGACAGAACCCTACGAGCCCCTCTGGAAGCCTACAGAATACTCCAGGACCCGACAGCACTCTACAAGACCCTTAGCAACACAACAGAACCTCACGAAAACCCTATGGGCTCCTACAGAACACTGCAGGCGCCTACGGAACACTACAGACCCCTACGGAACCCTACAGACACCTGCGGGCACTTACAGAACCCTGCAGGCCCCTACGGAACCCTACAGGTCCATACAGAACCCCACAGGGCCCTACGGAACTTTACCAGCCACTACGGAACTCTACGGGCCCCTACGGAACCCTGCAGAACCCTCCGGAACCTTACAGAATCCCACAGACTCCTACAGACTGCTGCGGGCACTTACACAACCCTACAGGCCCCTACGGAAATCTACGGGACTCCACGGGCCCCTAGGGAAGCCTACAGATTTCGACGGAACCCTACGAGCCCCTCTGGAAGCCTACAGAATACTCCAGGACCCGACAGCACTCTACAAGACCCTTAGCAACACAACGGAACCTCACGAAAACCCTATGGGCTCCTACAGAACACTGCAGGTGCCTACGGAACCCTACAGACCCCTACGGAATACTACCAGCCTCTACGGAAACCTATGGCCCCTACGGAACTCTACGGAACCTGACAGAAACACTGTGGGCCCCTACAGGCCCTTGCGGGCACTTGCAGAACTCTGCAGGAACCCACGGAACTATATGGAACCCTACCAGCCCCTACGGAAGCCTAAAGACCCTTGCAGGCAGTTACGGAACGGTACAGGGCCCTGGGGAACTGTACCAGCCACTACGGAACTCTACGGGCCCCTACGGAACCCTGCAGAACCCTCCGGAACCTTAGAGAATCCCACGGATTCCTACAGACTCCTGCGGGCACTTACTCAACCCTAGAGGCCCCTACGGAACACTGCCAGCCCCTATGGAAGGAACCCTACGGGGCCCTACAGAACACTACTGGCTCCTGCGGTACTCCAGAGGCCTCTAGGGAACCTACGAAGCTCTACGGAGCCCTATGGATCCTTACGGAACAGTACGGGCCCCTTCAGACCTCTGCGGGCGCTTATGGAAACCTACAGGACCCTACGGAACTGTACGAGACTCTACAGGCCCCTAGGGAACACCACAGGCCCCTACGGAACCCTACACAACCCTCTGGAATCTTATGGCACCCTACAAGCTCCTACCAACCCCTGCGGGCACTTACACAACCCTACAGGCCCCTTCAGAAATCTACGGGACTCCACGGGCCCCTAGGGAAGCCTACAGATTTTGACGGAACCCTACGAGCCCCTCTGGAACCCTACAGAATACTCCAGGACCCGACAGCACTCTACAAGACCCTTAGCAACACAACGGAACCTCACGAAAACCCTATGGGCTCCTACAGAACACTGCAGGCGCCTACGGAACCCTACAGACCCCTACGGAACCCTACAGACACCTGCGGGCACTTACAGAACCCTGCAGGCCCCTACGGAACCCTACAGGTCCATACAGAACCCCACAGGGCCCTACGGAACTTTAGCAGCCACTACGGAACTCTACGGGCCCCTACGGAACCCTGCAGAACCCTCCAGAACCTTAGAGAATCCCACAGACTCCTACAGACTGCTGCGGGCACTTACACAACATTACAGGCCCCTACGGAACACTGCCAGCCCCTATGGAAGGAACCCTACGGGGCCCTACAGAACACTACTGGCTCCTGCGGTACTCCAGAGGCCTCTAGGGAACCTACGAAGCTCTACGGAGCCCTATGGATCCTTACGGAACAGTACGGGCCCCTTCAGACCTCTGCGGGCGCTTATGGAAACCTACAGGACCCTACGGAACTGTACGAGACTCTACAGGCCCCTAGGGAACACCACAGGCCCCTACGGAACTGTACGAGACTCTACAGGCCCCTAGGGAACACCACAGGCCCCTACAGAACCCTACGAGACTCTACAGGCCCCTAGGGAACACCACAGGCCCCTACGGAACCCTACACAACCCTCTGGAAACTTATGGCACCCTACAGGCTCCTACCAACCCCTGCGGGCACTTACACAACCCTACAGGCCCCTACAGAAATCTAAGGGACTCCACGGGCCCCTAGGGAAGCCTACAGATTTTGACAGAACCCTACGAGCCCCTCTGGAAGCCTACAGAATACTCCAGGACCCGACAGCACTCTACAAGACCCTTAGCAACACAACAGAACCTCACGAAAACCCTATGGGCTCCTACAGAACACTGCAGGCGCCTACGGAACACTACAGACCCCTACGGAACCCTACAGACACCTGCGGGCACTTACAGAACCCTGCAGGCCCCTACGGAACCCTACAGGTCCATACAGAACCCCACAGGGCCCTACGGAACTTTACCAGCCACTACGGAACTCTACGGGCCCCTACGGAACCCTGCAGAACCCTCCGGAACCTTAGAGAATCCCACAGACTCCTACAGACTGCTGCGGGCACTTACACAATCCTACAGGCCCCTACGGAACACTGCCAGCCCCTATGGAAGGAACCCTACGGGCCCCTACAGAACACTACTGGCTCCTGCGGTACTCCAGAGGCCTCTAGGGAACCTACGAAGCTCTACGGAGCCCTATGGATCCTTACGGAACAGTACGGGCCCCTTCAGACCTCTGCGGGCGCTTATGGAAACCTACAGGACCCTACGGAACTGTACGAGACTCTACAGGCCCCTAGGGAACACCACAGGCCCCTACAGAACTGTACGAGACTCTACAGGCCCCTAGGGAACACCACAGGCCCCTACGGAACCCTACACAACCCTCTGGAAACTTATGGCACCCTACAGGCTCCTACCAACCCCTGCGGGCACTTACACAACCCTACAGGCCCCTACAGAAATCTAGGGGACTCCACGGGCCCCTAGGGAAGCCTACAGATTTCGACGGAACCCTACGAGCCCCTCTGGAAGCCTACAGAATACTCCAGGACCCGACAGCACTCTACAAGACCCTTAGCAACACAACAGAACCTCACGAAAACCCTATGGGCTCCTACAGAACACTGCAGGCGCCTACGGAACACTACAGACCCTTACGGAACCCTACAGACACCTGCGGGCACTTACAGAACCCTGCAGGCCCCTACGGAACCCTACAGGTCCATACAGAACCCCACAGGGCCCTACGGAACTTTACCAGCCACTACGGAACTCTACGGGCCCCTACGGAACCCTGCAGAACCCTCCGGAACCTTAGAGAATCCCACAGACTCCTACAGACTGCTGCGGGCACTTACACAATCCTACAGGCCCCTACAGAACACTGCCAGCCCCTATGGAAGGAACCCTACGGGGCCCTACAGAACACTACTGGCTCCTGCGGGACTCCAGAGGCCTCTAGGGAACCTACGAAGCTCTACGGAGCCCTATGGATCCTTACGGAACAGTACGGGCCCCTTCAGACCTCTGCGGGCGCTTATGGAAACCTACAGGACCCTACGGAACTGTACGAGACTCTACAGGCCCCTAGGGAACACCACAGGCCCCTACGGAACTGTACGAGACTCTACAGGCCCCTAGGGAACACCACAGGCCCCACGGAACCCTACACAACCCTCTGGAAACTTATGGCACCCTACAGGCTCCTACCAACCCCTGCGGGCACTTATACAACCCTACAGGCCCCTACAGAAATCTACGGGACTCCACGGGCCCCTAGGGAAGCCTACAGATTTCGACGGAACCCTACGAGCCCCTCTGGAACCCTACAGAATACTCCAGGACCCGACAGCACTCTACAAGACCCTTAGCAACACAACAGAACCTCACGAAAACCCTATGGGCTCCTACAGAACACTGCAGGCACCTACGGAACACTACAGACCCCTACGGAACCCTACAGACACCTGCGGGCACTTACAGAACCCTGCAGGCCCCTACGGAACCCTACAGGTCCATACAGAACCCCACAGGGCCCTACGGAACTTTAGCAGCCACTACGGAACTCTACGGGCCCCTACGGAACCCTGCAGAACAATCCGGAACCTTACAGAATCCCACAGACTCCTACAGACTGCTGCGGGCACTTACACAATCCTACAGGCCCCTACGGAACACTGCCAGCCCCTATGGAAGGAACCCTACGGGCCCCTACAGAACACTACTGGCTCCTGCGGGACTCCAGAGGCCTCTAGGGAACCTACGAAGCTCTACGGAGCCCTATGGATCCTTACGAAACAGTACGGGCCCCTTCAGACCTCTGCGGGCGCTTATGGAAACCTACAGGACCCTACGGAACTGTACGAGACTCTACAGGCCCCTAGGGAACACCACAGGCCCCTACGGAACTGTACGAGACTCTACAGGCCCCTAGGGAACACCACAGGCCCCTACAGAACCCTACGAGACTCTACAGGCCCCTAGGGAACACCACAGGCCCCTACGGAACCCTACACAACCCTCTGGAAACTTATGGCACCCTACAGGCTCCTACCAACCCCTGCGGGCACTTACACAACCCTACAGGCCCCTACAGAAATCTAGGGGACTCCACGGGCCCCTAGGGAAGCCTACAGATTTTGACAGAACCCTACGAGCCCCTCTGGAAGCCTACAGAATACTCCAGGACCCGACAGCACTCTACAAGACCCTTAGCAACACAACAGAACCTCACGAAAACCCTATGGGCTCCTACAGAACACTGCAGGCGCCTACGGAACACTACAGACCCCTACGGAACCCTACAGACACCTGCGGGCACTTACAGAACCCTGCAGGCCCCTACGGAACCCTACAGGTCCATACAGAACCCCACAGGGCCCTACGGAACTTTACCAGCCACTACGGAACTCTACGGGCCCCTACGGAACCCTGCAGAACCCTCCGGAACCTTAGAGAATCCCACAGACTCCTACAGACTGCTGCGGGCACTTACACAATCCTACAGGCCCCTACGGAACACTGCCAGCCCCTATGGAAGGAACCCTACGGGCCCCTACAGAACACTACTGGCTCCTGCGGGACTCCAGAGGCCTCTAGGGAACCTACGAAGCTCTACGGAGCCCTATGGATCCTTACGGAACAGTATGGGCCCCTTCAGACCTCTGCGGGCGCTTATGGAAACCTACAGGACCCTAGGGAACTGTACGAGACTCTACAGGCCCCTAGGGAACACCACAGGCCCCTACAGAACCCTACGAGACTCTACAGGCCCCTAGGGAACACCACAGGCCCCTACGGAACCCTACACAACCCTCTGGAAACTTATGGCACCCTACAGGCTCCTACCAACCCCTGCGGGCACTTACACAACCCTACAGGCCCCTACAGAAATCTAGGGGACTCCACGGGCCCCTAGGGAAGCCTACAGATTTCGACGGAACCCTACGAGCCCCTCTGGAAGCCTACAGAATACTCCAGGACCCGACAGCACTCTACAAGACCCTTAGCAACACAACAGAACCTCACGAAAACCCTATGGGCTCCTACAGAACACTGCAGGCGCCTACGGAACACTACAGACCCCTACGGAACCCTACAGACACCTGCAGGCACTTACAGAAGCCTGCAGGCCCCTACGGAACCCTACAGGTCCATACAGAACCCCACAGGGCCCTACGGAACTTTACCAGCCACTACGGAACTCTACGGGCCCCTACGGAACCCTGCAGAACCCTCCGGAACCTTAGAGAATCCCACAGACTCCTACAGACTGCTGCGGGCACTTACACAATCCTACAGGCCCCTACGGAACACTGCCAGCCCCTATGGAAGGAACCCTACGGGGCCCTACAGAACACTACTGGCTCCTGCGGGACTCCAGAGGCCTCTAGGGAACCTACGAAGCTCTACGGAGCCCTATGGATCCTTACGGAACAGTACGGGCCCCTTCAGACCTCTGCGGGCGCTTATGGAAACCTACAGGACCCTACGGAACTGTACGAGACTCTACAGGCCCCTAGGGAACACCACAGGCCCCTACGGAACTGTACGAGACTCTACAGGCCCCTAGGGAACACCACAGGCCCCACGGAACCCTACACAACCCTCTGGAAACTTATGGCACCCTACAGGCTCCTACCAACCCCTGCGGGCACTTACACAACCCTACAGGTACCTACGGAAATCTACGGGACTCCACGGGCCCCTAGGGAAGCCTACAGATTTCGACGGAACCCTACGAGCCCCTCTGGAACCCTACAGAATACTCCAGGACCCGACAGCACTCTACAAGACCCTTAGCAACACAACGGAACCTCACGAAAACCCTATGGGCTCCTACAGAACACTGCAGGTGCCTACGGAACCCTACAGACCCCTACGGAATACAACCAGCCACTACGGAAACCTATGGCCCCTACGGAACTCTACGGAACCTGACAGAAACACTGTGGGCCCCTACAGGCCCTTGCGGGCACTTGCAGAACTCTGCAGGAACCCACGGAACTTTATGGAACCCTACCAGCCCCTACGGAAGCCTAAAGACCCTTGCAGGCAGTTACGGAACGGTACAGGGCCCTACGGAACTTTAGCAGCCACTACGGAACTCTACGGGCCCCTACGGAACCCTGCAGAACCCTCCGGAACCTTACAGAATCCCACGGATTCCTACAGACTCCTGCGGGCACTTACTCAACCCTAGAGGACCCTACGGAACACTGCCAGCCCCTATGGAAGGAACCCTACGGGGCCCTACAGAACACTACTGGCTCCTGCGGTACTCCAGAGGCCTCTAGGGAACCTACGAAGCTCTACGGAGCCCTATGGATCCTTACGGAATAGTACGGGCCCCTTCAGACCTCTGCGGGCGCTTATGGAAACCTACAGGACCCTACGGAACTGTACGAGACTCTACAGGCCCCTAGGGAACACCACAGGCCCCTACGGAACCCTACACAACCCTCTGGAAACTTATGGCACCCTACAAGCTCCTACCAACCCCTGCGGGCACTTACACAACCCTAGAGGCCCCTACGGAAATCTACGGGACTCCACGGGCCCCTAGGGAAGCCTACAGATTTCGACGGAACCCTACGAGCCCCTCTGGAACCCTACAGAATACTCCAGGACCCGACAGCACTCTACAAGAGCCTTAGCAATACAACAGAACCTCACGAAAACCCTATGGGCTCCTACAGAACACTGCAGGCGCCTACGGAACACTACAGACCCCTACGGAACCCTACAGACACCTGCGGGCACTTACAGAACCCTGCAGGCCCCTACGGAACCCTACAGGTCCATACAGAACCCCACAGGGCCCTACGGAACTTTAGCAGCCACTACGGAACTCTACGGGCCCCTACGGAACCCTGCAGAACAATCCGGAACCTTACAGAATCCCACAGACTCCTACAGACTGCTGCGGGCACTTACACAATCCTACAGGCCCCTACGGAACACTGCCAGCCCCTATGGAAGGAACCCTACGGGCCCCTACAGAACACTACTGGCTCCTGCGGTACTCTACAGGCCTCTAGGGAACCTACGAAGCTCTACGGAGCCCTATGGATCCTTACGAAACAGTACGGGCCCCTTCAGACCTCTGCGGGCGCTTATGGAAACCTACAGGACCCTACGGAACTGTATGAGACTCTACAGGCCCCTAGGGAACACCACAGGCCCCTACGGAACTGTACGAGACTCTACAGGCCCCTAGGAATACCACAGGCCCCTACGGAACTGTACGAGACTCTACAGGCCCCTAGGGAACACCACAGGCCCCTACGGAACCCTACACAACCCTCTGGAAACTTATGGCACCCTACAGGCTCCTACCAACCCCTGCGGGCACTTACACAACCCTACAGGCCCCTACAGAAATCTAGGGGACTCCACGGGCCCCTAGGGAAGCCTACAGATTTCGACGGAACCCTACGAGCCCCTCTGGAACCCTACAGAATACTCCAGGACCCGACAGCACTCTACAAGACCCTTAGCAACACAACGGAACCTCACGAAAACCCTATGGGCTCCTACAGAACACTGCAGGCGCCTACGGAACACTACAGACCCCTACGGAACCCTACAGACACCTGCAGGCACTTACAGAACCCTGCAGGCCCCTACGGAACCCTACAGGTCCATACAGAACCCCACAGGGCCCTACGGAACTTTAGCAGCCACTACGGAACTCTACGGGCCCCTACGGAACCCTGCAGAACCCTCCGGAACCTTAGAGAATCCCACAGACTCCTACAGACTGCTGCGGGCACTTACACAATCCTACAGGCCCCTACGGAACACTGCCAGCCCCTATGGAAGGAACCCTACGGGCCCCTACAGAACACTACTGGCTCCTGCGGGACTCCAGAGGCCTCTAGGGAACCTACGAAGCTCTACGGAGCCCTATGGATCCTTACGGAACAGTACGGGCCCCTTCAGACCTCTGCGGGCGCTTATGGAAACCTACAGGACCCTACGGAACTGTACGAGACTCTACAGGCCCCTAGGGAACACCACAGGCCCCTACGGAACTGTACGAGACTCTACAGGCCCCTAGGGAACACCACAGGCCCCACGGAACCCTACACAACCCTCTGGAAACTTATGGCACCCTACAGGCTCCTACCAACCCCTGCAGGCACTTACACAACCCTACAGGTACCTACGGAAATCTACGGGACTCCACGGGCCCCTAGGGAAGCCTACAGATTTCGACGGAACCCTACGAGCCCCTCTGGAACCCTACAGAATACTCCAGGACCTGACAGCACTCTACAAGACCCTTAGCAACACAACGGAACCTCACGAAAACCCTATGGGCTCCTACAGAACACTGCAGGTGCCTACGGAACCCTACAGACCCCTACGGAATACAACCAGCCTCTACGGAAACCTATGGCCCCTACGGAACTCTACGGAACCTGACAGAAACACTGTGGGCCCCTACAGGCCCTTGTGGGCACTTGCAGAACTCTGCAGGAACCCACGGAACTTTATGGAACCCTACCAGCCCCTACGGAAGCCTAAAGACCCTTGCAGGCAGTTACGGAACGGTACAGGGCCCTAGGGAACTTTAGCAGCCACTACGGAACTCTACGGGCCCCTACGGAACCCTGCAGAACCCTGCAGAACCTTACAGAATCCCACGGATTCCTACAGACTCCTGCGGGCACTTACTCAACACTAGAGGACCCTACGGAACACTGCCAGCCCCTATGGAAGGAACCCTACGGGGCCCTACAGAACACTACTGGCTCCTGCGGTACTCCAGAGGCCTCTAGGGAACCTACGAAGCTCTACGGAGCCCTATGGATCCTTACGGAATAGTACGGGCCCCTTCAGACCTCTGCGGGCGCTTATGGAAACCTACAGGACCCTACGGAACTGTACGAGACTCTACAGGCCCCTAGGGAACACCACAGGCCCCTACGGAACCCTACACAACCCTCTGGAAACTTATGGCACCCTACAAGCTCCTACCAACCCCTGCGGGCACTTACACAACCCTAGAGGCCCCTACGGAAATCTACGGGACTCCACGGGCCCCTAGGGAAGCCTACAGATTTTGACGGAACCCTACGAGCCCCTCTGGAACCCTACAGAATACTCCAGGACCCGACAGCACTCTACAAGAGCCTTAGCAACACAACAGAACCTCAGGAAAACCCTATAGCCTCCTACAGAACACTGCAGGCGCCTACGGAACACTACAGACCCCTACGGAACCCTACAGACACCTGCGGGCACTTACAGAACCCTGCAGGCCCCTACGGAACCCTACAGGTCCATACAGAACCCCACAGGGCCCTACGGAACTTTAGCAGCCACTACGGAACTCTACGGGCCCCTACGGAACCCTGCAGAACCCTCCGGAACCTTAGAGAATCCCACAGACTCCTACAGACTGCTGCGGGCACTTACACAATCCTACAGGCCCCTACGGAACACTGCCAGCCCCTATGGAAGGAACCCTACGGGGCCCTACAGAACACTACTGGCTCCTGCGGGACTCCAGAGGCCTCTAGGGAACCTACGAAGCTCTACGGAGCCCTATGGATCCTTACGGAACAGTACGGGCCCCTTCAGACCTCTGCGGGCGCTTATGGAAACCTACAGGACCCTACGGAACTGTACGAGACTCTACAGGCCCCTAGGGAACACCACAGGCCCCTACGGAACCCTACACAACCCTCTGGAAACTTATGGCACCCTACAGGCTCCTACCAACCCCTGCGGGCACTTACACAACCCTAGAGGCCCCTACGGAAATCTACGGGACTCCACGGGCCCCTAGGGAAGCCTACAGATTTTGACGGAACCCTACGAGCCCCTCTGGAACCCTACAGAATACTCCAGGACCCGACAGCACTCTACAAGATCCTTAGCAACACAACAGAACCTCAGGAAAACCCTATAGCCTCCTACAGAACACTGCAGGCGCCTACGGAACACTACAGACCCCTACGGAACCCTACAGACACCTGCGGGCACTTACAGAACCCTGCAGGCCCCTACGGAACCCTACAGGTCCATACAGAACCCCACAGGGCCCTACGGAACTTTACCAGCCACTACGGAACTCTACGGGCCCCTACGGAACCCTGCAGAACCCTCCGGAACCTTAGAGAATCCCACAGACTCCTACAGACTGCTGCGGGCACTTACACAATCCTACAGGCCCCTACGGAACACTGCCAGCCCCTATGGAAGGAACCCTACGGGCCCCTACAGAACACTACTGGCTCCTGCGGTACTCTACAGGCCTCTAGGGAACCTACGAAGCTCTACGGAGCCCTATGGATCCTTACGGAACAGTACGGGCCCCTTCAGACCTCTGCGAGCGCTTATGGAAACCTACAGGACCCTACGGAACTGTACGAGACTCTACAGGCCCCTAGGGAACACCACAGGCCCCTACGGAACTGTACGAGACTCTACAGGCCCCTAGGGAATACCACAGGCCCCTACGGAACTGTACGAGACTCTACAGGCCCCTAGGGAACACCACAGGCCCCTACGGAACCCTACACAACCCTCTGGAAACTTATGGCACCCTACAGGCTCCTACCAACCCCTGCGGGCACTTACACAACCCTACAGGCCCCTACAGAAATCTAGGGGACTCCACGGGCCCCTAGGGAAGCCTACAGATTTCGACGGAACCCTACGAGCCCCTCTGGAAGCCTACAGAATACTCCAGGACCCGACAGCACTCTACAAGACCCTTAGCAACACAACAGAACCTCACGAAAACCCTATGGGCTCCTACAGAACACTGCAGGCGCCTACGGAACACTACAGACCCCTACGGAACCCTACAGACACCTGCGGGCACTTACAGAACCCTGCAGGCCCCTACGGAACCCTACAGGTCCATACAGAACCCCACAGGGCCCTACGGAACTTTACCAGCCACTACGGAACTCTACGGGCCCCTACGGAACCCTGCAGAACAATCCGGAACCTTAGAGAATCCCACAGACTCCTACAGACTGCTGCGGGCACTTACACAATCCTACAGGCCCCTACGGAACACTGCCAGCCCCTATGGAAGGAACCCTACGGGGCCCTACAGAACACTACTGGCTCCTGCGGTACTCCAGAGGCCTCTAGGGAACCTACGAAGCTCTACGGAGCCCTATGGATCCTTACGGAACAGTACGGGCCCCTTCAGACCTCTGCGGGCGCTTATGGAAACCTACAGGACCCTACGGAACTGTACGAGACTCTACAGGCCCCTAGGGAACACCACAGGCCCCTACGGAACTGTACGAGACTCTACAGGCCCCTAGGGAATACCACAGGCCCCTACGGAACTGTACGAGACTCTACAGGCCCCTAGGGAACACCACAGGCCCCTACGGAACCCTACACAACCCTCTGGAAACTTATGGCACCCTACAGGCTCCTACCAACCCCTGCGGGCACTTACACAAGCCTACAGGCCCCTACGGAAATCTACGGGACTCCACGGGCCCCTAGGGAAGCCTACAGATTTCGACGGAACCCTACGAGCCCCTCTGGAACACTACAGAATACTCCAGGACCCGACAGCACTCTACAAGACCCTTAGCAACACAACGGAACCTCACGAAAACCCTATGGGCTCCTACAGAACACTGCAGGTGACTACGGAACCCTACAGACCCCTACGGAATACAACCAGCCACTACGGAAACCTATGGCCCCTACGGAACTCTACGGAACCTGACAGAAACACTGTGGGCCCCTACAGGCCCTTGCGGGCACTTGCAGAACTCTGCAGGAACCCACGGAACTTTATGGAACCCTACCAGCCCCTACGGAAGCCTAAAGACCCTTGCAGGCAGTTACGGAACGGTACAGGGCCCTACGGAACTTTAGCAGCCACTACGGAACTCTACGGGCCCCTACGGAACCCTGCAGAACAATCCGGAACCTTAGAGAATCCCACAGACTCCTACAGACTGCTGCGGGCACTTACACAATCCTACAGGCCCCTACGGAACACTGCCAGCCCCTATGGAAGGAACCCTACGGGGCCCTACAGAACACTACTGGCTCCTGCGGGACTCCAGAGGCCTCTAGGGAACCTACGAAGCTCTACGGAGCCCTATGGATCCTTACGGAACAGTACGGGCCCCTTCAGACCTCTGCGGGCGCTTATGGAAACCTACAGGACCCTACGGAACTGTACGAGACTCTACAGGCCCCTAGGGAACACCACAGGCCCCTACGGAACTGTACGAGACTCTACAGGCCCCTAGGGAATACCACAGGCCCCTACGGAACTGTACGAGACTCTACAGGCCCCTAGGGAACACCACAGGCCCCTACGGAACCCTACACAACCCTCTGGAAACTTATGGCACCCTACAGGCTCCTACCAACCCCTGCGGGCACTTACACAAGCCTACAGGCCCCTACGGAAATCTACGGGACTCCACGGGCCCCTAGGGAAGCCTACAGATTTCGACGGAACCCTACGAGCCCCTCTGGAACACTACAGAATACTCCAGGACCCGACAGCACTCTACAAGACCCTTAGCAACACAACGGAACCTCACGAAAACCCTATGGGCTCCTACAGAACACTGCAGGTGACTACGGAACCCTACAGACCCCTACGGAATACAACCAGCCACTACGGAAACCTATGGCCCCTACGGAACTCTACGGAACCTGACAGAAACACTGTGGGCCCCTACAGGCCCTTGCGGGCACTTGCAGAACTCTGCAGGAACCCACGGAACTTTATGGAACCCTACCAGCCCCTACGGAAGCCTAAAGACCCTTGCAGGCAGTTACGGAACGGTACAGGGCCCTACGGAACTTTAGCAGCCACTACGGAACTCTACGGGCCCCTACGGAACCCTGCAGAACCCTCCAGAACCTTACAGAATCCCACGGATTCCTACAGACTCCTGCGGGCACTTACTCAACACTAGAGGACCCTACGGAACACTGCCAGCCCCTATGGAAGGAACCCTACGGGGCCCTACAGAACACTACTGGCTCCTGCGGTACTCCAGAGGCCTCTAGGGAACCTACGAAGCTCTACGGAGCCCTATGGATCCTTACGGAATAGTACGGGCCCCTTCAGACCTCTGCGGGCGCTTATGGAAACCTACAGGACCCTACGGAACTGTACGAGACTCTACAGGCCCCTAGGGAACACCACAGGCCCCTACGGAACCCTACACAACCCTCTGGAAACTTATGGCACCCTACAAGCTCCTACCAACCCCTGCGGGCACTTACACAACCCTACAGGCCCCTACGGAAATCTAGGGGACTCCACGGGCCCCTAGGGAAGCCTACAGATTTCGACGGAACCCTACGAGCCCCTCTGGAACCCTACAGAATACTCCAGGACCCGACAGCACTCTACAAGAGCCTTAGCAACACAACAGAACCTCAGGAAAACCCTATAGCCTCCTACAGAACACTGCAGGCGCCTACGGAACACTACAGACCCCTACGGAACCCTACAGACACCTGCGGGCACTTACAGAACCCTGCAGGCCCCTACGGAACCCTACAGGTCCATACAGAACCCCACAGGGCCCTACGGAACTTTACCAGCCACTACGGAACTCTACGGGCCCCTACGGAACCCTGCAGAACAATCCGGAACCTTACAGAATCCCACAGACTCCTACAGACTGCTGCGGGCACTTACACAATCCTACAGGCCCCTACGGAACACTGCCAGCCCCTATGGAAGGAACCCTACGGGCCCCTACAGAACACTACTGGCTCCTGCGGTACTCTACAGGCCTCTAGGGAACCTACGAAGCTCTACGGAGCCCTATGGATCCTTACGAAACAGTACGGGCCCCTTCAGACCTCTGCGGGCGCTTATGGAAACCTACAGGACCCTACGGAACTGTACGAGACTCTACAGGCCCCTAGGGAACACCACAGGCCCCTACGGAACCCTACACAACCCTCTGGAAACTTATGGCACCCTACAAGCTCCTACCAACCCCTGCGGGCACTTACACAACCCTAGAGGCCCCTACGGAAATCTACGGGACTCCACGGGCCCCTAGGGAAGCCTACAGATTTCGACGGAACCCTACGAGCCCCTCTGGAACCCTACAGAATACTCCAGGACCCGACAGCACTCTACAAGACCCTTAGCAACACAACAGAACCTCACGAAAACCCTATGGGCTCCTACAGAACACTGCAGGCGCCTACGGAACACTACAGACCCCTACGGAACCCTACAGACACCTGCAGGCACTTACAGAACCCTGCAGGCCCCTACGGAACCCTACAGGTCCATACAGAACCCCACAGGGCCCTACGGAACTTTAGCAGCCACTACGGAACTCTACGGGCCCCTACGGAACCCTGCAGAACCCTCCGGAACCTTAGAGAATCCCACAGACTCCTACAGACTGCTGCGGGCACTTACACAATCCTACAGGCCCCTACGGAACACTGCCAGCCCCTATGGAAGGAACCCTACGGGGCCCTACAGAACACTACTGGCTCCTGCGGGACTCCAGAGGCCTCTAGGGAACCTACGAAGCTCTACGGAGCCCTATGGATCCTTACGGAACAGTACGGGCCCCTTCAGACCTCTGCGAGCGCTTATGGAAACCTACAGGACCCTACGGAACTGTACGAGACTCTACAGGCCCCTAGGGAACACCACAGGCCCCTACGGAACTGTACGAGACTCTACAGGCCCCTAGGGAATACCACAGGCCCCTACGGAACTGTACGAGACTCTACAGGCCCCTAGGGAACACCACAGGCCCCTACGGAACCCTACACAACCCTCTGGAAACTTATGGCACCCTACAGGCTCCTACCAACCCCTGCGGGCACTTACACAACCCTACAGGCCCCTACAGAAATCTAGGGGACTCCACGGGCCCCTAGGGAAGCCTACAGATTTCGACGGAACCCTACGAGCCCCTCTGGAAGCCTACAGAATACTCCAGGACCCGACAGCACTCTACAAGACCCTTAGCAACACAACAGAACCTCACGAAAACCCTATGGGCTCCTACAGAACACTGCAGGCGCCTACGGAACACTACAGACCCCTACGGAACCCTACAGACACCTGCGGGCACTTACAGAACCCTGCAGGCCCCTACGGAACCCTACAGGTCCATACAGAACCCCACAGGGCCCTACGGAACTTTACCAGCCACTACGGAACTCTACGGGCCCCTACGGAACCCTGCAGAACAATCCGGAACCTTAGAGAATCCCACAGACTCCTACAGACTGCTGCGGGCACTTACACAATCCTACAGGCCCCTACGGAACACTGCCAGCCCCTATGGAAGGAACCCTACGGGGCCCTACAGAACACTACTGGCTCCTGCGGTACTCCAGAGGCCTCTAGGGAACCTACGAAGCTCTACGGAGCCCTATGGATCCTTACGGAACAGTACGGGCCCCTTCAGACCTCTGCGGGCGCTTATGGAAACCTACAGGACCCTACGGAACTGTACGAGACTCTACAGGCCCCTAGGGAACACCACAGGCCCCTACGGAACTGTACGAGACTCTACAGGCCCCTAGGGAATACCACAGGCCCCTACGGAACTGTACGAGACTCTACAGGCCCCTAGGGAACACCACAGGCCCCTACGGAACCCTACACAACCCTCTGGAAACTTATGGCACCCTACAGGCTCCTACCAACCCCTGCGGGCACTTACACAAGCCTACAGGCCCCTACGGAAATCTACGGGACTCCACGGGCCCCTAGGGAAGCCTACAGATTTCGACGGAACCCTACGAGCCCCTCTGGAACACTACAGAATACTCCAGGACCCGACAGCACTCTACAAGACCCTTAGCAACACAACGGAACCTCACGAAAACCCTATGGGCTCCTACAGAACACTGCAGGTGACTACGGAACCCTACAGACCCCTACGGAATACAACCAGCCACTACGGAAACCTATGGCCCCTACGGAACTCTACGGAACCTGACAGAAACACTGTGGGCCCCTACAGGCCCTTGCGGGCACTTGCAGAACTCTGCAGGAACCCACGGAACTTTATGGAACCCTACCAGCCCCTACGGAAGCCTAAAGACCCTTGCAGGCAGTTACGGAACGGTACAGGGCCCTACGGAACTTTAGCAGCCACTACGGAACTCTACGGGCCCCTACGGAACCCTGCAGAACCCTCCAGAACCTTACAGAATCCCACGGATTCCTACAGACTCCTGCGGGCACTTACTCAACACTAGAGGACCCTACGGAACACTGCCAGCCCCTATGGAAGGAACCCTACGGGGCCCTACAGAACACTACTGGCTCCTGCGGTACTCCAGAGGCCTCTAGGGAACCTACGAAGCTCTACGGAGCCCTATGGATCCTTACGGAATAGTACGGGCCCCTTCAGACCTCTGCGGGCGCTTATGGAAACCTACAGGACCCTACGGAACTGTACGAGACTCTACAGGCCCCTAGGGAACACCACAGGCCCCTACGGAACCCTACACAACCCTCTGGAAACTTATGGCACCCTACAAGCTCCTACCAACCCCTGCGGGCACTTACACAACCCTACAGGCCCCTACGGAAATCTAGGGGACTCCACGGGCCCCTAGGGAAGCCTACAGATTTCGACGGAACCCTACGAGCCCCTCTGGAACCCTACAGAATACTCCAGGACCCGACAGCACTCTACAAGAGCCTTAGCAACACAACAGAACCTCAGGAAAACCCTAGAGCCTCCTACAGAACACTGCAGGCGCCTACGGAACACTACAGACCCCTACGGAACCCTACAGACACCTGCGGGCACTTACAGAACCCTGCAGGCCCCTACGGAACCCTACAGGTCCATACAGAACCCCACAGGGCCCTACGGAACTTTACCAGCCACTACGGAACTCTACGGGCCCCTACGGAACCCTGCAGAACAATCCGGAACCTTACAGAATCCCACAGACTCCTACAGACTGCTGCGGGCACTTACACAATCCTACAGGCCCCTACGGAACACTGCCAGCCCCTATGGAAGGAACCCTACGGGCCCCTACAGAACACTACTGGCTCCTGCGGTACTCTACAGGCCTCTAGGGAACCTACGAAGCTCTACGGAGCCCTATGGATCCTTACGAAACAGTACGGGCCCCTTCAGACCTCTGCGGGCGCTTATGGAAACCTACAGGACCCTACGGAACTGTACGAGACTCTACAGGCCCCTAGGGAACACCACAGGCCCCTACGGAACTGTACGAGACTCTACAGGCCCCTAGGGAATACCACAGGCCCCTACGGAACTGTACGAGACTCTACAGGCCCCTAGGGAACACCACAGGCCCCTACGGAACCCTACACAACCCTCTGGAAACTTATGGCACCCTACAGGCTCCTACCAACCCCTGCGGGCACTTACACAACCCTACAGGCCCCTACAGAAATCTAGGGGACTCCACGGGCCCCTAGGGAAGCCTACAGATTTCGACGGAACCCTACGAGCCCCTCTGGAAGCCTACAGAATACTCCAGGACCCGACAGCACTCTACAAGACCCTTAGCAACACAACGGAACCTCACGAAAACCCTATGGGCTCCTAGAGAACACTGCAGGCGCCTACGGAACACTACAGACCCCTACGGAACCCTACAGACACCTGCAGGCACTTACAGAACCCTGCAGGCCCCTACGGAACCCTACAGGTCCATACAGAACCCCACAGGGCCCTACGGAACTTTACCAGCCACTACGGAACTCTACGGGCCCCTACGGAACCCTGCAGAACCCTCCGGAACCTTAGAGAATCCCACAGACTCCTACAGACTGCTGCGGGCACTTACACAATCCTACAGGCCCCTACGGAACACTGCCAGCCCCTATGGAAGGAACCCTACGGGGCCCTACAGAACACTACTGGCTCCTGCGGGACTCCAGAGGCCTCTAGGGAACCTACGAAGCTCTACGGAGCCCTATGGATCCTTACGGAACAGTACGGGCCCCTTCAGACCTCTGCGGGCGCTTATGGAAACCTACAGGACCCTACGGAACTGTACGAGACTCTACAGGCCCCTAGGGAACACCACAGGCCCCTACGGAACTGTACGAGACTCTACAGGCCCCTAGGGAATACCACAGGCCCCTACGGAACTGTACGAGACTCTACAGGCCCCTAGGGAACACCACAGGCCCCTACGGAACCCTACACAACCCTCTGGAAACTTATGGCACCCTACAGGCTCCTACCAACCCCTGCGGGCACTTACACAACCCTACAGGCCCCTACGGAAATCTACGGGACTCCACGGGCCCCTAGGGAAGCCTACAGATTTCGACGGAACCCTACGAGCCCCTCTGGAACCCTACAGAATACTCCAGGACCCGACAGCACTCTACAAGACCCTTAGCAACACAACGGAACCTCACGAAAACCCTATGGGCTCCTACAGAACACTGCAGGTGCCTACGGAACCCTACAGACCCCTACGGAATACAACCAGCCACTACGGAAACCTATGGCCCCTACAGAACTCTACGGAACCTGACAGAAACACTGTGGGCCCCTACAGGCCCTTGCGGGCACTTGCAGAACTCTGCAGGAACCCACGGAACTTTATGGAACCCTACCAGCCCCTACGGAAGCCTAAAGACCCTTGCAGGCAGTTACGGAACGGTACAGGGCCCTACGGAACTTTAGCAGCCACTACGGAACTCTACGGGCCCCTACGGAACCCTGCAGAACCCTCCAGAACCTTACAGAATCCCACGGATTCCTACAGACTCCTGCGGGCACTTATTCAACACTAGAGGACCCTACGGAACACTGCCAGCCCCTATGGAAGGAACCCTACGGGGCCCTACAGAACACTACTGGCTCCTGCGGTACTCCAGAGGCCTCTAGGGAACCTACGAAGCTCTACGGAGCCCTATGGATCCTTACGGAATAGTACGGGCCCCTTCAGACCTCTGCGGGCGCTTATGGAAACCTACAGGACCCTACGGAACTGTACGAGACTCTACAGGCCCCTAGGGAACACCACAGGCCCCTACGGAACCCTACACAACCCTCTGGAAACTTATGGCACCCTACAAGCTCCTACCAACCCCTGCGGGCACTTACACAACCCTACAGGCCCCTACGGAAATCTACGGGACTCCACGGGCCCCTAGGGAAGCCTACAGATTTCGACGGAACCCTACGAGCCCCTCTGGAACCCTACAGAATACTCCAGGACCCGACAGCACTCTACAAGACCCTTAGCAACACAACAGAACCTCAGGAAAACCCTATAGCCTCCTACAGAACACTGCAGGCACCTACGGAACACTACAGACCCCTACGGAACCCTACAGACACCTGCGGGCACTTACAGAACCCTGCAGGCCCCTACGGAACCCTACAGGTCCATGCAGAACCCCACAGGGCCCTACGGAACTTTAGCAGCCACTACGGAACTCTACGGGCCCCTACGGAACCCTGCAGAACAATCCGGAACCTTACAGAATCCCACAGACTCCTACAGACTGCTGCGGGCACTTACACAATCCTCCAGGCCCCTACGTAACACTGCCAGCCCCTATGGAAGGAACCCTACGGGCCCCTACAGAACACTACTGGCTCCTGCGGTACTCTACAGGCCTCTAGGGAACCTACGAAGCTCTACGGAGCCCTATGGATCCTTACCAAACAGTACGGGCCCCTTCAGACCTCTGCGGGCGCTTATGGAAACCTACAGGACCCTACGGAACTGTACAAGACTCTACAGGCCCCTAGGGAACACCACAGGCCCCTACGGAACTGTACGAGACTCTACAGGCCCCTAGGGAACACCACAGGCCCCACGGAACCCTACACAACCCTCTGGAAACTTATGGCACCCTACAGGCTCCTACCAACCCCTGCGGGCACTTACACAACCCTACAGGCCCCTACAGAAATCTAGGGGACTCCACGGGCCCCTAGGGAAGCCTACAGATTTCGACGGAACCCTACGAGCCCCTCTGGAAGCCTACAGAATACTCCAGGACCCGACAGCACTCCACAAGACCCTTAGCAACACAACAGAACCTCACGAAAACCCTATGGGCTCCTACAGAACACTGCAGGCGCCTACGGAACACTACAGACCCCTACGGAACCCTACAGACACCTGCAGGCACTTACAGAACCCTGCAGGCCCCTACGGAACCCTACAGGTCCATACAGAACCCCACAGGGCCCTACGGAACTTTACCAGCCACTACGGAACTCTACGGGCCCCTACGGAACCCTGCAGAACCCTCCGGAACCTTAGAGAATCCCACAGACTCCTACAGACTGCTGCGGGCACTTACACAATCCTACAGGCCCCTACGGAACACTGCCAGCCCCTATGGAAGGAACCCTACGGGGCCCTACAGAACACTACTGGCTCCTGCGGGACTCCAGAGGCCTCTAGGGAACCTACGAAGCTCTACGGAGCCCTATGGATCCTTACGGAACAGTACGGGCCCCTTCAGACCTCTGCGGGCGCTTATGGAAACCTACAGGACCCTACGGAACTGTACGAGACTCTACAGGCCCCTAGGGAACACCACAGGCCCCTACGGAACTGTACGAGACTCTACAGGCCCCTAGGGAACACCACAGGCCCCACGGAACCCTACACAACCCTCTGGAAACTTATGGCACCCTACAGGCTCCTACCAACCCCTGCGGGCACTTACACAACCCTACAGGCCCCTACAGAAATCTAGGGGACTCCACGGGCCCCTAGGGAAGCCTACAGATTTCGACGGAACCCTACGAGCCCCTCTGGAAGCCTACAGACTACTCCAGGACCCGACAGCACTCTACAAGACCCTTAGCAACACAACGGAACCTCACGAAAACCCTATGGGCTCCTACAGAACACTGCAGGTGCCTACGGAACCCTACAGACCCCTACGGAATACAACCAGCCACTACGGAAACCTATGGCCCCTACGGAACTCTACGGAACCTGACAGAAACACTGTGGGCCCCTACAGGCCCTTGCGGGCACTTGCAGAACTCTGCAGGAACCCACGGAACTTTATGGAACCCTACCAGCCCCTACGGAAGCCTAAAGACCCTTGCAGGCAGTTACGGAACGGTACAGGGCCCTACGAAACTTTACCAGCCACTACGGAACTCTACAGGCCCCTACGGAACCCTGCAGAACCCTCCAGAACCTTACAGAATCCCACGGATTCCTACAGACTCCTGCGGGCACTTACTCAACACTAGAGGACCCTACGGAACACTGCCAGCCCCTATGGAAGGAACCCTACGGGGCCCTACAGAACACTACTGGCTCCTGCGGTACTCCAGAGGCCTCTAGGGAACCTACGAAGCTCTACGGAGCCCTATGGATCCTTACGAAACAGTACGGGCCCCTTCAGACCTCTGCGGGCGCTTATGGAAACCTACAGGACCCTACGGAACTGTACGAGACTCTACAGGCCCCTAGGGAACACCACAGGCCCCTACGGAACCCTACACAACCCTCTGGAAACTTATGGCACCCTACAAGCTCCTACCAACCCCTGCGGGCACTTACACAACCCTACAGGCCCCTACGGAAATCTACGGGACTCCACGGGCCCCTAGGGAAGCCTACAGATTTCGACGGAACCCTACGAGCCCCTCTGGAACCCTACAGAATACTCCAGGACCCAACAGCACTCTACAAGAGCCTTAGCAACACAACAGAACCTCAGGAAAACCCTATAGCCTCCTACAGAACACTGCAGGCGCCTACGGAACACTACAGACCCCTACGGAACCCTACAGACACCTGCAGGCACTTACAGAACCCTGCAGGCCCCTACGGAACCCTACAGGTCCATACAGAACCCCACAGGGCCCTACGGAACTTTACCAGCCACTACGGAACTCTACGGGCCCCTACGGAACCCTGCAGAACCCTCCGGAACCTTAGAGAATCCCACAGAGTCCTACAGACTGCTGCGGGCACTTACACAATCCTACAGGCCCCTACGGAACACTGCCAGCCCCTATGGAAGGAACCCTACGGGCCCCTACAGAACACTACTGGCTCCTGCGGTACTCTACAGGCCTCTAGGGAACCTACGAAGCTCTACGGAGCCCTATGGATCCTTACGAAACAGTACGGGCCCCTTCAGACCTCTGCGGGCGCTTATGGAAACCTACAGGACCCTACGGAACTGTACGAGACTCTACAGGCCCCTAGGGAACACCACAGGCCCCTACGGAACTGTACGAGACTCTACAGGCCCCTAGGGAATACCACAGGCCCCTACGGAACTGTACGAGACTCTACAGGCCCCTAGGGAACACCACAGGCCCCTACGGAACCCTACACAACCCTCTGGAAACTTATGGCACCCTACAGGCTCCTACCAACCCCTGCGGGCACTTACACAACCCTACAGGCCCCTACAGAAATCTAGGGGACTCCACGGGCCCCTAGGGAAGCCTACAGATTTCGACGGAACCCTACGAGCCCCTCTGGAAGCCTACAGAATACTCCAGGACCCGACAGCACTCTACAAGACCCTTAGCAACACAAAGGAACCTCACGAAAACCCTATGGGCTCCTACAGAACACTGCAGGCGCCTACGGAACACTACAGACCCCTACGGAACCCTACAGACACCTGCGGGCACTTACAGAACCCTGCAGGCCCCTACGGAACCCTACAGGTCCATACAGAACCCCACAGGGCCCTACGGAACTTTAGCAGCCACTACGGAACTCTACGGGCCCCTACGGAACCCTGCAGAACCCTCCGGAACCTTAGAGAATCCCACAGAGTCCTACAGACTGCTGCGGGCACTTACACAATCCTACAGGCCCCTACGGAACACTGCCAGCCCCTATGGAAGGAACCCTACGGGCCCCTACAGAACACTACTGGCTCCTGCGGTACTCTACAGGCCTCTAGGGAACCTACGAAGCTCTACGGAGCCCTATGGATCCTTACGAAACAGTACGGGCCCCTTCAGACCTCTGCGGGCGCTTATGGAAACCTACAGGACCCTACGGAACTGTACGAGACTCTACAGGCCCCTAGGGAACACCACAGGCCCCTACGGAACTGTACGAGACTCTACAGGCCCCTAGGGAATACCACAGGCCCCTACGGAACTGTACGAGACTCTACAGGCCCCTAGGGAACACCACAGGCCCCTACGGAACCCTACACAACCCTCTGGAAACTTATGGCACCCTACAGGCTCCTACCAACCCCTGCGGGCACTTACACAACCCTACAGGCCCCTACAGAAATCTAGGGGACTCCACGGGCCCCTAGGGAAGCCTACAGATTTCGACGGAACCCTACGAGCCCCTCTGGAAGCCTACAGAATACTCCAGGACCCGACAGCACTCTACAAGACCCTTAGCAACACAACAGAACCTCACGAAAACCCTATGGGCTCCTACAGAACACTGCAGGCGCCTACGGAACACTACAGACCCCTACGGAACCCTACAGACACCTGCAGGCACTTACAGAACCCTGCAGGCCCCTACGGAACCCTACAGGTCCATACAGAACCCCACAGGGCCCTACGGAACTTTACCAGCCACTACGGAACTCTACGGGCCCCTACGGAACCCTGCAGAACCCTCCGGAACCTTAGAGAATCCCACAGACTCCTACAGACTGCTGCGGGCACTTACACAATCCTACAGGCCCCTACGGAACACTGCCAGCCCCTATGGAAGGAACCCTACGGGGCCCTACAGAACACTACTGGCTCCTGCGGGACTCCAGAGGCCTCTAGGGAACCTACGAAGCTCTACGGAGCCCTATGGATCCTTACGGAACAGTACGGGCCCCTTCAGACCTCTGCGGGCGCTTATGGAAACCTACAGGACCCTACGGAACTGTACGAGACTCTACAGGCCCCTAGGGAACACCACAGGCCCCTACGGAACCCTACACAACCCTCTGGAAACTTATGGCACCCTACAGGCTCCTACCAACCCCTGCGGGCACTTACACAACCCTAGAGGCCCCTACGGAAATCTACGGGACTCCACGGGCCCCTAGGGAAGCCTACAGATTTCGACGGAACCCTACGAGCCCCTCTGGAACCCTACAGAATACTCCAGGACCCGACAGCACTCTACAAGACCCTTAGCAACACAACGGAACCTCACGAAAACCCTATGGGCTCCTACAGAACACTGCAGGTGCCTACGGAACCCTACAGACCCCTACGGAATACAACCAGCCACTACGGAAACCTATAGCCCCTACGGAACTCTACGGAACCTGACAGAAACACTGTGGGCCCCTACAGGCCCTTGCGGGAACTTGCAGAACTCTGCAGGAACCCACGGAACTTTATGGAACCCTACCAGCCCCTACGGAAGCCTAAAGACCCTTGCAGGCAGTTACGGAACGGTACAGGGCCCTACGGAACTTTAGCAGCCACTACGGAACTCTACGGGCCCCTACGGAACCCTGCAGAACCCTCCGGAACCTTACAGAATCCCACGGATTCCTACAGACTCCTGCGGGCACTTACTCAACCCTAGAGGACCCTACGGAACACTGCCAGCCCCTATGGAAGGAACCCTACGGGGCCCTACAGAACACTACTGGCTCCTGCGGTACTCCAGAGGCCTCTAGGGAACCTACGAAGCTCTACGGAGCCCTATGGATCCTTACGGAATAGTACGGGCCCCTTCAGACCTCTGCGGGCGCTTATGGAAACCTACAGGACCCTACGGAACTGTACGAGACTCTACAGGCCCCTAGGGAACACCACAGGCCCCTACGGAACCCTACACAACCCTCTGGAAACTTATGGCACCCTACAAGCTCCTACCAACCCCTGCGGGCACTTACACAACCCTACAGGCCCCTACGGAAATCTACGGGACTCCACGGGCCCCTAGGGAAGCCTACAGATTTCGACGGAACCCTACGAGCCCCTCTGGAACCCTACAGAATACTCCAGGACCCGACAGCACTCTACAAGAGCCTTAGCAACACAACAGAACCTCAGGAAAACCCTAGAGCCTCCTACAGAACACTGCAGGCGCCTACCGAACACTACAGACCCCTACGGAACCCTACAGACACCTGCGGGCACTTACAGAACCCTGCAGGCCCCTACGGAACCCTACAGGTCCATACAGAACCCCACAGGGCCCTACGGAACTTTAGCAGCCACTACGGAACTCTACGGGCCCCTACAGAACCCTGCAGAACAATCCGGAACCTTACAGAATCCCACAGACTCCTACAGACTGCTGCGGGCACTTACACAATCCTACAGGCCCCTACGGAACACTGCCAGCCCCTATGGAAGGAACCCTACGGGCCCCTACAGAACACTACTGGCTCCTGCGGTACTCTACAGGCCTCTAGGGAACCTATGAAGCTCTACGGAGCCCTATGGATCCTTACAAAACAGTACGGGCCCCTTCAGACCTCTGCGGGCGCTTATGGAAACCTACAGGACCCTACGGAACTGTACGAGACTCTACAGGCCCCTAGGGAACACCACAGGCCCCTACGGAACTGTACGAGACTCTACAGGCCCCTAGGGAATACCACAGGCCCCTACGGAACTGTACGAGACTCTACAGGCCCCTAGGGAACACCACAGGCCCCTACGGAACCCTACACAACCCTCTGGAAACTTATGGCACCCTACAGGCTCCTACCAACCCCTGCGGGCACTTACACAACCCTACAGGCCCCTACAGAAATCTAGGGGACTCCACGGGCCCCTAGGGAAGCCTACAGATTTCGACGGAACCCTACGAGCCCCTCTGGAAGCCTACAGAATACTCCAGGACCCGACAGCACTCTACAAGACCCTTAGCAACACAACAGAACCTCACGAAAACCCTATGGGCTCCTACAGAACACTGCAGGCGCCTACGGAACACTACAGACCCCTACGGAACCCTACAGACACCTGCAGGCACTTACAGAACCCTGCAGGCCCCTACGGAACCCTACAGGTCCATACAGAACCCCACAGGGCCCTACGGAACTTTACCAGCCACTACGGAACTCTACGGGCCCCTACGGAACCCTGCAGAACCCTCCGGAACCTTAGAGAATCCCACAGACTCCTACAGACTGCTGCGGGCACTTACACAATCCTACAGGCCCCTACGGAACACTGCCAGCCCCTATGGAAGGAACCCTACGGGGCCCTACAGAACACTACTGGCTCCTGCGGGACTCCAGAGGCCTCTAGGGAACCTACGAAGCTCTACGGAGCCCTATGGATCCTTACGGAACAGTACGGGCCCCTTCAGACCTCTGCGGGCGCTTATGGAAACCTACAGGACCCTACGGAACTGTACGAGACTCTACAGGCCCCTAGGGAACACCACAGGCCCCTACGGAACCCTACACAACCCTCTGGAAACTTATGGCACCCTACAGGCTCCTACCAACCCCTGCGGGCACTTACACAACCCTAGAGGCCCCTACGGAAATCTACGGGACTCCACGGGCCCCTAGGGAAGCCTACAGATTTCGACGGAACCCTACGAGCCCCTCTGGAACCCTACAGAATACTCCAGGACCCGACAGCACTCTACAAGACCCTTAGCAACACAACGGAACCTCACGAAAACCCTATGGGCTCCTACAGAACACTGCAGGTGCCTACGGAACCCTACAGACCCCTACGGAATACAACCAGCCACTACGGAAACCTATAGCCCCTACGGAACTCTACGGAACCTGACAGAAACACTGTGGGCCCCTACAGGCCCTTGCGGGAACTTGCAGAACTCTGCAGGAACCCACGGAACTTTATGGAACCCTACCAGCCCCTACGGAAGCCTAAAGACCCTTGCAGGCAGTTACGGAACGGTACAGGGCCCTACGGAACTTTAGCAGCCACTACGGAACTCTACGGGCCCCTACGGAACCCTGCAGAACCCTCCAGAACCTTACAGAATCCCACGGATTCCTACAGACTCCTGCGGGCACTTACTCAACACTAGAGGACCCTACGGAACACTGCCAGCCCCTATGGAAGGAACCCTACGGGGCCCTACAGAACACTACTGGCTCCTGCGGTACTCCAGAGGCCTCTAGGGAACCTACGAAGCTCTACGGAGCCCTATGGATCCTTACGGAATAGTACGGGCCCCTTCAGACCTCTGCGGGCGCTTATGGAAACCTACAGGACCCTACGGAACTGTACGAGACTCTACAGGCCCCTAGGGAACACCACAGGCCCCTACGGAACCCTACACAACCCTCTGGAAACTTATGGCACCCTACAAGCTCCTACCAACCCCTGCGGGCACTTACACAACCCTACAGGCCCCTACGGAAATCTACGGGACTCCACGGGCCCCTAGGGAAGCCTACAGATTTCGACGGAACCCTACGAGCCCCTCTGGAACCCTACAGAATACTCCAGGACCCGACAGCACTCTACAAGACCCTTAGCAACACAACAGAACCTCAGGAAAACCCTAGAGCCTCCTACAGAACACTGCAGGCGCCTACGGAACACTACAGACCCCTACGGAACCCTACAGACACCTGCGGGCACTTACAGAACCCTGCAGGCCCCTACGGAACCCTACAGGTCCATACAGAACCCCACAGGGCCCTACGGAACTTTAGCAGCCACTACGGAACTCTACGGGCCCCTACGGAACCCTGCAGAACCCTCCAGAACCTTACAGAATCCCACGGATTCCTACAGACTCCTGCGGGCACTTACTCAACACTAGAGGACCCTACGGAACACTGCCAGCCCCTATGGAAGGAACCCTACGGGGCCCTACAGAACACTACTGGCTCCTGCGGTACTCCAGAGGCCTCTAGGGAACCTACGAAGCTCTACGGAGCCCTATGGATCCTTACGGAATAGTACGGGCCCCTTCAGACCTCTGCGGGCGCTTATGGAAACCTACAGGACCCTACGGAACTGTACGAGACTCTACAGGCCCCTAGGGAACACCACAGGCCCCTACGGAACCCTACACAACCCTCTGGAAACTTATGGCACCCTACAAGCTCCTACCAACCCCTGCGGGCACTTACACAACCCTACAGGCCCCTACGGAAATCTACGGGACTCCACGGGCCCCTAGGGAAGCCTACAGATTTCGACGGAACCCTACGAGCCCCTCTGGAACCCTACAGAATACTCCAGGACCCGACAGCACTCTACAAGAGCCTTAGCAACACAACAGAACCTCAGGAAAACCCTAGAGCCTCCTACAGAACACTGCAGGCGCCTACCGAACACTACAGACCCCTACGGAACCCTACAGACACCTGCGGGCACTTACAGAACCCTGCAGGCCCCTACGGAACCCTACAGGTCCATACAGAACCCCACAGGGCCCTACGGAACTTTAGCAGCCACTACGGAACTCTACGGGCCCCTACGGAACCCTGCAGAACCCTCCAGAACCTTACAGAATCCCACGGATTCCTACAGACTCCTGCGGGCACTTACTCAACACTAGAGGACCCTACGGAACACTGCCAGCCCCTATGGAAGGAACCCTACGGGGCCCTACAGAACACTACTGGCTCCTGCGGTACTCCAGAGGCCTCTAGGGAACCTACGAAGCTCTACGGAGCCCTATGGATCCTTACGGAATAGTACGGGCCCCTTCAGACCTCTGCGGGCGCTTATGGAAACCTACAGGACCCTACGGAACTGTACGAGACACTACAGGCCCCTAGGGAACACCACAGGCCCCTACGGAACCCTACACAACCCTCTGGAAACTTATGGCACCCTACAAGCTCCTACCAACCCCTGCGGGCACTTACACAACCCTACAGGCCCCTACGGAAATCTACGGGACTCCACGGGCCCCTAGGGAAGCCTACAGATTTCGACGGAACCCTACGAGCCCCTCTGGAACCCTACAGAATACTCCAGGACCCGACAGCACTCTACAAGAGCCTTAGCAACACAACAGAACCTCAGGAAAACCCTAGAGCCTCCTACAGAACACTGCAGGCGCCTACCGAACACTACAGACCCCTACGGAACCCTACAGACACCTGCGGGCACTTACAGAACCCTGCAGGCCCCTACGGAACCCTACAGGTCCATACAGAACCCCACAGGGCCCTACGGAACTTTAGCAGCCACTACGGAACTCTACGGGCCCCTACAGAACCCTGCAGAACAATCCGGAACCTTACAGAATCCCACAGACTCCTACAGACTGCTGCGGGCACTTACACAATCCTACAGGCCCCTACGGAACACTGCCAGCCCCTATGGAAGGAACCCTACGGGCCCCTACAGAACACTACTGGCTCCTGCGGTACTCTACAGGCCTCTAGGGAACCTATGAAGCTCTACGGAGCCCTATGGATCCTTACAAAACAGTACGGGCCCCTTCAGACCTCTGCGGGCGCTTATGGAAACCTACAGGCCCCTACGGAACTGTACGAGACTCTACAGGCCCCTAGGGAACACCACAGGCCCCTACGGAACTGTACGAGACTCTACAGGCCCCTAGGGAATACCACAGGCCCCTACGGAACTGTACGAGACTCTACAGGCCCCTAGGGAACACCACAGGCCCCTACGGAACCCTACACAACCCTCTGGAAACTTATGGCACCCTACAGGCTCCTACCAACCCCTGCGGGCACTTACACAACCCTACAGGCCCCTACAGAAATCTAGGGGACTCCACGGGCCCCTAGGGAAGCCTACAGATTTCGACGGAACCCTACGAGCCCCTCTGGAACCCTACAGAATACTCCAGGACCCGACAGCACTCTACAAGACCCTTAGCAACACAACGGAACCTCACGAAAACCCTATGGGCTCCTACAGAACACTGCAGGCGCCTACGGAACACTACAGACCCCTACGGAACCCTACAGACACCTGCGGGCACTTACAGAACCCTGCAGGCCCCTACGGAACCCTACAGGTCCATACAGAACCCCACAGGGCCCTACGGAACTTTACCAGCCACTAGGGAACTCTACGGGCCCCTACGGAACCCTGCAGAACCCTCCAGAACCTTACAGAATCCCACGGATTCCTACAGACTCCTGCGGGCACTTACTCAACACTAGAGGACCCTACGGAACACTGCCAGCCCCTATGGAAGGAACCCTACGGGGCCCTACAGAACACTACTGGCTCCTGCGGTACTCCAGAGGCCTCTAGGGAACCTACGAAGCTCTACGGAGCCCTATGGATCCTTACGGAACAGTACGGGCCCCTTCAGACCTCTGCGAGCGCTTATGGAAACCTACAGGACCCTACGGAACTGTACGAGACTCTACAGGCCCCTAGGGAACACCACAGGCCCCTACGGAACTGTACGAGACTCTACAGGCCCCTAGGGAATACCACAGGCCCCTACGGAACTGTACGAGACTCTACAGGCCCCTAGGGAACACCACAGGCCCCTACGGAACCCTACACAACCCTCTGGAAACTTATGGCACCCTACAGGCTCCTACCAACCCCTGCGGGCACTTACACAACCCTACAGGCCCCTACAGAAATCTAGGGGACTCCACGGGCCCCTAGGGAAGCCTACAGATTTCGACGGAACCCTACGAGCCCCTCTGGAAGCCTACAGAATACTCCAGGACCCGACAGCACTCTACAAGACCCTTAGCAACACAACGGAACCTCACGAAAACCCTATGGGCTCCTACAGAACACTGCAGGTGCCTACGGAACCCTACAGACCCCTACGGAACCCTACAGACACCTGCAGGCACTTACAGAACCCTGCAGGCCCCTACGGAACCCTACAGGTCCATACAGAACCCCACAGGGCCCTACGGAACTTTACCAGCCACTACGGAACTCTACGGGCCCCTACGGAACCCTGCAGAACCCTCCGGAACCTTAGAGAATCCCACAGACTCCTACAGACTGCTGCGGGCACTTACACAATCCTGCAGGCCCCTACGGAACACTGCCAGCCCCTATGGAAGGAACCCTACGGGGCCCTACAGAACACTACTGGCTCCTGCGGTACTCCAGAGGCCTCTAGGGAACCTACGAAGCTCTACGGAGCCCTATGGATCCTTACGGAATAGTACGGGCCCCTTCAGACCTCTGCGGGCGCTTATGGAAACCTACAGGACCCTACGGAACTGTACGAGACTCTACAGGACCCTAGGGAACACCACAGGCCCCTACGGTACCCTACACAACCCTCTGGAAACTTATGGCACCCTACAAGGTCCTACCAACCCCTGCAGGCACTTACACAACCCTAGAGGCCCCTACGGAAATCTACGGGACTCCACGGGCCCCTAGGGAAGCCTACAGATTTCGACGGAACCCTACGAGCCCCTCTGGAAGCCTACAGAATACTCCAGGACCCGACAGCACTCTACAAGAGCCTTAGCAACACAACAGAACCTCAGGAAAACCCTATAGCCTCCTACAGAACACTGCAGGCGCCTACGGAACCCTACAGACCCCTACGGAACCCTACAGACACCTGCGGGCACTTACAGAACCCTGCAGGCCCCTACGGAACCCTACAGGTCCATACAGAACCCCACAGGGCCCTACGGAACTTTACCAGCCACTACGGAACTCTACGGGCCCCTACAGAACCCTGCAGAACAATCCGGAACCTTACAGAATCCCACAGACTCCTACAGACTGCTGCGGGCACTTACACAATCCTACAGGCCCCTACGGAACACTGCCAGCCCCTATGGAAGGAACCCTACGGGCCCCTACAGAACACTACTGGCTCCTGCGGTACTCTACAGGCCTCTAGGGAACCTACGAAGCTCTACGGAGCCCTATGGATCCTTACGAAACAGTACGGGCCCCTTCAGACCTCTGCGGGCGCTTATGGAAACCTACAGGACCCTACGGAACTGTACGAGACTCTACAGGCCCCTAGGGAACACCACAGGCCCCTACGGAACTGTACGAGACTCTACAGGCCCCTAGGGAATACCACAGGCCCCTACGGAACTGTACGAGACTCTACAGGCCCCTAGGGAACACCACAGGCCCCTACGGAACCCTACACAACCCTCTGGAAACTTATGGCACCCTACAAGCTCCTACCAACCCCTGCGGGCACTTACACAACCCTACAGGCCCCTACGGAAATCTACAGGACTCCACGGGCCCCTAGGGAAGCCTACAGATTTCGACGGAACCCTACGAGCCCCTCTGGAACCCTACAGAATACTCCAGGACCCGACAGCACTCTACAAGAGCCTTAGCAACACAACAGAACCTCAGGAAAACCCTATAGCCTCCTACAGAACACTGCAGGCGCCTACGGAACACTACAGACCCCTACGGAACCCTACAGACACCTGCGGGCACTTACAGAACCCTGCAGGCCCCTACGGAACCCTACAGGTCCATACAGAACCCCACAGGGCCCTACGGAACTTTAGCAGCCACTACGGAACTCTACGGGCCCCTACGGAACCCTGCAGAACCCTCCGGAACCTTAGAGAATCCCACAGACTCCTACAGACTGCTGCGGGCACTTACACAATCCTACAGGCCCCTACGGAACACTGCCAGCCCCTATGGAAGGAACCCTACGGGGCCCTACAGAACACTACTGGCTCCTGCGGGACTCCAGAGGCCTCTAGGGAACCTACGAAGCTCTACGGAGCCCTATGGATCCTTACGGAACAGTACGGGCCCCTTCAGACCTCTGCGGGCGCTTATGGAAACCTACAGGACCCTACGGAACTGTACGAGACTCTACAGGCCCCTAGGGAACACCACAGGCCCCTACGGAACCCTACACAACCCTCTGGAAACTTATGGCACCCTACAGGCTCCTACCAACCCCTGCGGGCACTTACACAACCCTAGAGGCCCCTACGGAAATCTACGGGACTCCACGGGCCCCTAGGGAAGCCTACAGATTTTGACGGAACCCTACGAGCCCCTCTGGAACCCTACAGAATACTCCAGGACCCGACAGCACTCTACAAGATCCTTAGCAACACAACAGAACCTCAGGAAAACCCTATAGCCTCCTACAGAACACTGCAGGCGCCTACGGAACACTACAGACCCCTACGGAACCCTACAGACACCTGCGGGCACTTACAGAACCCTGCAGGCCCCTACGGAACCCTACAGGTCCATACAGAACCCCACAGGGCCCTACGGAACTTTACCAGCCACTACGGAACTCTACGGGCCCCTACGGAACCCTGCAGAACCCTCCGGAACCTTAGAGAATCCCACAGACTCCTACAGACTGCTGCGGGCACTTACACAATCCTACAGGCCCCTACGGAACACTGCCAGCCCCTATGGAAGGAACCCTACGGGCCCCTACAGAACACTACTGGCTCCTGCGGTACTCTACAGGCCTCTAGGGAACCTACGAAGCTCTACGGAGCCCTATGGATCCTTACGGAACAGTACGGGCCCCTTCAGACCTCTGCGAGCGCTTATGGAAACCTACAGGACCCTACGGAACTGTACGAGACTCTACAGGCCCCTAGGGAACACCACAGGCCCCTACGGAACTGTACGAGACTCTACAGGCCCCTAGGGAATACCACAGGCCCCTACGGAACTGTACGAGACTCTACAGGCCCCTAGGGAACACCACAGGCCCCTACGGAACCCTACACAACCCTCTGGAAACTTATGGCACCCTACAGGCTCCTACCAACCCCTGCGGGCACTTACACAACCCTACAGGCCCCTACAGAAATCTAGGGGACTCCACGGGCCCCTAGGGAAGCCTACAGATTTCGACGGAACCCTACGAGCCCCTCTGGAAGCCTACAGAATACTCCAGGACCCGACAGCACTCTACAAGACCCTTAGCAACACAACAGAACCTCACGAAAACCCTATGGGCTCCTACAGAACACTGCAGGCGCCTACGGAACACTACAGACCCCTACGGAACCCTACAGACACCTGCGGGCACTTACAGAACCCTGCAGGCCCCTACGGAACCCTACAGGTCCATACAGAACCCCACAGGGCCCTACGGAACTTTACCAGCCACTACGGAACTCTACGGGCCCCTACGGAACCCTGCAGAACAATCCGGAACCTTAGAGAATCCCACAGACTCCTACAGACTGCTGCGGGCACTTACACAATCCTACAGGCCCCTACGGAACACTGCCAGCCCCTATGGAAGGAACCCTACGGGGCCCTACAGAACACTACTGGCTCCTGCGGTACTCCAGAGGCCTCTAGGGAACCTACGAAGCTCTACGGAGCCCTATGGATCCTTACGGAACAGTACGGGCCCCTTCAGACCTCTGCGGGCGCTTATGGAAACCTACAGGACCCTACGGAACTGTACGAGACTCTACAGGCCCCTAGGGAACACCACAGGCCCCTACGGAACTGTACGAGACTCTACAGGCCCCTAGGGAATACCACAGGCCCCTACGGAACTGTACGAGACTCTACAGGCCCCTAGGGAACACCACAGGCCCCTACGGAACCCTACACAACCCTCTGGAAACTTATGGCACCCTACAGGCTCCTACCAACCCCTGCGGGCACTTACACAAGCCTACAGGCCCCTACGGAAATCTACGGGACTCCACGGGCCCCTAGGGAAGCCTACAGATTTCGACGGAACCCTACGAGCCCCTCTGGAACACTACAGAATACTCCAGGACCCGACAGCACTCTACAAGACCCTTAGCAACACAACGGAACCTCACGAAAACCCTATGGGCTCCTACAGAACACTGCAGGTGACTACGGAACCCTACAGACCCCTACGGAATACAACCAGCCACTACGGAAACCTATGGCCCCTACGGAACTCTACGGAACCTGACAGAAACACTGTGGGCCCCTACAGGCCCTTGCGGGCACTTGCAGAACTCTGCAGGAACCCACGGAACTTTATGGAACCCTACCAGCCCCTACGGAAGCCTAAAGACCCTTGCAGGCAGTTACGGAACGGTACAGGGCCCTACGGAACTTTAGCAGCCACTACGGAACTCTACGGGCCCCTACGGAACCCTGCAGAACCCTCCAGAACCTTACAGAATCCCACGGATTCCTACAGACTCCTGCGGGCACTTACTCAACACTAGAGGACCCTACGGAACACTGCCAGCCCCTATGGAAGGAACCCTACGGGGCCCTACAGAACACTACTGGCTCCTGCGGTACTCCAGAGGCCTCTAGGGAACCTACGAAGCTCTACGGAGCCCTATGGATCCTTACGGAATAGTACGGGCCCCTTCAGACCTCTGCGGGCGCTTATGGAAACCTACAGGACCCTACGGAACTGTACGAGACTCTACAGGCCCCTAGGGAACACCACAGGCCCCTACGGAACCCTACACAACCCTCTGGAAACTTATGGCACCCTACAAGCTCCTACCAACCCCTGCGGGCACTTACACAACCCTACAGGCCCCTACGGAAATCTAGGGGACTCCACGGGCCCCTAGGGAAGCCTACAGATTTCGACGGAACCCTACGAGCCCCTCTGGAACCCTACAGAATACTCCAGGACCCGACAGCACTCTACAAGAGCCTTAGCAACACAACAGAACCTCAGGAAAACCCTATAGCCTCCTACAGAACACTGCAGGCGCCTACGGAACACTACAGACCCCTACGGAACCCTACAGACACCTGCGGGCACTTACAGAACCCTGCAGGCCCCTACGGAACCCTACAGGTCCATACAGAACCCCACAGGGCCCTACGGAAGTTTACCAGCCACTACGGAACTCTACGGGCCCCTACGGAACCCTGCAGAACAATCCGGAACCTTACAGAATCCCACAGACTCCTACAGACTGCTGCGGGCACTTACACAATCCTACAGGCCCCTACGGAACACTGCCAGCCCCTATGGAAGGAACCCTACGGGCCCCTACAGAACACTACTGGCTCCTGCGGTACTCTACAGGCCTCTAGGGAACCTACGAAGCTCTACGGAGCCCTATGGATCCTTACGAAACAGTACGGGCCCCTTCAGACCTCTGCGGGCGCTTATGGAAACCTACAGGACCCTACGGAACTGTACGAGACTCTACAGGCCCCTAGGGAACACCACAGGCCCCTACGGAACCCTACACAACCCTCTGGAAACTTATGGCACCCTACAAGCTCCTACCAACCCCTGCGGGCACTTACACAACCCTAGAGGCCCCTACGGAAATCTACGGGACTCCACGGGCCCCTAGGGAAGCCTACAGATTTCGACGGAACCCTACGAGCCCCTCTGGAACCCTACAGAATACTCCAGGACCCGACAGCACTCTACAAGACCCTTAGCAACACAACAGAACCTCACGAAAACCCTATGGGCTCCTACAGAACACTGCAGGCGCCTACGGAACACTACAGACCCCTACGGAACCCTACAGACACCTGCAGGCACTTACAGAACCCTGCAGGCCCCTACGGAACCCTACAGGTCCATACAGAACCCCACAGGGCCCTACGGAACTTTAGCAGCCACTACGGAACTCTACGGGCCCCTACGGAACCCTGCAGAACCCTCCGGAACCTTAGAGAATCCCACAGACTCCTACAGACTGCTGCGGGCACTTACACAATCCTACAGGCCCCTACGGAACACTGCCAGCCCCTATGGAAGGAACCCTACGGGGCCCTACAGAACACTACTGGCTCCTGCGGGACTCCAGAGGCCTCTAGGGAACCTACGAAGCTCTACGGAGCCCTATGGATCCTTACGGAACAGTACGGGCCCCTTCAGACCTCTGCGAGCGCTTATGGAAACCTACAGGACCCTACGGAACTGTACGAGACTCTACAGGCCCCTAGGGAACACCACAGGCCCCTACGGAACTGTACGAGACTCTACAGGCCCCTAGGGAATACCACAGGCCCCTACGGAACTGTACGAGACTCTACAGGCCCCTAGGGAACACCACAGGCCCCTACGGAACCCTACACAACCCTCTGGAAACTTATGGCACCCTACAGGCTCCTACCAACCCCTGCGGGCACTTACACAACCCTACAGGCCCCTACAGAAATCTAGGGGACTCCACGGGCCCCTAGGGAAGCCTACAGATTTCGACGGAACCCTACGAGCCCCTCTGGAAGCCTACAGAATACTCCAGGACCCGACAGCACTCTACAAGACCCTTAGCAACACAACAGAACCTCACGAAAACCCTATGGGCTCCTACAGAACACTGCAGGCGCCTACGGAACACTACAGACCCCTACGGAACCCTACAGACACCTGCGGGCACTTACAGAACCCTGCAGGCCCCTACGGAACCCTACAGGTCCATACAGAACCCCACAGGGCCCTACGGAACTTTACCAGCCACTACGGAACTCTACGGGCCCCTACGGAACCCTGCAGAACAATCCGGAACCTTAGAGAATCCCACAGACTCCTACAGACTGCTGCGGGCACTTACACAATCCTACAGGCCCCTACGGAACACTGCCAGCCCCTATGGAAGGAACCCTACGGGGCCCTACAGAACACTACTGGCTCCTGCGGTACTCCAGAGGCCTCTAGGGAACCTACGAAGCTCTACGGAGCCCTATGGATCCTTACGGAACAGTACGGGCCCCTTCAGACCTCTGCGGGCGCTTATGGAAACCTACAGGACCCTACGGAACTGTACGAGACTCTACAGGCCCCTAGGGAACACCACAGGCCCCTACGGAACTGTACGAGACTCTACAGGCCCCTAGGGAATACCACAGGCCCCTACGGAACTGTACGAGACTCTACAGGCCCCTAGGGAACACCACAGGCCCCTACGGAACCCTACACAACCCTCTGGAAACTTATGGCACCCTACAGGCTCCTACCAACCCCTGCGGGCACTTACACAAGCCTACAGGCCCCTACGGAAATCTACGGGACTCCACGGGCCCCTAGGGAAGCCTACAGATTTCGACGGAACCCTACGAGCCCCTCTGGAACACTACAGAATACTCCAGGACCCGACAGCACTCTACAAGACCCTTAGCAACACAACGGAACCTCACGAAAACCCTATGGGCTCCTACAGAACACTGCAGGTGACTACGGAACCCTACAGACCCCTACGGAATACAACCAGCCACTACGGAAACCTATGGCCCCTACGGAACTCTACGGAACCTGACAGAAACACTGTGGGCCCCTACAGGCCCTTGCGGGCACTTGCAGAACTCTGCAGGAACCCACGGAACTTTATGGAACCCTACCAGCCCCTACGGAAGCCTAAAGACCCTTGCAGGCAGTTACGGAACGGTACAGGGCCCTACGGAACTTTAGCAGCCACTACGGAACTCTACGGGCCCCTACGGAACCCTGCAGAACCCTCCAGAACCTTACAGAATCCCACGGATTCCTACAGACTCCTGCGGGCACTTACTCAACACTAGAGGACCCTACGGAACACTGCCAGCCCCTATGGAAGGAACCCTACGGGGCCCTACAGAACACTACTGGCTCCTGCGGTACTCCAGAGGCCTCTAGGGAACCTACGAAGCTCTACGGAGCCCTATGGATCCTTACGGAATAGTACGGGCCCCTTCAGACCTCTGCGGGCGCTTATGGAAACCTACAGGACCCTACGGAACTGTACGAGACTCTACAGGCCCCTAGGGAACACCACAGGCCCCTACGGAACCCTACACAACCCTCTGGAAACTTATGGCACCCTACAAGCTCCTACCAACCCCTGCGGGCACTTACACAACCCTACAGGCCCCTACGGAAATCTAGGGGACTCCACGGGCCCCTAGGGAAGCCTACAGATTTCGACGGAACCCTACGAGCCCCTCTGGAACCCTACAGAATACTCCAGGACCCGACAGCACTCTACAAGAGCCTTAGCAACACAACAGAACCTCAGGAAAACCCTAGAGCCTCCTACAGAACACTGCAGGCGCCTACGGAACACTACAGACCCCTACGGAACCCTACAGACACCTGCGGGCACTTACAGAACCCTGCAGGCCCCTACGGAACCCTACAGGTCCATACAGAACCCCACAGGGCCCTACGGAACTTTACCAGCCACTACGGAACTCTACGGGCCCCTACGGAACCCTGCAGAACAATCCGGAACCTTACAGAATCCCACAGACTCCTACAGACTGCTGCGGGCACTTACACAATCCTACAGGCCCCTACGGAACACTGCCAGCCCCTATGGAAGGAACCCTACGGGCCCCTACAGAACACTACTGGCTCCTGCGGTACTCTACAGGCCTCTAGGGAACCTACGAAGCTCTACGGAGCCCTATGGATCCTTACGAAACAGTACGGGCCCCTTCAGACCTCTGCGGGCGCTTATGGAAACCTACAGGACCCTACGGAACTGTACGAGACTCTACAGGCCCCTAGGGAACACCACAGGCCCCTACGGAACTGTACGAGACTCTACAGGCCCCTAGGGAATACCACAGGCCCCTACGGAACTGTACGAGACTCTACAGGCCCCTAGGGAACACCACAGGCCCCTACGGAACCCTACACAACCCTCTGGAAACTTATGGCACCCTACAGGCTCCTACCAACCCCTGCGGGCACTTACACAACCCTACAGGCCCCTACAGAAATCTAGGGGACTCCACGGGCCCCTAGGGAAGCCTACAGATTTCGACGGAACCCTACGAGCCCCTCTGGAAGCCTACAGAATACTCCAGGACCCGACAGCACTCTACAAGACCCTTAGCAACACAACGGAACCTCACGAAAACCCTATGGGCTCCTAGAGAACACTGCAGGCGCCTACGGAACACTACAGACCCCTACGGAACCCTACAGACACCTGCAGGCACTTACAGAACCCTGCAGGCCCCTACGGAACCCTACAGGTCCATACAGAACCCCACAGGGCCCTACGGAACTTTACCAGCCACTACGGAACTCTACGGGCCCCTACGGAACCCTGCAGAACCCTCCGGAACCTTAGAGAATCCCACAGACTCCTACAGACTGCTGCGGGCACTTACACAATCCTACAGGCCCCTACGGAACACTGCCAGCCCCTATGGAAGGAACCCTACGGGGCCCTACAGAACACTACTGGCTCCTGCGGGACTCCAGAGGCCTCTAGGGAACCTACGAAGCTCTACGGAGCCCTATGGATCCTTACGGAACAGTACGGGCCCCTTCAGACCTCTGCGGGCGCTTATGGAAACCTACAGGACCCTACGGAACTGTACGAGACTCTACAGGCCCCTAGGGAACACCACAGGCCCCTACGGAACTGTACGAGACTCTACAGGCCCCTAGGGAATACCACAGGCCCCTACGGAACTGTACGAGACTCTACAGGCCCCTAGGGAACACCACAGGCCCCTACGGAACCCTACACAACCCTCTGGAAACTTATGGCACCCTACAGGCTCCTACCAACCCCTGCGGGCACTTACACAACCCTACAGGCCCCTACGGAAATCTACGGGACTCCACGGGCCCCTAGGGAAGCCTACAGATTTCGACGGAACCCTACGAGCCCCTCTGGAACCCTACAGAATACTCCAGGACCCGACAGCACTCTACAAGACCCTTAGCAACACAACGGAACCTCACGAAAACCCTATGGGCTCCTACAGAACACTGCAGGTGCCTACGGAACCCTACAGACCCCTACGGAATACAACCAGCCACTACGGAAACCTATGGCCCCTACAGAACTCTACGGAACCTGACAGAAACACTGTGGGCCCCTACAGGCCCTTGCGGGCACTTGCAGAACTCTGCAGGAACCCACGGAACTTTATGGAACCCTACCAGCCCCTACGGAAGCCTAAAGACCCTTGCAGGCAGTTACGGAACGGTACAGGGCCCTACGGAACTTTAGCAGCCACTACGGAACTCTACGGGCCCCTACGGAACCCTGCAGAACCCTCCAGAACCTTACAGAATCCCACGGATTCCTACAGACTCCTGCGGGCACTTATTCAACACTAGAGGACCCTACGGAACACTGCCAGCCCCTATGGAAGGAACCCTACGGGGCCCTACAGAACACTACTGGCTCCTGCGGTACTCCAGAGGCCTCTAGGGAACCTACGAAGCTCTACGGAGCCCTATGGATCCTTACGGAATAGTACGGGCCCCTTCAGACCTCTGCGGGCGCTTATGGAAACCTACAGGACCCTACGGAACTGTACGAGACTCTACAGGCCCCTAGGGAACACCACAGGCCCCTACGGAACCCTACACAACCCTCTGGAAACTTATGGCACCCTACAAGCTCCTACCAACCCCTGCGGGCACTTACACAACCCTACAGGCCCCTACGGAAATCTACGGGACTCCACGGGCCCCTAGGGAAGCCTACAGATTTCGACGGAACCCTACGAGCCCCTCTGGAACCCTACAGAATACTCCAGGACCCGACAGCACTCTACAAGACCCTTAGCAACACAACAGAACCTCAGGAAAACCCTATAGCCTCCTACAGAACACTGCAGGCACCTACGGAACACTACAGACCCCTACGGAACCCTACAGACACCTGCGGGCACTTACAGAACCCTGCAGGCCCCTACGGAACCCTACAGGTCCATGCAGAACCCCACAGGGCCCTACGGAACTTTAGCAGCCACTACGGAACTCTACGGGCCCCTACGGAACCCTGCAGAACAATCCGGAACCTTACAGAATCCCACAGACTCCTACAGACTGCTGCGGGCACTTACACAATCCTCCAGGCCCCTACGTAACACTGCCAGCCCCTATGGAAGGAACCCTACGGGCCCCTACAGAACACTACTGGCTCCTGCGGTACTCTACAGGCCTCTAGGGAACCTACGAAGCTCTACGGAGCCCTATGGATCCTTACCAAACAGTACGGGCCCCTTCAGACCTCTGCGGGCGCTTATGGAAACCTACAGGACCCTACGGAACTGTACAAGACTCTACAGGCCCCTAGGGAACACCACAGGCCCCTACGGAACTGTACGAGACTCTACAGGCCCCTAGGGAACACCACAGGCCCCACGGAACCCTACACAACCCTCTGGAAACTTATGGCACCCTACAGGCTCCTACCAACCCCTGCGGGCACTTACACAACCCTACAGGCCCCTACAGAAATCTAGGGGACTCCACGGGCCCCTAGGGAAGCCTACAGATTTCGACGGAACCCTACGAGCCCCTCTGGAAGCCTACAGAATACTCCAGGACCCGACAGCACTCCACAAGACCCTTAGCAACACAACAGAACCTCACGAAAACCCTATGGGCTCCTACAGAACACTGCAGGCGCCTACGGAACACTACAGACCCCTACGGAACCCTACAGACACCTGCAGGCACTTACAGAACCCTGCAGGCCCCTACGGAACCCTACAGGTCCATACAGAACCCCACAGGGCCCTACGGAACTTTACCAGCCACTACGGAACTCTACGGGCCCCTACGGAACCCTGCAGAACCCTCCGGAACCTTAGAGAATCCCACAGACTCCTACAGACTGCTGCGGGCACTTACACAATCCTACAGGCCCCTACGGAACACTGCCAGCCCCTATGGAAGGAACCCTACGGGGCCCTACAGAACACTACTGGCTCCTGCGGGACTCCAGAGGCCTCTAGGGAACCTACGAAGCTCTACGGAGCCCTATGGATCCTTACGGAACAGTACGGGCCCCTTCAGACCTCTGCGGGCGCTTATGGAAACCTACAGGACCCTACGGAACTGTACGAGACTCTACAGGCCCCTAGGGAACACCACAGGCCCCTACGGAACTGTACGAGACTCTACAGGCCCCTAGGGAACACCACAGGCCCCACGGAACCCTACACAACCCTCTGGAAACTTATGGCACCCTACAGGCTCCTACCAACCCCTGCGGGCACTTACACAACCCTACAGGCCCCTACAGAAATCTAGGGGACTCCACGGGCCCCTAGGGAAGCCTACAGATTTCGACGGAACCCTACGAGCCCCTCTGGAAGCCTACAGACTACTCCAGGACCCGACAGCACTCTACAAGACCCTTAGCAACACAACGGAACCTCACGAAAACCCTATGGGCTCCTACAGAACACTGCAGGTGCCTACGGAACCCTACAGACCCCTACGGAATACAACCAGCCACTACGGAAACCTATGGCCCCTACGGAACTCTACGGAACCTGACAGAAACACTGTGGGCCCCTACAGGCCCTTGCGGGCACTTGCAGAACTCTGCAGGAACCCACGGAACTTTATGGAACCCTACCAGCCCCTACGGAAGCCTAAAGACCCTTGCAGGCAGTTACGGAACGGTACAGGGCCCTACGAAACTTTACCAGCCACTACGGAACTCTACAGGCCCCTACGGAACCCTGCAGAACCCTCCAGAACCTTACAGAATCCCACGGATTCCTACAGACTCCTGCGGGCACTTACTCAACACTAGAGGACCCTACGGAACACTGCCAGCCCCTATGGAAGGAACCCTACGGGGCCCTACAGAACACTACTGGCTCCTGCGGTACTCCAGAGGCCTCTAGGGAACCTACGAAGCTCTACGGAGCCCTATGGATCCTTACGAAACAGTACGGGCCCCTTCAGACCTCTGCGGGCGCTTATGGAAACCTACAGGACCCTACGGAACTGTACGAGACTCTACAGGCCCCTAGGGAACACCACAGGCCCCTACGGAACCCTACACAACCCTCTGGAAACTTATGGCACCCTACAAGCTCCTACCAACCCCTGCGGGCACTTACACAACCCTACAGGCCCCTACGGAAATCTACGGGACTCCACGGGCCCCTAGGGAAGCCTACAGATTTCGACGGAACCCTACGAGCCCCTCTGGAACCCTACAGAATACTCCAGGACCCAACAGCACTCTACAAGAGCCTTAGCAACACAACAGAACCTCAGGAAAACCCTATAGCCTCCTACAGAACACTGCAGGCGCCTACGGAACACTACAGACCCCTACGGAACCCTACAGACACCTGCAGGCACTTACAGAACCCTGCAGGCCCCTACGGAACCCTACAGGTCCATACAGAACCCCACAGGGCCCTACGGAACTTTACCAGCCACTACGGAACTCTACGGGCCCCTACGGAACCCTGCAGAACCCTCCGGAACCTTAGAGAATCCCACAGAGTCCTACAGACTGCTGCGGGCACTTACACAATCCTACAGGCCCCTACGGAACACTGCCAGCCCCTATGGAAGGAACCCTACGGGCCCCTACAGAACACTACTGGCTCCTGCGGTACTCTACAGGCCTCTAGGGAACCTACGAAGCTCTACGGAGCCCTATGGATCCTTACGAAACAGTACGGGCCCCTTCAGACCTCTGCGGGCGCTTATGGAAACCTACAGGACCCTACGGAACTGTACGAGACTCTACAGGCCCCTAGGGAACACCACAGGCCCCTACGGAACTGTACGAGACTCTACAGGCCCCTAGGGAATACCACAGGCCCCTACGGAACTGTACGAGACTCTACAGGCCCCTAGGGAACACCACAGGCCCCTACGGAACCCTACACAACCCTCTGGAAACTTATGGCACCCTACAGGCTCCTACCAACCCCTGCGGGCACTTACACAACCCTACAGGCCCCTACAGAAATCTAGGGGACTCCACGGGCCCCTAGGGAAGCCTACAGATTTCGACGGAACCCTACGAGCCCCTCTGGAAGCCTACAGAATACTCCAGGACCCGACAGCACTCTACAAGACCCTTAGCAACACAAAGGAACCTCACGAAAACCCTATGGGCTCCTACAGAACACTGCAGGCGCCTACGGAACACTACAGACCCCTACGGAACCCTACAGACACCTGCGGGCACTTACAGAACCCTGCAGGCCCCTACGGAACCCTACAGGTCCATACAGAACCCCACAGGGCCCTACGGAACTTTAGCAGCCACTACGGAACTCTACGGGCCCCTACGGAACCCTGCAGAACCCTCCGGAACCTTAGAGAATCCCACAGAGTCCTACAGACTGCTGCGGGCACTTACACAATCCTACAGGCCCCTACGGAACACTGCCAGCCCCTATGGAAGGAACCCTACGGGCCCCTACAGAACACTACTGGCTCCTGCGGTACTCTACAGGCCTCTAGGGAACCTACGAAGCTCTACGGAGCCCTATGGATCCTTACGAAACAGTACGGGCCCCTTCAGACCTCTGCGGGCGCTTATGGAAACCTACAGGACCCTACGGAACTGTACGAGACTCTACAGGCCCCTAGGGAACACCACAGGCCCCTACGGAACTGTACGAGACTCTACAGGCCCCTAGGGAATACCACAGGCCCCTACGGAACTGTACGAGACTCTACAGGCCCCTAGGGAACACCACAGGCCCCTACGGAACCCTACACAACCCTCTGGAAACTTATGGCACCCTACAGGCTCCTACCAACCCCTGCGGGCACTTACACAACCCTACAGGCCCCTACAGAAATCTAGGGGACTCCACGGGCCCCTAGGGAAGCCTACAGATTTCGACGGAACCCTACGAGCCCCTCTGGAAGCCTACAGAATACTCCAGGACCCGACAGCACTCTACAAGACCCTTAGCAACACAACAGAACCTCACGAAAACCCTATGGGCTCCTACAGAACACTGCAGGCGCCTACGGAACACTACAGACCCCTACGGAACCCTACAGACACCTGCAGGCACTTACAGAACCCTGCAGGCCCCTACGGAACCCTACAGGTCCATACAGAACCCCACAGGGCCCTACGGAACTTTACCAGCCACTACGGAACTCTACGGGCCCCTACGGAACCCTGCAGAACCCTCCGGAACCTTAGAGAATCCCACAGACTCCTACAGACTGCTGCGGGCACTTACACAATCCTACAGGCCCCTACGGAACACTGCCAGCCCCTATGGAAGGAACCCTACGGGGCCCTACAGAACACTACTGGCTCCTGCGGGACTCCAGAGGCCTCTAGGGAACCTACGAAGCTCTACGGAGCCCTATGGATCCTTACGGAACAGTACGGGCCCCTTCAGACCTCTGCGGGCGCTTATGGAAACCTACAGGACCCTACGGAACTGTACGAGACTCTACAGGCCCCTAGGGAACACCACAGGCCCCTACGGAACCCTACACAACCCTCTGGAAACTTATGGCACCCTACAGGCTCCTACCAACCCCTGCGGGCACTTACACAACCCTAGAGGCCCCTACGGAAATCTACGGGACTCCACGGGCCCCTAGGGAAGCCTACAGATTTCGACGGAACCCTACGAGCCCCTCTGGAACCCTACAGAATACTCCAGGACCCGACAGCACTCTACAAGACCCTTAGCAACACAACGGAACCTCACGAAAACCCTATGGGCTCCTACAGAACACTGCAGGTGCCTACGGAACCCTACAGACCCCTACGGAATACAACCAGCCACTACGGAAACCTATAGCCCCTACGGAACTCTACGGAACCTGACAGAAACACTGTGGGCCCCTACAGGCCCTTGCGGGAACTTGCAGAACTCTGCAGGAACCCACGGAACTTTATGGAACCCTACCAGCCCCTACGGAAGCCTAAAGACCCTTGCAGGCAGTTACGGAACGGTACAGGGCCCTACGGAACTTTAGCAGCCACTACGGAACTCTACGGGCCCCTACGGAACCCTGCAGAACCCTCCGGAACCTTACAGAATCCCACGGATTCCTACAGACTCCTGCGGGCACTTACTCAACCCTAGAGGACCCTACGGAACACTGCCAGCCCCTATGGAAGGAACCCTACGGGGCCCTACAGAACACTACTGGCTCCTGCGGTACTCCAGAGGCCTCTAGGGAACCTACGAAGCTCTACGGAGCCCTATGGATCCTTACGGAATAGTACGGGCCCCTTCAGACCTCTGCGGGCGCTTATGGAAACCTACAGGACCCTACGGAACTGTACGAGACTCTACAGGCCCCTAGGGAACACCACAGGCCCCTACGGAACCCTACACAACCCTCTGGAAACTTATGGCACCCTACAAGCTCCTACCAACCCCTGCGGGCACTTACACAACCCTACAGGCCCCTACGGAAATCTACGGGACTCCACGGGCCCCTAGGGAAGCCTACAGATTTCGACGGAACCCTACGAGCCCCTCTGGAACCCTACAGAATACTCCAGGACCCGACAGCACTCTACAAGAGCCTTAGCAACACAACAGAACCTCAGGAAAACCCTAGAGCCTCCTACAGAACACTGCAGGCGCCTACCGAACACTACAGACCCCTACGGAACCCTACAGACACCTGCGGGCACTTACAGAACCCTGCAGGCCCCTACGGAACCCTACAGGTCCATACAGAACCCCACAGGGCCCTACGGAACTTTAGCAGCCACTACGGAACTCTACGGGCCCCTACAGAACCCTGCAGAACAATCCGGAACCTTACAGAATCCCACAGACTCCTACAGACTGCTGCGGGCACTTACACAATCCTACAGGCCCCTACGGAACACTGCCAGCCCCTATGGAAGGAACCCTACGGGCCCCTACAGAACACTACTGGCTCCTGCGGTACTCTACAGGCCTCTAGGGAACCTATGAAGCTCTACGGAGCCCTATGGATCCTTACAAAACAGTACGGGCCCCTTCAGACCTCTGCGGGCGCTTATGGAAACCTACAGGACCCTACGGAACTGTACGAGACTCTACAGGCCCCTAGGGAACACCACAGGCCCCTACGGAACTGTACGAGACTCTACAGGCCCCTAGGGAATACCACAGGCCCCTACGGAACTGTACGAGACTCTACAGGCCCCTAGGGAACACCACAGGCCCCTACGGAACCCTACACAACCCTCTGGAAACTTATGGCACCCTACAGGCTCCTACCAACCCCTGCGGGCACTTACACAACCCTACAGGCCCCTACAGAAATCTAGGGGACTCCACGGGCCCCTAGGGAAGCCTACAGATTTCGACGGAACCCTACGAGCCCCTCTGGAAGCCTACAGAATACTCCAGGACCCGACAGCACTCTACAAGACCCTTAGCAACACAACAGAACCTCACGAAAACCCTATGGGCTCCTACAGAACACTGCAGGCGCCTACGGAACACTACAGACCCCTACGGAACCCTACAGACACCTGCAGGCACTTACAGAACCCTGCAGGCCCCTACGGAACCCTACAGGTCCATACAGAACCCCACAGGGCCCTACGGAACTTTACCAGCCACTACGGAACTCTACGGGCCCCTACGGAACCCTGCAGAACCCTCCGGAACCTTAGAGAATCCCACAGACTCCTACAGACTGCTGCGGGCACTTACACAATCCTACAGGCCCCTACGGAACACTGCCAGCCCCTATGGAAGGAACCCTACGGGGCCCTACAGAACACTACTGGCTCCTGCGGGACTCCAGAGGCCTCTAGGGAACCTACGAAGCTCTACGGAGCCCTATGGATCCTTACGGAACAGTACGGGCCCCTTCAGACCTCTGCGGGCGCTTATGGAAACCTACAGGACCCTACGGAACTGTACGAGACTCTACAGGCCCCTAGGGAACACCACAGGCCCCTACGGAACCCTACACAACCCTCTGGAAACTTATGGCACCCTACAGGCTCCTACCAACCCCTGCGGGCACTTACACAACCCTAGAGGCCCCTACGGAAATCTACGGGACTCCACGGGCCCCTAGGGAAGCCTACAGATTTCGACGGAACCCTACGAGCCCCTCTGGAACCCTACAGAATACTCCAGGACCCGACAGCACTCTACAAGACCCTTAGCAACACAACGGAACCTCACGAAAACCCTATGGGCTCCTACAGAACACTGCAGGTGCCTACGGAACCCTACAGACCCCTACGGAATACAACCAGCCACTACGGAAACCTATAGCCCCTACGGAACTCTACGGAACCTGACAGAAACACTGTGGGCCCCTACAGGCCCTTGCGGGAACTTGCAGAACTCTGCAGGAACCCACGGAACTTTATGGAACCCTACCAGCCCCTACGGAAGCCTAAAGACCCTTGCAGGCAGTTACGGAACGGTACAGGGCCCTACGGAACTTTAGCAGCCACTACGGAACTCTACGGGCCCCTACGGAACCCTGCAGAACCCTCCAGAACCTTACAGAATCCCACGGATTCCTACAGACTCCTGCGGGCACTTACTCAACACTAGAGGACCCTACGGAACACTGCCAGCCCCTATGGAAGGAACCCTACGGGGCCCTACAGAACACTACTGGCTCCTGCGGTACTCCAGAGGCCTCTAGGGAACCTACGAAGCTCTACGGAGCCCTATGGATCCTTACGGAATAGTACGGGCCCCTTCAGACCTCTGCGGGCGCTTATGGAAACCTACAGGACCCTACGGAACTGTACGAGACTCTACAGGCCCCTAGGGAACACCACAGGCCCCTACGGAACCCTACACAACCCTCTGGAAACTTATGGCACCCTACAAGCTCCTACCAACCCCTGCGGGCACTTACACAACCCTACAGGCCCCTACGGAAATCTACGGGACTCCACGGGCCCCTAGGGAAGCCTACAGATTTCGACGGAACCCTACGAGCCCCTCTGGAACCCTACAGAATACTCCAGGACCCGACAGCACTCTACAAGACCCTTAGCAACACAACAGAACCTCAGGAAAACCCTAGAGCCTCCTACAGAACACTGCAGGCGCCTACGGAACACTACAGACCCCTACGGAACCCTACAGACACCTGCGGGCACTTACAGAACCCTGCAGGCCCCTACGGAACCCTACAGGTCCATACAGAACCCCACAGGGCCCTACGGAACTTTAGCAGCCACTACGGAACTCTACGGGCCCCTACGGAACCCTGCAGAACCCTCCAGAACCTTACAGAATCCCACGGATTCCTACAGACTCCTGCGGGCACTTACTCAACACTAGAGGACCCTACGGAACACTGCCAGCCCCTATGGAAGGAACCCTACGGGGCCCTACAGAACACTACTGGCTCCTGCGGTACTCCAGAGGCCTCTAGGGAACCTACGAAGCTCTACGGAGCCCTATGGATCCTTACGGAATAGTACGGGCCCCTTCAGACCTCTGCGGGCGCTTATGGAAACCTACAGGACCCTACGGAACTGTACGAGACTCTACAGGCCCCTAGGGAACACCACAGGCCCCTACGGAACCCTACACAACCCTCTGGAAACTTATGGCACCCTACAAGCTCCTACCAACCCCTGCGGGCACTTACACAACCCTACAGGCCCCTACGGAAATCTACGGGACTCCACGGGCCCCTAGGGAAGCCTACAGATTTCGACGGAACCCTACGAGCCCCTCTGGAACCCTACAGAATACTCCAGGACCCGACAGCACTCTACAAGAGCCTTAGCAACACAACAGAACCTCAGGAAAACCCTAGAGCCTCCTACAGAACACTGCAGGCGCCTACCGAACACTACAGACCCCTACGGAACCCTACAGACACCTGCGGGCACTTACAGAACCCTGCAGGCCCCTACGGAACCCTACAGGTCCATACAGAACCCCACAGGGCCCTACGGAACTTTAGCAGCCACTACGGAACTCTACGGGCCCCTACGGAACCCTGCAGAACCCTCCAGAACCTTACAGAATCCCACGGATTCCTACAGACTCCTGCGGGCACTTACTCAACACTAGAGGACCCTACGGAACACTGCCAGCCCCTATGGAAGGAACCCTACGGGGCCCTACAGAACACTACTGGCTCCTGCGGTACTCCAGAGGCCTCTAGGGAACCTACGAAGCTCTACGGAGCCCTATGGATCCTTACGGAATAGTACGGGCCCCTTCAGACCTCTGCGGGCGCTTATGGAAACCTACAGGACCCTACGGAACTGTACGAGACACTACAGGCCCCTAGGGAACACCACAGGCCCCTACGGAACCCTACACAACCCTCTGGAAACTTATGGCACCCTACAAGCTCCTACCAACCCCTGCGGGCACTTACACAACCCTACAGGCCCCTACGGAAATCTACGGGACTCCACGGGCCCCTAGGGAAGCCTACAGATTTCGACGGAACCCTACGAGCCCCTCTGGAACCCTACAGAATACTCCAGGACCCGACAGCACTCTACAAGAGCCTTAGCAACACAACAGAACCTCAGGAAAACCCTAGAGCCTCCTACAGAACACTGCAGGCGCCTACCGAACACTACAGACCCCTACGGAACCCTACAGACACCTGCGGGCACTTACAGAACCCTGCAGGCCCCTACGGAACCCTACAGGTCCATACAGAACCCCACAGGGCCCTACGGAACTTTAGCAGCCACTACGGAACTCTACGGGCCCCTACAGAACCCTGCAGAACAATCCGGAACCTTACAGAATCCCACAGACTCCTACAGACTGCTGCGGGCACTTACACAATCCTACAGGCCCCTACGGAACACTGCCAGCCCCTATGGAAGGAACCCTACGGGCCCCTACAGAACACTACTGGCTCCTGCGGTACTCTACAGGCCTCTAGGGAACCTATGAAGCTCTACGGAGCCCTATGGATCCTTACAAAACAGTACGGGCCCCTTCAGACCTCTGCGGGCGCTTATGGAAACCTACAGGCCCCTACGGAACTGTACGAGACTCTACAGGCCCCTAGGGAACACCACAGGCCCCTACGGAACTGTACGAGACTCTACAGGCCCCTAGGGAATACCACAGGCCCCTACGGAACTGTACGAGACTCTACAGGCCCCTAGGGAACACCACAGGCCCCTACGGAACCCTACACAACCCTCTGGAAACTTATGGCACCCTACAGGCTCCTACCAACCCCTGCGGGCACTTACACAACCCTACAGGCCCCTACAGAAATCTAGGGGACTCCACGGGCCCCTAGGGAAGCCTACAGATTTCGACGGAACCCTACGAGCCCCTCTGGAACCCTACAGAATACTCCAGGACCCGACAGCACTCTACAAGACCCTTAGCAACACAACGGAACCTCACGAAAACCCTATGGGCTCCTACAGAACACTGCAGGCGCCTACGGAACACTACAGACCCCTACGGAACCCTACAGACACCTGCGGGCACTTACAGAACCCTGCAGGCCCCTACGGAACCCTACAGGTCCATACAGAACCCCACAGGGCCCTACGGAACTTTACCAGCCACTAGGGAACTCTACGGGCCCCTACGGAACCCTGCAGAACCCTCCAGAACCTTACAGAATCCCACGGATTCCTACAGACTCCTGCGGGCACTTACTCAACACTAGAGGACCCTACGGAACACTGCCAGCCCCTATGGAAGGAACCCTACGGGGCCCTACAGAACACTACTGGCTCCTGCGGTACTCCAGAGGCCTCTAGGGAACCTACGAAGCTCTACGGAGCCCTATGGATCCTTACGGAACAGTACGGGCCCCTTCAGACCTCTGCGAGCGCTTATGGAAACCTACAGGACCCTACGGAACTGTACGAGACTCTACAGGCCCCTAGGGAACACCACAGGCCCCTACGGAACTGTACGAGACTCTACAGGCCCCTAGGGAATACCACAGGCCCCTACGGAACTGTACGAGACTCTACAGGCCCCTAGGGAACACCACAGGCCCCTACGGAACCCTACACAACCCTCTGGAAACTTATGGCACCCTACAGGCTCCTACCAACCCCTGCGGGCACTTACACAACCCTACAGGCCCCTACAGAAATCTAGGGGACTCCACGGGCCCCTAGGGAAGCCTACAGATTTCGACGGAACCCTACGAGCCCCTCTGGAAGCCTACAGAATACTCCAGGACCCGACAGCACTCTACAAGACCCTTAGCAACACAACGGAACCTCACGAAAACCCTATGGGCTCCTACAGAACACTGCAGGTGCCTACGGAACCCTACAGACCCCTACGGAACCCTACAGACACCTGCAGGCACTTACAGAACCCTGCAGGCCCCTACGGAACCCTACAGGTCCATACAGAACCCCACAGGGCCCTACGGAACTTTACCAGCCACTACGGAACTCTACGGGCCCCTACGGAACCCTGCAGAACCCTCCGGAACCTTAGAGAATCCCACAGACTCCTACAGACTGCTGCGGGCACTTACACAATCCTGCAGGCCCCTACGGAACACTGCCAGCCCCTATGGAAGGAACCCTACGGGGCCCTACAGAACACTACTGGCTCCTGCGGTACTCCAGAGGCCTCTAGGGAACCTACGAAGCTCTACGGAGCCCTATGGATCCTTACGGAATAGTACGGGCCCCTTCAGACCTCTGCGGGCGCTTATGGAAACCTACAGGACCCTACGGAACTGTACGAGACTCTACAGGACCCTAGGGAACACCACAGGCCCCTACGGTACCCTACACAACCCTCTGGAAACTTATGGCACCCTACAAGGTCCTACCAACCCCTGCAGGCACTTACACAACCCTAGAGGCCCCTACGGAAATCTACGGGACTCCACGGGCCCCTAGGGAAGCCTACAGATTTCGACGGAACCCTACGAGCCCCTCTGGAAGCCTACAGAATACTCCAGGACCCGACAGCACTCTACAAGAGCCTTAGCAACACAACAGAACCTCAGGAAAACCCTATAGCCTCCTACAGAACACTGCAGGCGCCTACGGAACCCTACAGACCCCTACGGAACCCTACAGACACCTGCGGGCACTTACAGAACCCTGCAGGCCCCTACGGAACCCTACAGGTCCATACAGAACCCCACAGGGCCCTACGGAACTTTACCAGCCACTACGGAACTCTACGGGCCCCTACAGAACCCTGCAGAACAATCCGGAACCTTACAGAATCCCACAGACTCCTACAGACTGCTGCGGGCACTTACACAATCCTACAGGCCCCTACGGAACACTGCCAGCCCCTATGGAAGGAACCCTACGGGCCCCTACAGAACACTACTGGCTCCTGCGGTACTCTACAGGCCTCTAGGGAACCTACGAAGCTCTACGGAGCCCTATGGATCCTTACGAAACAGTACGGGCCCCTTCAGACCTCTGCGGGCGCTTATGGAAACCTACAGGACCCTACGGAACTGTACGAGACTCTACAGGCCCCTAGGGAACACCACAGGCCCCTACGGAACTGTACGAGACTCTACAGGCCCCTAGGGAATACCACAGGCCCCTACGGAACTGTACGAGACTCTACAGGCCCCTAGGGAACACCACAGGCCCCTACGGAACCCTACACAACCCTCTGGAAACTTATGGCACCCTACAAGCTCCTACCAACCCCTGCGGGCACTTACACAACCCTACAGGCCCCTACGGAAATCTACAGGACTCCACGGGCCCCTAGGGAAGCCTACAGATTTCGACGGAACCCTACGAGCCCCTCTGGAACCCTACAGAATACTCCAGGACCCGACAGCACTCTACAAGAGCCTTAGCAACACAACAGAACCTCAGGAAAACCCTATAGCCTCCTACAGAACACTGCAGGCGCCTACGGAACACTACAGACCCCTACGGAACCCTACAGACACCTGCAGGCACTTACAGAACCCTGCAGGCCCCTACGGAACCCTACAGGTCCATACAGAACCCCACAGGGCCCTACGGAACTTTACCAGCCACTACGGAACTCTACGGGCCCCTACGGAACCCTGCAGAACCCTCCGGAACCTTAGAGAATCCCACAGACTCCTACAGACTGCTGCGGGCACTTACACAATCCTACAGGCCCCTACGGAACACTGCCAGCCCCTATGGAAGGAACCCTACGGGGCCCTACAGAACACTACTGGCTCCTGCGGTACTCTACAGGCCTCTAGGGAACCTACGAAGCTCTACGGAGCCCTATGGATCCTTACGAAACAGTACAGGCCCCTTCAGACCTCTGCGGGCGCTTATGGAAACCTACAGGACCCTACGGAACTGTACGAGACTCTACAGGCCCCTAGGGAACACCACAGGCCCCTACGGAACTGTACGAGACTCTACAGGCCCCTAGGGAATACCACAGGCCCCTACGGAACTGTACGAGACTCTACAGGCCCCTAGGGAACACCACAGGCCCCTACGGAACCCTACACAACCCTCTGGAAACTTATGGCACCCTACAGGCTCCTACCAACCCCTGCGGGCACTTACACAACCCTACAGGCCCCTACAGAAATCTAGGGGACTCCACGGGCCCCTAGGGAACCCTACAGATTTCGACGGAACCCTACGAGCCCCTCTGGAACCCTACAGAATACTCCAGGACCCGACAGCACTCTACAAGACCCTTAGCAACACAACAGAACCTCACGAAAACCCTATGGGCTCCTACAGAACACTGCAGGCGCCTACAGAACCCTACAGACCCCTACGGAACCCTACAGACACCTGCGGGCACTTACAGAACCCTGCAGGCCCCTACGGAACCCTACAGGTCCATACAGAACCCCACAGGGCCCTACGGAACTTTACCAGCCACTACGGAACTCTACGGGCCCCTACGGAACCCTGCAGAACCCTCCGGAACCTTAGAGAATCCCACAGACTCCTACAGACTGCTGCGGGCACTTACACAATCCTACAGGCCCCTACGGAACACTGCCAGCCCCTATGGAAGGAACCCTACGGGGCCCTACAGAACACTACTGGCTCCTGCGGGACTCCAGAGGCCTCTAGGGAACCTACGAAGCTCTACGGAGCCCTATGGATCCTTACGGAACAGTACGGGCCCCTTCAGACCTCTGCGGGCGCTTATGGAAACCTACAGGACCCTACGGAACTGTACGAGACTCTACAGGCCCCTAGGGAACACCACAGGCCCCTACGGAACTGTACGAGACTCTACAGGCCCCTAGGGAATACCACAGGCCCCTACGGAACTGTACGAGACTCTACAGGCCCCTAGGGAACACCACAGGCCCCTACGGAACCCTACACAACCCTCTGGAAACTTATGGCACCCTACAGGCTCCTACCAACCCCTGCGGGCACTTACACAACCCTACAGGCCCCTACGGAAATCTACGGGACTCCACGGGCCCCTAGGGAAGCCTACAGATTTCGACGGAACCCTACGAGCCCCTCTGGAACCCTACAGAATACTCCAGGACCCGACAGCACTCTACAAGACCCTTAGCAACACAACGGAACCTCACGAAAACCCTATGGGCTCCTACAGAACACTGCAGGTGCCTACGGAACCCTACAGACCCCTACGGAATACAACCAGCCACTACGGAAACCTATGGCCCCTACGGAACTCTACGGAACCTGACAGAAACACTGTGGGCCCCTACAGGCCCTTGCGGGCACTTGCAGAACTCTGCAGGAACCCACGGAACTTTATGGAACCCTACCAGCCCCTACGGAAGCCTAAAGACCCTTGCAGGCAGTTACGGAACGGTACAGGGCCCTACGGAACTTTAGCAGCCACTACGGAACTCTACGGGCCCCTACGGAACCCTGCAGAACCCTCCAGAACCTTACAGAATCCCACGGATTCCTACAGACTCCTGCGGGCACTTACTCAACACTAGAGGACCCTACGGAACACTGCCAGCCCCTATGGAAGGAACCCTACGGGGCCCTACAGAACACTACTGGCTCCTGCGGTACTCCAGAGGCCTCTAGGGAACCTACGAAGCTCTACGGAGCCCTATGGATCCTTACGGAATAGTACGGGCCCCTTCAGACCTCTGCGGGCGCTTATGGAAACCTACAGGACCCTACGGAACTGTACGAGACTCTACAGGCCCCTAGGGAACACCACAGGCCCCTACGGAACCCTACACAACCCTCTGGAAACTTATGGCACCCTACAAGCTCCTACCAACCCCTGCGGGCACTTACACAACCCTACAGGCCCCTACGGAAATCTACGGGACTCCACGGGCCCCTAGGGAAGCCTACAGATTTCGACGGAACCCTACGAGCCCCTCTGGAACCCTACAGAATACTCCAGGACCCGACAGCACTCTACAAGAGCCTTAGCAACACAACAGAACCTCAGGAAAACCCTATAGCCTCCTACAGAACACTGCAGGCGCCTACGGAACACTACAGACCCCTACGGAACCCTACAGACACCTGCGGGCACTTACAGAACCCTGCAGGCCCCTACGGAACCCTACAGGTCCATACAGAACCCCACAGGGCCCTACGGAACTTTAGCAGCCACTACGGAACTCTACGGGCCCCTACGGAACCCTGCAGAACAATCCGGAACCTTACAGAATCCCACAGACTCCTACAGACTGCTGCGGGCACTTACACAATCCTACAGGCCCCTACGGAACACTGCCAGCCCCTATGGAAGGAACCCTACGGGCCCCTACAGAACAATACTGGCTCCTGCGGTACTCTACAGGCCTCTAGGGAACCTACGAAGCTCTACGGAGCCCTATGGATCCTTACGAAACAGTACGGGCCCCTTCAGACCTCTGCGGGCGCTTATGGAAACCTACAGGACCCTACGGAACTGTACGAGACTCTACAGGCCCCTAGGGAACACCACAGGCCCCTACGGAACTGTACGAGACTCTACAGGCCCCTAGGGAATACCACAGGCCCCTACGGAACTGTACGAGACTCTACAGGCCCCTAGGGAACACCACAGGCCCCTACGGAACCCTACACAACCCTCTGGAAACTTATGGCACCCTACAGGCTCCTACCAACCCCTGCGGGCACTTACACAACCCTACAGGCCCCTACAGAAATCTAGGGGACTCCACGGGCCCCTAGGGAAGCCTACAGATTTCGACGGAACCCTACGAGCCCCTCTGGAAGCCTACAGAATACTCCAGGACCCGACAGCACTCTACAAGACCCTTAGCAACACAACAGAACCTCACGAAAACCCTATGGGCTCCTACAGAACACTGCAGGCGCCTACGGAACACTACAGACCCCTACGGAACCCTACAGACACCTGCAGGCACTTACAGAACCCTGCAGGCCCCTACGGAACCCTACAGGTCCATACAGAACCCCACAGGGCCCTACGGAACTTTACCAGCCACTACGGAACTCTACGGGCCCCTACGGAACCCTGCAGAACCCTCCGGAACCTTAGAGAATCCCACAGACTCCTACAGACTGCTGCGGGCACTTACACAATCCTACAGGCCCCTACGGAACACTGCCAGCCCCTATGGAAGGAACCCTACGGGGCCCTACAGAACACTACTGGCTCCTGCGGGACTCCAGAGGCCTCTAGGGAACCTACGAAGCTCTACGGAGCCCTATGGATCCTTACGGAACAGTACGGGCCCCTTCAGACCTCTGCGGGCGCTTATGGAAACCTACAGGACCCTACGGAACTGTACGAGACTCTACAGGCCCCTAGGGAATACCACAGGCCCCTACGGAACTGTACGAGACTCTACAGGCCCCTAGGGAACACCACAGGCCCCCACGGAACCCTACACAACCCTCTGGAAACTTATGGCACCCTACAGGCTCCTACCAACCCCTGCGGGCACTTACACAACCCTACAGGCCCCTACAGAAATCTAGGGGACTCCACGGGCCCCTAGGGAAGCCTACAGATTTCGACGGAACCCTACGAGCCCCTCTGGAACCCTACAGAATACTCCAGGACCCGACAGCACTCTACAAGACCCTTAGCAACACAACAGAACCTCACGAAAACCCTATGGGCTCCTACAGAACACTGCAGGTGCCTAGGGAACCCTACAGACCCCTACGGAATACTACCAGCCGCTACGGAAACCTATGGCCCCTACGGAACTCTACGGAACCTGACAGAAACACTGTGGGCCCCTACAGGCCCTTGCGGGCACTTGCAGAACTCTGCAGGAACCCACGGAACTTTATGGAACCCTACCAGCCCCTACGGAAGCCTAAAGACCCTTGCAGGCAGTTACGGAACGGTACAGGGCCCTACGGAACTTTAGCAGCCACTACGGAACTCTACGGGCCCCTACGGAACCCTGCAGAACCCTCCGGAACCTTACAGAATCCCACGGATTCCTACAGACTCCTGCGGGCACTTACTCAACCCTAGAGGACCCTATGGAACACTGCCAGCCTCTATGGAAGGAACCCTACGGGGCCCTACAGAACACTGCTGGCTCCTGCGGTACTCCAGAGGCCTCTAGGGAACCTACGAAGCTCTACGGAGCCCTATGGATCCTTACGGAATAGTACGGGCCCCTTCAGACCTCTGCGGGCGCTTATGGAAACCTACAGGACCCTACGGAACTGTACGAGACTCTACAGGCCCCTAGGGAACACCACCGGCCCCTACGGTACCCTACACAACCCTCTGGAAACTTATGGCACCCTACAAGCTCCTACCAACCCCTGCAGGCACTTACACAACCCTAGAGGCCCCTACGGAAATCTACGGGACTCCACGGGCCCCTAGGGAAGCCTACAGATTTCGACGGAACCCTACGAGCCCCTCTGGAACCCTACAGAATACTCCAGGACCCGACAGCACTCTACAAGAGCCTTAGCAACACAACAGAACCTCAGGAAAACCCTATAGCCTCCTACAGAACACTGCAGGCGCCTACGGAACCCTACAGACCCCTACGGAACCCTACAGACACCTGCGGGCACTTACAGAACCCTGCAGGCCCCTACGGAACCCTACAGGTCCATACAGAACCCCACAGGGCCCTACGGAACTTTACCAGCCACTACGGAACTCTACGGGCCCCTACAGAACCCTGCAGAACAATCCGGAACCTTACAGAATCCCACAGACTCCTACAGACTGCTGCGGGCACTTACACAATCCTACAGGCCCCTACGGAACACTGCCAGCCCCTATGGAAGGAACCCTACGGGCCCCTACAGAACACTACTGGCTCCTGCGGTACTCTACAGGCCTCTAGGGAACCTACGAAGCTCTACGGAGCCCTGTGGATCCTTACGGAACAGTACGGGCCCCTTCAGACCTCTGCGGGCGCTTATGGAAACCTACAGGACCCTACGGAACTGTACGAGACTCTACAGGCCCCTAGGGAACACCACAGGCCCCTACGGAACTGTACGAGACTCTACAGGCCCCTAGGGAATACCACAGGCCCCTACGGAACTGTACGAGACTCTACAGGCCCCTAGGGAACACCACAGGCCCCTACGGAACCCTACACAACCCTCTGGAAACTTATGGCACCCTACAGGCTCCTACCAACCCCTGCGGGCACTTACACAACCCTACAGGCCCCTACAGAAATCTAGGGGACTCCACGGGCCCCTAGGGAAGCCTACAGATTTCGACGGAACCCTACGAGCCCCTCTGGAAGCCTACAGAATACTCCAGGACCCGACAGCACTCTACAAGACCCTTAGCAACACAACAGAACCTCACGAAAACCCTATGGGCTCCTACAGAACACTGCAGGCGCCTACGGAACACTACAGACCCCTACGGAACCCTACAGACACCTGCGGGCACTTACAGAACCCTGCAGGCCCCTACGGAACCCTACAGGTCCATACAGAACCCCACAGGGCCCTACGGAACTTTAGCAGCCACTACGGAACTCTACGGGCCCCTACGGAACCCTGCAGAACAATCCGGAACCTTACAGAATCCCACAGACTCCTACAGACTGCTGCGGGCACTTACACAATCCTACAGGCCCCTACGGAACACTGCCAGCCCCTATGGAAGGAACCCTACGGGCCCCTACAGAACACTACTGGCTCCTGCGGTACTCCAGAGGCCTCTAGGGAACCTACGAAGCTCTACGGAGCCCTATGGATCCTTACGAAACAGTACGGGCCCCTTCAGACCTCTGCGGGCGCTTATGGAAACCTACAGGACCCTACGGAACTGTACGAGACTCTACAGGCCCCTAGGGAACACCACAGGCCCCTACGGAACTGTACGAGACTCTACAGGCCCCTAGGGAATACCACAGGCCCCTACGGAACTGTACGAGACTCTACAGGCCCCTAGGGAACACCACAGGCCCCTACGGAACCCTACACAACCCTCTGGAAACTTATGGCACCCTACAGGCTCCTACCAACCCCTGCGGGCACTTACACAACCCTACAGGCCCCTACGGAAATCTACGGGACTCCACGGGCCCCTAGGGAAGCCTACAGATTTCGACGGAACCCTACGAGCCCCTCTGGAAGCCTACAGAATACTCCAGGACCCGACAGCACTCTACAAGACCCTTAGCAACACAACAGAACGTCACGAAAACCCTATGGGCTCCTACAGAACACTGCAGGCGCCTACGGAACACTACAGACCCCTACGGAAACCTACAGACACCTGCAGGCACTTACAGAACCCTGCAGGCCCCTACGGAACTCTACAGGTCCATACAGAACCCCACAGGGCCCTACGGAACTTTACCAGCCACTACGGAACTCTACGGGCCCCTACGGAACCCTGCAGAACCCTCCGGAACCTTAGAGAATCCCACAGACTCCTACAGACTGCTGCGGGCACTTACACAATCCTGCAGGCCCCTACGGAACACTGCCAGCCCCTATGGAAGGAACCCTACGGGCCCCTACAGAACACTACTGGCTCCTGCGGTACTCCAGAGGCCTCTAGGGAACCTACGAAGCTCTACGGAGCCCTATGGATCCTTACAGAACAGTACGGGCCCCTTCAGACCTCTGCGGGCGCTTATGGAAACCTACAGGACCCTACGGAACTGTACGAGACTCTACAGGCCCCTAGGGAACACCACAGGCCCCTACGGAACCCTACACAACCCTCTGGAAACTTATGGAACCCTACAGGCTCCTACCAACCCCTGCGGGCACTTACACAACCCTACAGGCCCCTACGGAAATCTACGGGACTCCACGGGCCCCTAGGGAAGCCTACAGATTTCGACGGAACCCTACGAGCCCCTCTGGAACCCTACAGAATACTCCAGGACCCGACAGCACTCTACAAGACCCTTAGCAACACAACGGAACCTCACGAAAACCCTATGGGCTCCTACAGAACACTGCAGGTGCCTACGGAACCCTACAGACCCCTACGGAATACTACCAGCCGCTACGGAAACCTATGGCCCCTACGGAACTCTACGGAACCTGACAGAAACACTGTGGGCCCCTACAGGCCCTTGCGGGCACTTGCAGAACTCTGCAGGAACCCACGGAACTCTACCAGCCCCTACGGAAGCCTAAAGACCCTTGCAGGCAGTTACGGAACAGTACAGGGCCCTACGGAACTTTACCAGCCACTACGGAACTCTACGGGCCCCTACGGAACCCTGCAGAACCCTCCAGAACCTTACAGAATCCCACGGATTCCTACAGACTCCTGCGGGCACTTACGAAGCCCTAGAGGCCCCTACGGAACACTGCCAGCCCCTATGGAAGGAACCCTACGGGGCCCTACAGAACACTACTGGCTCCTGTGGTACTCTACAGGCCTCTAGGGAACCTACGAAGCTCTACGGAGCCCTGTGGATCCTTACGGAACAGTACGCGCCCCTTCAGACCTCTGCGGGCGCTTATGGAAACCTACAGGACCCTACGGAACTGTACGAGACTCTACAGGCCCCTAGGGAACACCACAGGCCCCTACGGAACCGTACGAGACTCTACAGGCCCCTAGGGAACACCACCGGCCCCTACGGAACCCTACACAACCCTCTGGAAACTTATGGAACCCTACAAGCTCCTACCAACCCCTGCGGGCACTTACACAACCCTACAGGCCCCTACAGAAATCTAGGGGACTCCACGGGCCCCTAGGGAAGCCTACAGATTTCGACGGAACCCTACGAGCCCCTCTGGAAGCCTACAGAATACTCCAGGACCCGACAGCACTCTACAAGACCCTTAGCAACACAACGGAACCTCACGAAAACCCTATGGGCTCCTACAGAAAAATGCAGGCACCTACGGAACCCTACAGACCCCTACGGAACCCTACAGACACCTGCGGGCACTTACAGAACCCTGCAGGCCCCTACAAAACCCTACAGGTCCATACAGAACCCCACAGGGCCCTACGGAACTTTAGCAGCCACTACGGAACTCTACGGGCCCCTACGGAACCCTGCAGAACAATCCGGAACCTTACAGAATCCCACAGACTCCTACAGACTGCTGCGGGCACTTACACAACATTACAGGCCCCTACGGAACACTGCCAGCCCCTATGGAAGGAACCCTACGGGGCCCTACAGAACACTACTGGCTCCTGCGGTACTCCAGAGGCCTCTAGGGAACCTATGAAGCTCTACGGAGCCCTATGGATCCTTACGGAATAGTACGGGCCCCTTCAGACCTCTGCGGGCGCTTATGGAAACCTACAGGCCCCTATGGAACTGTACGAGACTCTACAGGCCCCTAGGGAACACCACAGGCCCCTACGGAACCCTACGAGACTCTACAGGCCCCTAGGGAACACCACAGGCCCCTACGGAACCCTACACAACCCTCTGGAATCTTATGGCACCCTACAAGCTCCTACCAACCCCTGCGGGCACTTACACAACCCTACAGGCCCCTACAGAAATCTAGGGGACTCCACGGGCCCCTAGGGAAGCCTACAGATTTCGACGGAACCCTACGAGCCCCTCTGGAAGCCTACAGAATACTCCAGGACCCGACAGCACTCTACAAGACCCTTAGCAACACAACGGAACCTCACGAAAACCCTATGGGCTCCTACAGAACACTGCAGGCGCCTACGGAACACTACAGACCCCTACGGAACCCTACAGACACCTGCGGGCACTTACAGAACCCTGCAGGCCCCTACGGAACCCTACAGGTCCATACAGAACCCCACAGGGCCCTACGGAACTTTACCAGCCACTACGGAACTCTACGGGCCCCTACGGAACCCTGCAGAACCCTCTGGAACCTTAGAGAATCCCACAGACTCCTACAGACTGCTGCGGGCACTTACACAATCCTACAGGCCCCTACGGAACACTGCCAGCCCCTATGGAAGGAACCCTACGGGCCCCTACAGAACACTACTGGCTCCTGCGGTACTCCAGAGGCCTCTAGGGAACCTACGAAGCTCTACGGAGCCCTATGGATCCTTACGGAACAGTACGGGCCCCTTCAGACCTCTGCGGGCGCTTATGGAAACCTACAGGACCCTACGGAACTGTACGAGACTCTACAGGCCCCTAGGGAACACCACAGGCCCCTACGGAACCCTACGAGACTCTACAGGCCCCTAGGGAACACCACAGGCCCCTACGGAACCCTACACAACCCTCTGGAAACTTATGGAACCCTACAAGCTCCTACCAACCCCTGCGGGCACTTACACAACCCTACAGGCCCCTACGGAAATCTAGGGGACTCCACGGGCCCCTAGGGAAGCCTACAGATTTTGACGGTACCCTACAAGCCCCTCTGGAACCCTACAGAATACTCCAGGACCCGACAGCACTCTACAAGACCCTTAGCAACACAACGGAACCTCACGAAAACCCTATGGGCTCCTACAGAACACTGCAGGTGCCTACGGAACCCTACAGACCCCTACGGAATACTACCAGCCACTACGGAAACCTATGGCCCCTACGGAACTCTACGGAACCTGACAGAAACACTGTGGGCCCCTACAGGCCCTTGTGGGCACTTACAGAACTCTGCAGGAACCCACGGAACTTTATGGAACCCTACCAGCCCCTACGGAAGCCTAAAGACCCTTGCAGGCAGTTACGGAACGGTACAGGGCCCTATGGAACTTTACCAGCCACTACGGAACTCTACGGGCCCCTACGGAACCCTGCAGAACCCTCCAGAACCTTACAGAATCCCACGGATTCCTACAGACTCCTGCGGGCACTTACGAAGCCCTAGAGGCCCCTACGGAACACTGCCAGCCCCTACGGAAGGAACCTTACAGACCCCTACAGAACACTACTGGCTCCTGTGGTACTCTACAAGCCTCTAGGGAACCTACGAAGCTCTACAGAGCCCTGTGGATCCTTACGGAACAGTACGGGCCCCTTCAGACCTCTGCGGGCGCTTATGGAAACCTACAGGACCCTACGGAACTGTACGAGACTCTACAGGCCCCTAGGGAACACCACAGGCCCCTACGGAACCCTACACAACCCTCTGGAAACTTATGGCACCCTACAAGCTCCTACCAACCCCTGGGGCACTTACATAACCCTACAGGCCCCTACGGAAATCTACGGGACTCCACGGGCCCCTAGGGAAGCCTTCAGATTTCGATGGAACCCTACGAGCCCCTCTGGAAGCCTACAGAATACTCCAGGACCCGACAGCACTCTACAAGACCCTTAGCAACACAACGGAACCTCACGAAAACCCTATGGGCTCCTAGAGAACACTGCAGGCGCCTACGGAACCCTACAGACCCCTACGGAACCCTACAGACACCTGCGGGCACTTACAGAACCCTGCAGGCCCCTACGGAACCCTACAGGTCCATACAGAACCCCACAGGGCCCTACGGAACTTTAGCAGCCACTACGGAACTCTACGGGCCCCTACGGAACCCTGCAGAACCCTCTGGAACCTTAGAGAATCCCACAGACTCCTACAGACTGCTGCGGGCACTTACACAATCCTACAGGCCCCTACGGAACACTGCCAGCCCCTATGGAAGGAACCCTACGGGCCCCTACAGAACACTACTGGCTCCTGCGGTACTCCAGAGGCCTCTACGGAACCTACGAAGCTCTACGGAGCCCTGTGGATCCTTACGGAACCGTACGGGCCCCTTCAGACCTCTGCGGGCGCTTATGGAAACCTACAGGACCCTACGGAACTGTACGAGACTCTACAGGCCCCTAGGGAACACCACAGGCCCCTACGGAACCCTACACAACCCTCTGGAATCTTATGGCACCCTACAAGCTCCTACCAACCCCTGCGGGCACTTACACAACCCTACAGGCCCCTACGGAAATCTACGGGACTCCACGGGCCCCTAGGGAAGCCTACAGATTTCGACGGAACCCTACGAGCCCCTCTGGAACCCTACAGAATACTCCAGGACCCGACAGCACTCTACAAGACCCTTAGCAACACAACGGAACCTCACGAAACCCCATGGGCGCCTACAGAACACTGCAGGCACCTACGGAACCCTACAGACCCCTACGGAACCCTACAGACACCTGCGGGCACTTACAGAACCCTGCAGGCCCCTACGGAACCCTACAGGTCCATACAGAACCCCACAGGGCCCTACGGAACGCTACACAACCCTCTGGAATCTTATGGCACCCTACAAGCTCCTAACAACCCCTGCAGGCACTTACACAACCCTACAGGCCCCTACAGAAATCTACGGGACTCCACGGGCCCCTAGGGAAGCCTACAGATTTCGACGGAACCCTACGAGCCCCTCTGGAACCCTACAGAATACTCCAGGACCCGACAGCACTCTACAAGACCCTTAGCAACACAACAGAACCTCACGAAAACCCTATGGGCTCCTACAGAACACTGCAGGCGCCTATGGAACCCTACAGACCCCTACGGAACCCTACAGACACCTGCGGGCACTTACAGAACCCTGCAGGCCCCTACGGAACCCTACAGGTCCATACAGAACCCCACAGGGCCCTACGGAACTTTAGCAGCCACTACGGAACTCTACGGGCCCCTACGGAACCCTGCAGAACCCTCCGGAACCTTATAGAATCCCACAGACTCCTACAGTCTGCTGCGGGCACTTACACAATCCTACAGGCCCCTACGGAACACTGCCAGCCCCTATGGAAGGAACCCTACGGGCCCCTACAGAACACTACTGGCTCCTGCGGTACTCCAGAGGCCTCTAGGGAACCTACGAAGCTCTACGGAGCCCTGTGGATCCCTACGGAACAGTACGGGCCCCTTCAGACCTCTGCGGGCGCTTATGGAAACCTACAGGACCCTACGGAACTGTACGAGACTCTACAGGCCCCTAGGGAACACCACAGGCCCCTACGGAACTGTACGAGACTCTACAGGCCCCTAGGGAACACCACAGGCCCCTACGGAACCCTACACAACCCTCTGGAAACTTATGGAACCCTACAAGCTCCTACCAACCCCTGCGGGCACTTACACAACCCTACAGGCCCCTACGGAAATCTACGGGACTCTACGGGCCCCTAGGGAAGCCTACAGATTTTGACGGTACCCTACAAGCCCCTCTGGAACCCTACAGAATACTCCAGGACCCGACAGCACTCTACAAGACCCTTAGCAACACAACGGAACCTCACGAAAACCCTATGGGCTCCTACAGAACACTGCAGGTGCCTACGGAACCCTACAGACCCCTACGGAATACTACCAGCCACTACGGAAACCTATGGCCCCTACGGAACTCTACGGAACCTGACAGAAACACTGTGGGCCGCTACAGGCCCTTGTGGGCACTTACAGAACTCTGCAGGAACCCACGGAACTTTATGGAACCCTACCAGCCCCTACGGAAGCCTAAAGACCCTTGCAGGCAGTTATGGAAAGGTACAGGGCCCTATGGAACTTTACCAGCCACTACGGAACTCTACGGGCCCCTACGGAACCCTGCAGAACCCTCCAGAACCTTACAGAATCCCACGGATTCCTACAGACTCCTGCGGGCACTTACGAAGCCCTAGAGGCCCCTACGGAACACTGCCAGCCCCTACGGAAGGAACCTTACAGACCCCTACAGAACACTACTGGCTCCTGTGGTACTCTACAGGCCTCTAGGGAACCTACTAAGCTCTACGGAGCCCTGTGGATCCTTACGGAACAGTACGGGCCCCTTCAGACCTCTGTGGGTGCTTATGGAAACCTACAGGACCCTACGGAACTGTACGAGACTCTACAGGCCCCTAGGGAACACCACAGGCCCCTACGGAACCCTACACAACCCTCTGGAATCTTATGGCACCCTACAAGCTCCTACCAACCCCTGCGGGCACTTACACAACCCTACAGGCCCCTACGGAAATCTACGGGACTCCACGGGCCCCTAGGGAAGCCTACAGATTTCGACGGAACCCTACGAGCCCCTCTGGAACCCTACAGAATACTACAGGACCCGACAGCACTCTACAAGACCCTTAGCAACACAACGGAACCTCACGAAAACCCTATGGGCTCCTACAGAACACTGCAGGCACCTACGGAACCCTACAGACCCCTACGGAACCCTACAGACACCTGCGGGCACTTACAGAACCCTGCAGGCCCCTACGGAACCCTACAGGTCCATACAGAACCCCACAGGGCCCTACGGAACCCTACACAACCCTCTGGAATCTTATGGCACCCTACAAGCTCCTACCAACCCCTGCGGGCACTTACACAACCCTACAGGCCCCTACAGAAATCTACGGGACTCCACGGGCCCCTAGGGAAGCCTACAGATTTCGACGGAACCCTACGAGCCCCTCTGGAACCCTACAGAATACTCCAGGACCCGACAGCACTCTACAAGACCCTTAGCAACACAACGGAACCTCACGAAAACCCTATGGGCTCCTACAGAACACTGCAGGCGCCTACGGAACCCTACAGACCCCTACGGAACCCTACAGACACCTGCGGGCACTTACAGAAACCTGCAGGCCCCTACGGAACCCTACAGGTCCATACAGAACCCCACAGGGCCCTACGGAACTTTACCAGCCACTACGGAACTCTACGGGCCCCTACGGAACCCTGCAGAACCCTCCGGAACCTTACAGAATCCCACAGACTCCTACAGACTGCTGCGGGCACTTACACAATCCTACAGGCCCCTACGGAACACTGCCAGCCCCTATGGAAGGAACCCTACGGGCCCCTACAGAACACTACTGGTTCCTGCGGTACTCCAGAGGCCTCTAGGGAACCTACGAAGCTCTACGGAGCCCTGTGGATCCTTACGGAACAGTACGGGCCCCTTCAGACCTCTGCGGGCGCTTATGGAAACCTACAGGACCCTACGGAACTGTACGAGACTCTACAGGCCCCTAGGGAACACCACAGGCCCCTACGGAACCCTACGAGACTCTACAGGCCCCTAGGGAACACCACCGGCCCCTAAGGAACCCTACACAACCCTCTGGAAACTTATGGCACCCTACAGGCTCCTACCAACCCCTGCGGGCACTTATACAACCCTACAGGCCCCTACGGAAATCTACAGGACTCCACGGGCCCCTAGGGAAGCCTACAGATTTCGACGGAACCCTACGAGCCCCTCTGGAACCCTACAGAATACTCCAGGACCCGACAGCACTCTACAAGACCCTTAGCAACACAACGGAACCTCACGAAAACCCTATGGGCTCCTACAGAACACTGCAGGTGCCTACGGAACCCTACAGACCCCTACGGAATACTACCAGCCGCTACGGAAACCTATGGCCCCTACGGAACTCTACGGAACCTGACAGAAACACTGTGGGCCCCTACAGGCCCTTGCGGGCACTTGCAGAACTCTGCAGGAACCCACGGAACTTTATGGAACCCTACCAGCCCCTACGGAAGCCTAAAGACCCTTGCAGGCAGTTACGGAACAGTACAGGGCCCAACGGAACTTTACCAGCCACTACGGAACTCTACGGGCCCCTACGGAACCCTGCAGAACCCTCCAGAACCTTACAGAATCCCACGGATTCCTACAGACTCCTGCGGGAACTTACTCAACCCTAGAGGCCCCTACGGAACACTGCCAGCCCCTATGGAAGGAACCTTACAGACCCCTACAGAACACTACTGGCTCCTGTGGTACTCTACAGGCCTCTAGGGAACCTACGAAGCTCTACAGAGCCCTGTGGATCCTTACGGAACAGTACGGGCCCCTTCAGACCTCTGCAGGCACTTATGGAAACCTACAGGACCCTACGGAACTGTACGAGACTCTACAGGCCCCTAGGGAACACCACAGGCCCCTACGGAACCGTACGAGACTCTACAGGCCCCTAGGGAACACCACCGGCCCCTACGGAACCCTACACAACCCTCTGGAAACTTATGGAACCCTACAAGCTCCTACCAACCCCTGCGGGCACTTACACAACCCTACAGGCCCCTATGGAAATCTACGGGACTCTACGGGCCCCTAGGGAAGCCTACAGATTTCGACGGAACCCTACGAGCCCCTCTGGAACCCTACAGAATACTACAGGACCCGACAGCACTCTACAAGACCCTTAGCAACACAACGGAACCTCACGAAAACCCTATGGGCTCCTACAGAACACTGCAGGTGCCTACGGAACCCTACAGAACCCTACGGAATACTACCAGCCACTACGGAAACCTATGGCCCCTACGGAACTCTACGGAACCTGACAGAAACACTGTGGGCCCCTACAGGCCCTTGTGGGCACTTACAGAACTCTGCAGGAACCCACGGAACTTTATGGAACCCTACCAGCCCCTACGGAAGCCTAAAGACCCTTGCAGGCAGTTACGGAACAGTACAGGGCCCTACGGAACTTTACCAGCCACTACGGAACTCTACGGGCCCCTACGGAACCCTGCAGAACCCTCCAGAACCTTACAGAATCCCACGGATTCCTACAGACTCCTGCGGGCACTTACGAAGCCCTAGAGGCCCCTACGGAACACTGCCAGCCCCTACGGAAGGAACCTTACAGACCCCTACAGAACACTACTGGCTCCTGTGGTACTCCAGAGGTCTCTAGGGAACCTACGAAGCTCTACGGAGCCCTGTGGATCCTTACGGAACAGTACGGGCCCCTTCAGACCTCTGTGGGCGCTTATGGAAACCTACAGGACCCTACGGAACTGTACGAGACTCTACAGGCCCCTAGGGAACACCACAGGCCCCTACGGAACCGTACGAGACTCTACAGGCCCCTAGGGAACACCACAGGCCCCTACGGAACCCTACACAACCCTCTGGAAACTTATGGCACCCTACAAGCTCCTACCAACCCCTGCAGGCACTTACACAAGCCTACAGGCCCCTACGGAAATCTACGGGACTCTACGGGCCCCTAGGGAAGCCTACAGATTTTGACGGAACCCTACGAGCCCCTCTGGAACCCTACAGAATACTCCAGGACCCGACAGCACTCTACAAGACCCTTAGCAACACAACGGAACCTCACGAAAACCCTATGGGCTCCTACAGAACACTGCAGGTGCCTACGGAAACCTACAGACCCCTACAGAACCCTACAGACACCTGCGGGCACTTACAGAACCCTGCAGGCCCCTACGGAACCCTACAAGTCCATACAGAACCCCACAAGGACCTACGGAACTTTACCAGCCACTACGGAACTCTACGGGCCCCTACGGAACCCTGCAGAACCCTCCAGAACCTTACAGAATCCCACGGATTCCTACAGACTCCTGCGGGCACTTACGCAGCCCTAGAGGCCCCTACGGAACAATGCCAGCACCTATGGAAGGAACCTTACAGACCCCTACAGAACACTACTGGCTCCTGTGGTACTCCAGAGGCCTCTAGGGAACCTACGAAGCTCTACGGAGCCCTGTGGATCCTTACGGAACAGTACGGGCCCCTTCAGACCTCTGTGGGCGCTTATGGAAACCTACAGGACCCTACGGAACTGTACGAGACTCTACAGGCCCCTAGGGAACACCACAGGCCCCTACGGAACCGTACGAGACTCTACAGGCCCCTAGGGAACACCACCGGCCCCTACGGAACCCTACACAACCCTCTGGAAACTTATGGAACCCTACAAGCTCCTACCAACCCCTGCGGGCACTTACACAACCCTACAGGCCCCTATGGAAATCTACGGGACTCTACGGGCCCCTAGGGAAGCCTACAGATTTCGACGGAACCCTACGAGCCCCTCTGGAACCCTACAGAATACTACAGGACCCGACAGCACTCTACAAGACCCTTAGCAACATAACGGAACCTCACGAAAACCCTATGGGCTCCTACAGAACACTGCAGGTGCCTACGGAACCCTACAGACCCCTACGGAATACTACCTCCACTACGGAAACCTATGGCCCCTACGGAACTCTACGGAACCTGACAGAAACACTGTGGGCCCCTACAGGCCCTTGTGGGCACTTGCAGAACTCTGCAGGAACCCACGGAACTTTATGGAACCCTACCAGCCCCTACGGAAGCCTAAAGACCCTTGCAGGCAGTTACGGAACAGTACAGGGCCCTACGGAACTTTACCAGCCACTATGGAACTCTACGGGCCCCTACGGAACCCTGCAGAACCCTCCAGAACCTTACAGAATCCCACGGATTCCTACAGACTCCTGCGGGCACTTACGAAGCCCTAGAGGCCCCTACGGAACACTGCCAGCCCCTACGGAAGGAACCTTACAGACCCCTACAGAACACTACTGGCTCCTGCGGTACTCTACAGGCCTCTAGGGAACCTACGAAGCTCTACGGAGCCCTATGGATCCTTACGGAACAGTACGGGCCCCTTCAGACCTCTGCGGGCGCTTATGGAAACCTACAGGACCCTACGGAACTGTACGAGACTCTACAGGCCCCTAGGGAACACCACAGGCCCCTACGGAACCGTACGAGACTCTACAGGACACTAGGGAACACCACAGGCCCCTACGGAACCCTACACAACCCTCTGGAAACTTATGGAACCCTACAAGCTCCTACCAACCCCTGCGGGCACTTACACAACCCTACAGGCCCCTACGGAAATCTACAGGACTCTACGGGCCCCTAGGGAAGCCTACAGATTTTGACGGAACCCTACGAGCCCCTCTGGAACCCTACAGAATACTCCAGGACCCGACAGCACTCTACAAGACCCTTAGCAACACAACGGAACCTCACTAAAACCCTATGGGCTCCTACAGAACACTGCAGGTGCCTACGGAAACCTACAGACCCCTACAGAACCCTACAGACACCTGCGGGAACTTACAGAACCCTGCAGGCCCCTACGGAACCCTACAGGTCCATACAGAACCCCACAAGGCCCTACGGAACTTTACCAGCCACTACGGAACTCTACGGGCCCCTACGGAACCCTGCAGAACCCTCCAGAACCTTACAGAATCCCACGGATTCCTACAGACTCCTGCGGGCACTTACGAAGCCCTAGAGGCCCCTACGGAACAATGCCAGCCCCTATGGAAGGAACCTTACAGACCCCTACAGAACACTACTGGCTCCTGTGGTACTCCAGAGGCCTCTAGGGAACCTACGAAGCTCTACGGAGCCCTGTGGATCCTTACGGAACAGTACGGGCCCCTTCAGACCTCTGTGGGCGCTTATGGAAACCTACAGGACCCTACGGAACTGTACGAGACTCTACAGGCCCCTAGGGAACACCACAGGCCCCTACGGAACCGTACGAGACTCTACAGGCCCCTAGGGAACACCACAGGCCCCTACGGAACCCTACACAACCCTCTGGAAACTTATGGAACCCTACAAGCTCCTACCAACCCCTGCGGGCACTTACACAACCCTACAGGCCCCTACGGAAATCTACGGGACTCTACGGGCCCCTAGGGAAGCCTACAGATTTTGACGGTACCCTACAAGCCCCTCTGGAACCCTACAGAATACTCCAGGACCCGACAGCACTCTACAAGACCCTTAGCAACACAACGGAACCTCACGAAAACCCTATGGGCTCCTACAGAACACTGCAGGTGCCTACGGAACCCTACAGACCCCTACGGAATACTACCAGCCACTACGGAAACCTATGGCCCCTACGGAACTCTACGGAACCTGACAGAAACACTGTGGGCCGCTACAGGCCCTTGTGGGCACTTACAGAACTCTGCAGGAACCCACGGAACTTTATGGAACCCTACCAGCCCCTACGGAAGCCTAAAGACCCTTGCAGGCAGTTATGGAAAGGTACAGGGCCCTATGGAACTTTACCAGCCACTACGGAACTCTACGGGCCCCTACGGAACCCTGCAGAACCCTCCAGAACCTTACAGAATCCCACGGATTCCTACAGACTCCTGCGGGCACTTACGAAGCCCTAGAGGCCCCTACGGAACACTGCCAGCCCCTACGGAAGGAACCTTACAGACCCCTACAGAACACTACTGGCTCCTGTGGTACTCTACAGGCCTCTAGGGAACCTACTAAGCTCTACGGAGCCCTGTGGATCCTTACGGAACAGTACGGGCCCCTTCAGACCTCTGTGGGCGCTTATGGAAACCTACAGGACCCTACGGAACTGTACGAGACTCTACAGGCCCCTAGGGAACACCACAGGCCCCTACGGAACCCTACACAACCCTCTGGAATCTTATGGCACCCTACAAGCTCCTACCAACCCCTGCGGGCACTTACACAACCCTACAGGCCCCTACAGAAATCTACGGGACTCCACGGGCCCCTAGGGAAGCCTACAGATTTCGACGGAACCCTACGAGCCCCTCTGGAACCCTACAGAATACTCCAGGACCCGACAGCACTCTACAAGACCCTTAGCAACACAACGGAACCTCACGAAAACCCTATGGGCTCCTACAGAACACTGCAGGCACCTACGGAACCCTACAGACCCCTACGGAACCCTACAGACACCTGCGGGCACTTACAGAACCCTGCAGGCCCCTACGGAACCCTACAGGTCCATACAGAACCCCACAGGGCCCTACGGAACCCTACACAACCCTCTGGAATCTTATGGCACCCTACAAGCTCCTACCAACCCCTGCGGGCACTTACACAACCCTACAGGCCCCTACAGAAATCTACGGGACTCCACGGGCCCCTAGGGAAGCCTACAGATTTCGACGGAACCCTACGAGCCCCTCTGGAACCCTACAGAATACTACAGGACCCGACAGCACTCTACAAGACCCTTAGCAACACAACGGAACCTCACGAAAACCCTATGGGCTCCTACAGAACACTGCAGGCGCCTACGGAACCCTACAGACCCCTACGGAACCCTACAGACACCTGCGGGCACTTACAGAAACCTGCAGGCCCCTACGGAACCCTACAGGTCCATACAGAACCCCACAGGGCCCTACGGAACTTTAGCAGCCACTACGGAACTCTACGGGCCCCTACGGAACCCTGCAGAACCCTCCGGAACCTTACAGAATCCCACAGACTCCTACAGACTGCTGCGGGCACTTACACAATCCTACAGGCCCCTACGGAACACTGCCAGCCCCTATGGAAGGAACCCTACGGGCCCCTACAGAACACTACTGGTTCCTGCGGTACTCCAGAGGCCTCTAGGGAACCTACGAAGCTCTACGGAGCCCTGTGGATCCTTACGGAACAGTACGGGCCCCTTCAGACCTCTGCGGGCGCTTATGGAAACCTACAGGACCCTACGGAACTGTACGAGACTCTACAGGCCCCTAGGGAACACCACAGGCCCCTACGGAACCGTACGAGACTCTACAGGCCCCTAGGGAACACCACCGGCCCCTAAGGAACCCTACACAACCCTCTGGAAACTTATGGCACCCTACAAGCTCCTACCAACCCCTGCGGGCACTTATACAACCCTACAGGCCCCTACGGAAATCTACAGGACTCCACGGGCCCCTAGGGAAGCCTACAGATTTCGACGGAACCCTACGAGCCCCTCTGGAACCCTACAGAATACTCCAGGACCCGACAGCACTCTACAAGACCCTTAGCAACACAACGGAACCTCACGAAAACCCTATGGGCTCCTACAGAACACTGCAGGTGCCTACGGAACCCTACAGACCCCTACGGAATACTACCAGCCGCTACGGAAACCTATGGCCCCTACGGAACTCTACGGAACCTGACAGAAACACTGTGGGCCCCTACAGGCCCTTGTGGGCACTTACAGAACTCTGCAGGAACCCACGGAACTTTATGGAACCCTACCAGCCCCTACGGAAGCCTAAAGACCCTTGCAGGCAGTTACGGAACAGTACAGGGCCCAACGGAACTTTACCAGCCACTACGGAACTCTACGGGCCCCTACGGAACCCTGCAGAACCCTCCAGAACCTTACAGAATCCCACGGATTCCTACAGACTCCTGCGGGCACTTACTCAACCCTAGAGGCCCCTACGGAACACTGCCAGCCCCTATGGAAGGAACCTTACAGACCCCTACAGAACACTACTGGCTCCTGTGGTACTCTACAGGCCTCTAGGGAACCTACGAAGCTCTACAGAGCCCTGTGGATCCTTACGGAACAGTACGGGCCCCTTCAGACCTCTGCAGGCACTTATGGAAACCTACAGGACCCTACGGAACTGTACGAGACTCTACAGGCCCCTAGGGAACACCACAGGCCCCTACGGAACCGTACGAGACTCTACAGGCCCCTAGGGAACACCACCGGCCCCTACGGAACCCTACACAACCCTCTGGAAACTTATGGAACCCTACAAGCTCCTACCAACCCCTGCGGGCACTTACACAACCCTACAGGCCCCTATGGAAATCTACGGGACTCTACGGGCCCCTAGGGAAGCCTACAGATTTCGACGGAACCCTACGAGCCCCTCTGGAACCCTACAGAATACTACAGGACCCGACAGCACTCTACAAGACCCTTAGCAACACAACGGAACCTCACGAAAACCCTATGGGCTCCTACAGAACACTGCAGGTGCCTACGGAACCCTACAGAACCCTACGGAATACTACCAGCCACTACGGAAACCTATGGCCCCTACGGAACTCTACGGAACCTGACAGAAACACTGTGGGCCCCTACAGGCCCTTGTGGGCACTTACAGAACTCTGCAGGAACCCACGGAACTTTATGGAACCCTACCAGCCCCTACGGAAGCCTAAAGACCCTTGCAGGCAGTTACGGAACAGTACAGGGCCCTACGGAACTTTACCAGCCACTACGGAACTCTACGGGCCCCTACGGAACCCTGCAGAACCCTCCAGAACCTTACAGAATCCCACGGATTCCTACAGACTCCTGCGGGCACTTACGAAGCCCTAGAGGCCCCTACGGAACACTGCCAGCCCCTACGGAAGGAACCTTACAGACCCCTACAGAACACTACTGGCTCCTGTGGTACTCCAGAGGTCTCTAGGGAACCTACGAAGCTCTACGGAGCCCTGTGGATCCTTACGGAACAGTACGGGCCCCTTCAGACCTCTGTGGGCGCTTATGGAAACCTACAGGACCCTACGGAACTGTACGAGACTCTACAGGCCCCTAGGGAACACCACAGGCCCCTACGGAACCGTACGAGACTCTACAGGCCCCTAGGGAACACCACAGGCCCCTACGGAACCCTACACAACCCTCTGGAAACTTATGGCACCCTACAAGCTCCTACCAACCCCTGCAGGCACTTACACAAGCCTACAGGCCCCTACGGAAATCTACGGGACTCTACGGGCCCCTAGGGAAGCCTACAGATTTTGACGGAACCCTACGAGCCCCTCTGGAACCCTACAGAATACTCCAGGACCCGACAGCACTCTACAAGACCCTTAGCAACACAACGGAACCTCACGAAAACCCTATGGGCTCCTACAGAACACTGCAGGTGCCTACGGAAACCTACAGACCCCTACAGAACCCTACAGACACCTGCGGGCACTTACAGAACCCTGCAGGCCCCTACGGAACCCTACAGGTCCATACAGAACCCCACAGGGCCCTACGGAACTTTAGCAGCCACTACGGAACTCTACGGGCCCCTACGGAACCCTGCAGAACCCTCCGGAACCTTACAGAATCCCACAGACTCCTACAGACTGCTGCGGGCACTTACACAATCCTACAGGCCCCTACGGAACACTGCCAGCCCCTATGGAAGGAACCCTATGGGCCCCTACAGAACACTACTGGTTCCTGCGGTACTCCAGAGGCCTCTAGGGAACCTACGAAGCTCTACGGAGCCCTGTGGATCCTTACGGAACAGTACGGGCCCCTTCAGACCTCTGCGGGCGCTTATGGAAACCTACAGGACCCTACGGAACTGTACGAGACTCTACAGGCCCCTAGGGAACACCACAGGCCCCTACGGAACCGTACGAGACTCTACAGGCCCCTAGGGAACACCACCGGCCCCTAAGGAACCCTACACAACCCTCTGGAAACTTATGGCACCCTACAAGCTCCTACCAACCCCTGCGGGCACTTATACAACCCTACAGGCCCCTACGGAAATCTACAGGACTCCACGGGCCCCTAGGGAAGCCTACAGATTTCGACGGAACCCTACGAGCCCCTCTGGAACCCTACAGAATACTCCAGGACCCGACAGCACTCTACAAGACCCTTAGCAACACAACGGAACCTCACGAAAACCCTATGGGCTCCTACAGAACACTGCAGGTGCCTACGGAACCCTACAGACCCCTACGGAATACTACCAGCCGCTACGGAAACCTATGGCCCCTACGGAACTCTACGGAACCTGACAGAAACACTGTGGGCCCCTACAGGCCCTTGCGGGCACTTGCAGAACTCTGCAGGAACCCACGGAACTTTATGGAACCCTACCAGCCCCTACGGAAGCCTAAAGACCCTTGCAGGCAGTTACGGAACAGTACAGGGCCCAACGGAACTTTACCAGCCACTACGGAACTCTACGGGCCCCTACGGAACCCTGCAGAACCCTCCAGAACCTTACAGAATCCCACGGATTCCTACAGACTCCTGCGGGCACTTACTCAACCCTAGAGGCCCCTACGGAACACTGCCAGCCCCTATGGAAGGAACCTTACAGACCCCTACAGAACACTACTGGCTCCTGTGGTACTCTACAGGCCTCTAGGGAACCTACGAAGCTCTACAGAGCCCTGTGGATCCTTACGGAACAGTACGGGCCCCTTCAGACCTCTGCAGGCACTTATGGAAACCTACAGGACCCTACGGAACTGTACGAGACTCTACAGGCCCCTAGGGAACACCACAGGCCCCTACGGAACCGTACGAGACTCTACAGGCCCCTAGGGAACACCACCGGCCCCTACGGAACCCTACACAACCCTCTGGAAACTTATGGAACCCTACAAGCTCCTACCAACCCCTGCGGGCACTTACACAACCCTACAGGCCCCTATGGAAATCTACGGGACTCTACGGGCCCCTAGGGAAGCCTACAGATTTCGACGGAACCCTACGAGCCCCTCTGGAACCCTACAGAATACTACAGGACCCGACAGCACTCTACAAGACCCTTAGCAACACAACGGAACCTCACGAAAACCCTATGGGCTCCTACAGAACACTGCAGGTGCCTACGGAACCCTACAGAACCCTACGGAATACTACCAGCCACTACGGAAACCTATGGCCCCTACGGAACTCTACGGAACCTGACAGAAACACTGTGGGCCCCTACAGGCCCTTGTGGGCACTTACAGAACTCTGCAGGAACCCACGGAACTTTATGGAACCCTACCAGCCCCTACGGAAGCCTAAAGACCCTTGCAGGCAGTTACGGAACAGTACAGGGCCCTACGGAACTTTACCAGCCACTACGGAACTCTACGGGCCCCTACGGAACCCTGCAGAACCCTCCAGAACCTTACAGAATCCCACGGATTCCTACAGACTCCTGCGGGCACTTACGAAGCCCTAGAGGCCCCTACGGAACACTGCCAGCCCCTACGGAAGGAACCTTACAGACCCCTACAGAACACTACTGGCTCCTGTGGTACTCCAGAGGTCTCTAGGGAACCTACGAAGCTCTACGGAGCCCTGTGGATCCTTACGGAACAGTACGGGCCCCTTCAGACCTCTGTGGGCGCTTATGGAAACCTACAGGACCCTACGGAACTGTACGAGACTCTACAGGCCCCTAGGGAACACCACAGGCCCCTACGGAACCGTACGAGACTCTACAGGCCCCTAGGGAACACCACAGGCCCCTACGGAACCCTACACAACCCTCTGGAAACTTATGGCACCCTACAAGCTCCTACCAACCCCTGCAGGCACTTACACAAGCCTACAGGCCCCTACGGAAATCTACGGGACTCTACGGGCCCCTAGGGAAGCCTACAGATTTTGACGGAACCCTACGAGCCCCTCTGGAACCCTACAGAATACTCCAGGACCCGACAGCACTCTACAAGACCCTTAGCAACACAACGGAACCTCACGAAAACCCTATGGGCTCCTACAGAACACTGCAGGTGCCTACGGAAACCTACAGACCCCTACAGAACCCTACAGACACCTGCGGGCACTTACAGAACCCTGCAGGCCCCTACGGAACCCTACAGGTCCATACAGAACCCCACAGGGCCCTACGGAACTTTAGCAGCCACTACGGAACTCTACGGGCCCCTACGGAACCCTGCAGAACCCTCCGGAACCTTACAGAATCCCACAGACTCCTACAGACTGCTGCGGGCACTTACACAATCCTACAGGCCCCTACGGAACACTGCCAGCCCCTATGGAAGGAACCCTACGGGCCCCTACAGAACACTACTGGTTCCTGCGGTACTCCAGAGGCCTCTAGGGAACCTACGAAGCTCTACGGAGCCCTGTGGATCCTTACGGAACAGTACGGGCCCCTTCAGACCTCTGCGGGCGCTTATGGAAACCTACAGGACCCTACGGAACTGTACGAGACTCTACAGGCCCCTAGGGAACACCACAGGCCCCTACGGAACCGTACGAGACTCTACAGGCCCCTAGGGAACACCACCGGCCCCTAAGGAACCCTACACAACCCTCTGGAAACTTATGGCACCCTACAAGCTCCTACCAACCCCTGCGGGCACTTATACAACCCTACAGGCCCCTACGGAAATCTACAGGACTCCACGGGCCCCTAGGGAAGCCTACAGATTTCGACGGAACCCTACGAGCCCCTCTGGAACCCTACAGAATACTCCAGGACCCGACAGCACTCTACAAGACCCTTAGCAACACAACGGAACCTCACGAAAACCCTATGGGCTCCTACAGAACACTGCAGGTGCCTACGGAACCCTACAGACCCCTACGGAATACTACCAGCCGCTACGGAAACCTATGGCCCCTACGGAACTCTACGGAACCTGACAGAAACACTGTGGGCCCCTACAGGCCCTTGCGGGCACTTGCAGAACTCTGCAGGAACCCACGGAACTTTATGGAACCCTACCAGCCCCTACGGAAGCCTAAAGACCCTTGCAGGCAGTTACGGAACAGTACAGGGCCCAACGGAACTTTACCAGCCACTACGGAACTCTACGGGCCCCTACGGAACCCTGCAGAACCCTCCAGAACCTTACAGAATCCCACGGATTCCTACAGACTCCTGCGGGCACTTACTCAACCCTAGAGGCCCCTACGGAACACTGCCAGCCCCTATGGAAGGAACCTTACAGACCCCTACAGAACACTACTGGCTCCTGTGGTACTCTACAGGCCTCTAGGAACCTACGAAGCTCTACAGAGCCCTGTGGATCCTTACGGAACAGTACGGGCCCCTTCAGACCTCTGCAGGCACTTATGGAAACCTACAGGACCCTACGGAACTGTACGAGACTCTACAGGCCCCTAGGGAACACCACAGGCCCCTACGGAACCGTACGAGACTCTACAGGCCCCTAGGGAACACCACCGGCCCCTACGGAACCCTACACAACCCTCTGGAAACTTATGGAACCCTACAAGCTCCTACCAACCCCTGCGGGCACTTACACAACCCTACAGGCCCCTATGGAAATCTACGGGACTCTACGGGCCCCTAGGGAAGCCTACAGATTTCGACGGAACCCTACGAGCCCCTCTGGAACCCTACAGAATACTACAGGACCCGACAGCACTCTACAAGACCCTTAGCAACACAACGGAACCTCACGAAAACCCTATGGGCTCCTACAGAACACTGCAGGTGCCTACGGAACCCTACAGAACCCTACGGAATACTACCAGCCACTACGGAAACCTATGGCCCCTACGGAACTCTACGGAACCTGACAGAAACACTGTGGGCCCCTACAGGCCCTTGTGGGCACTTACAGAACTCTGCAGGAACCCACGGAACTTTATGGAACCCTACCAGCCCCTACGGAAGCCTAAAGACCCTTGCAGGCAGTTACGGAACAGTACAGGGCCCTACGGAACTTTACCAGCCACTACGGAACTCTACGGGCCCCTACGGAACCCTGCAGAACCCTCCAGAACCTTACAGAATCCACGGATTCCTACAGACTCCTGCGGGCACTTACGAAGCCCTAGAGGCCCCTACGGAACACTGCCAGCCCCTACGGAAGGAACCTTACAGACCCCTACAGAACACTTACTGGCTCCTGTGGTACTCCAGAGGTCTCTAGGGAACCTACGAAGCTCTACGGAGCCCTGTGGATCCTTACGGAACAGTACGGGCCCCTTCAGACCTCTGTGGGCGCTTATGGAAACCTACAGGACCCTACGGAACTGTACGAGACTCTACAGGCCCCTAGGGAACACCACAGGCCCCTACGGAACCGTACGAGACTCTACAGGCCCCTAGGGAACACCACCGGCCCCTACGGAACCCTACACAACCCTCTGGAAACTTATGGCACCCTACAAGCTCCTACCAACCCCTGCAGGCACTTACACAAGCCTACAGGCCCCTACGGAAATCTACGGGACTCTACGGGCCCCTAGGGAAGCCTACAGATTTTGACGGAACCCTACGAGCCCCTCTGGAACCCTACAGAATACTCCAGGACCCGACAGCACTCTACAAGACCCTTAGCAACACAACGGAACCTCACGAAAACCCTATGGGCTCCTACAGAATACTGCAGGTGCCTACGGAAACCTACAGACCCCTACAGAACCCTACAGACACCTGCGGGCACTTACAGAACCCTGCAGGCCCCTACGGAACCCTACAAGTCCATACAGAACCCCACAAGGCCCTACGGAACTTTACCAGCCACTACGGAACTCTACGGGCCCCTACGGAACCCTGCAGAACCCTCCAGAACCTTACAGAATCCCACGGATTCCTACAGACTCCTGCGGGCACTTACGCAGCCCTAGAGGCCCCTACGGAACAATGCCAGCACCTATGGAAGGAACCTTACAGACCCCTACAGAACACTACTGGCTCCTGTGGTACTCCAGAGGCCTCTAGGGAACCTACGAAGCTCTACGGAGCCCTGTGGATCCTTACGGAACAGTACGGGCCCCTTCAGACCTCTGTGGGCGCTTATGGAAACCTACAGGACCCTACGGAACTGTACGAGACTCTACAGGCCCCTAGGGAACACCACAGGCCCCTACGGAACCGTACGAGACTCTACAGGCCCCTAGGGAACACCACCGGCCCCTACGGAACCCTACACAACCCTCTGGAAACTTATGGAACCCTACAAGCTCCTACCAACCCCTGCGGGCACTTACACAACCCTACAGGCCCCTATGGAAATCTACGGGACTCTACGGGCCCCTAGGGAAGCCTACAGATTTCGACGGAACCCTACGAGCCCCTCTGGAACCCTACAGAATACTACAGGACCCGACAGCACTCTACAAGACCCTTAGCAACACAACGGAACCTCACGAAAACCCTATGGGCTCCTACAGAACACTGCAGGTGCCTACGGAACCCTACAGACCCCTACGGAATACTACCTCCACTACGGAAACCTATGGCCCCTACGGAACTCTACGGAACCTGACAGAAACACTGTGGGCCCCTACAGGCCCTTGTGGGCACTTACAGAACTCTGCAGGAACCCACGGAACTTTATGGAACCCTACCAGCCCCTACGGAAGCCTAAAGACCCTTGCAGGCAGTTACGGAACAGTACAGGGCCCTACGGAACTTTACCAGCCACTATGGAACTCTACGGGCCCCTACGGAACCCTGCAGAACCCTCCAGAACCTTACAGAATCCCACGGATTCCTACAGACTCCTGCGGGCACTTACGAAGCCCTAGAGGCCCCTACGGAACACTGCCAGCCCCTACGGAAGGAACCTTACAGACCCCTACAGAACACTACTGGCTCCTGCGGTACTCTACAGGCCTCTAGGGAACCTACGAAGCTCTACGGAGCCCTATGGATCCTTACGGAACAGTACGGGCCCCTTCAGACCTCTGCGGGCGCTTATGGAAACCTACAGGACCCTACGGAACTGTACGAGACTCTACAGGCCCCTAGGGAACACCACAGGCCCCTACGGAACCGTACGAGACTCTACAGGCCCCTAGGGAACACCACAGGCCCCTACGGAACCCTACACAACCCTCTGGAAACTTATGGAACCCTACAAGCTCCTACCAACCCCTGCGGGCACTTACACAACCCTACAGGCCCCTACGGAAATCTACAGGACTCTACGGGCCCCTAGGGAAGCCTACAGATTTTGACGGAACCCTACGAGCCCCTCTGGAACCCTACAGAATACTCCAGGACCCGACAGCACTCTACAAGACCCTTAGCAACACAACGGAACCTCACTAAAACCCTATGGGCTCCTACAGAACACTGCAGGTGCCTACGGAAACCTACAGACCCCTACAGAACCCTACAGACACCTGCGGGAACTTACAGAACCCTGCAGGCCCCTACGGAACCCTACAGGTCCATACAGAACCCCACAAGGCCCTACGGAACTTTACCAGCCACTACGGAACTCTACGGGCCCCTACGGAACCCTGCAGAACCCTCCAGAACCTTACAGAATCCCACGGATTCCTACAGACTCCTGCGGGCACTTACGAAGCCCTAGAGGCCCCTACGGAACAATGCCAGCCCCTATGGAAGGAACCTTACAGACCCCTACAGAACACTACTGGCTCCTGTGGTACTCCAGAGGCCTCTAGGGAACCTACGAAGCTCTACGGAGCCCTGTGGATCCTTACGGAACAGTACGGGCCCCTTCAGACCTCTGTGGGCGCTTATGGAAACCTACAGGACCCTACGGAACTGTACGAGACTCTACAGGCCCCTAGGGAACACCACAGGCCCCTACGGAACCGTACGAGACTCTACAGGCCCCTAGGGAACACCACCGGCCCCTACGGAACCCTACACAACCCTCTGGAAACTTATGGAACCCTACAAGCTCCTACCAACCCCTGCGGGCACTTACACAACCCTACAGGCCCCTACGGAAATCTACGGGACTCTACGGGCCCCTAGGGAAGCCTACAGATTTTGACGGTACCCTACAAGCCCCTCTGGAACCCTACAGAATACTCCAGGACCCGACAGCACTCTACAAGACCCTTAGCAACACAACGGAACCTCACGAAAACCCTATGGGCTCCTACAGAACACTGCAGGTGCCTACGGAACCCTACAGACCCCTACGGAATACTACCAGCCTCTACGGAAACCTATGGCCCCTACGGAACTCTACGGAACCTGACAGAAACACTGTGGGCCCCTACAGGCCCTTGTGGGCACTTACAGAACTCTGCAGGAACCCACGGAACTTTATGGAACCCTACCAGCCCCTACGGAAGCCTAAAGACCCTTGCAGGCAGTTACGGAAAGGTACAGGGCCCTACGGAACTTTACCAGCCACTACGGAACTCTACGGGCCCCTACGGAACCCTGCAGAACCCTCCAGAACCTTACAGAATCCCACGGATTCCTACAGACTCCTGCGGGCACTTACGAAGCCCTAGAGGCCCCTACGGAACACTGCCAGCCCCTATGGAAGGAACCTTACAGACCCCTACAGAACACTACTGGCTCCTGCGGTACTCTACAGGCCTCTAGGGAACCTACGAAGCTCTACGGAGCCCTATGGATCCTTACGGAACAGTACGGGCCCCTTCAGACCTCTGCGGGCGCTTATGGAAACCTACAGGACCCTACGGAACTGTACGAGACTCTACAGGCCCCTAGGGAACACCACAGGCCCCTACGGAACCGTACGAGACTCTACAGGCCCCTAGGGAACACCACCGGCCCCTACGGAACCCTACACAACCCTCTGGAATCTTATGGCACCCTACAAGCTCCTACCAACCCCTGCGGGCACTTACACAACCCTACAGGCCCCTACAGAAATCTACGGGACTCCACGGGCCCCTAGGGAAGCCTACAGATTTTGACGGAACCCTACGAGCCCCTCTGGAACCCTACAGAATACTCCAGGACCCGACAGCACTCTACAAGACCCTTAGCAACACAACGGAACCTCACGAAAACCCTATGGGCTCCTACAGAACACTGCAGGCACCTACGGAACCCTACAGACCCCTACGGAACCCTACAGACACCTGCGGGCACTTACAGAACCCTGCAGGCCCCTACGGAACCCTACAGGTCCATACAGAACCCCACAGGGCCCTACGGAACTTTAGCAGCCACTACGGAACTCTACGGGCCCCTACGGAACCCTGCAGAACCCTCCGGAACCTTAGAGAATCCCACAGACTCCTACAGACTGCTGCGGGCACTTACACAATCCTACAGGCCCCTACGGAACACTGCCAGCCCCTATGGAAGGAACCCTATGGGCCCCTACAGAACACTACTGGTTCCTGCGGTACTCCAGAGGCCTCTAGGGAACCTACGAAGCTCTACGGAGCCCTGTGGATCCTTACGGAACAGTACGGGCCCCTTCAGACCTCTGCGGGCGCTTATGGAAACCTACAGGACCCTACGGAACTGTACGAGACTCTACAGGCCCCTAGGGAACACCACAGGCCCCTACGGAACCGTACGAGACTCTACAGGCCCCTAGGGAACACCACCGGCCCCTAAGGAACCCTACACAACCCTCTGGAAACTTATGGCACCCTACAAGCTCCTACCAACCCCTGCGGGCACTTACACAACCCTACAGGCCCCTACGGAAATCTACGGGACTCCACGGGCCCCTAGGGAAGCCTACAGATTTCGACGGAACCCTACGAGCCCCTCTGGAACCCTACAGAATACTCCAGGACCCGACAGCACTCTACAAGACCCTTAGCAACACAACGGAACCTCACGAAAACCCTATGGGCTCCTACAGAACACTGCAGGTGCCTACGGAACCCTACAGACCCCTACGGAATACTACCAGCCGCTACGGAAACCTATGGCCCCTACGGAACTCTACGGAACCTGACAGAAACACTGTGGGCCCCTACAGGCCCTTGCGGGCACTTGCAGAACTCTGCAGGAACCCACGGAACTTTATGGAACCCTACCAGCCCCTACGGAAGCCTAAAGACCCTTGCAGGCAGTTACGGAACGGCACAGGGCCCTAGGGAACTTTACCAGCCACTACGGAACTCTACGGGCCCCTACGGAACCCTGCAGAACCCTCCAGAACCTTACAGAATCCCACGGATTCCTACAGACTCCTGCGGGCACTTACGAAGCCCTAGAGGCCCCTACGGAACACTGCCAGCCCCTATGGAAGGAACCTTACAGACCCCTACAGAACACTGCTGGCTCCTGTGGTACTCTACAGGCCTCTAGGGAACCTACGAAGCTCTACGGAGCCCTGTGGATCCTTACGGAACAGTACGGGCCCCTTCAGACCTCTGTGGGCGCTTATGGAAACCTACAGGACCCTACGGAACTGTACGAGACTCTACAGGCCCCTAGGGAACACCACAGGCCCCTACGGAACCGTACGAGACTCTACAGGCCCCTAGGGAACACCACCGGCCCCTACGGAACCCTACACAACCCTCTGGAAACTTATGGAACCCTACAAGCTCCTACCAACCCCTGCGGGCACTTACACAACCCTACAGGCCCCTACGGAAATCTACAGGACTCTACGGGCCCCTAGGGAAGCCTACAGATTTTGACGGAACCCTACGAGCCCCTCTGGAACCCTACAGAATACTCCAGGACCCGACAGCACTCTACAAGACCCTTAGCAACACAACGGAACCTCACGAAAACCCTATGGGCTCCTACAGAACACTGCAGGTGCCTACGGAAACCTACAGACCCCTACAGAACCCTACAGACACCTGCGGGAACTTACAGAACCCTGCAGGCCCCTACGGAACCCTACAAGTCCATACAGAACCCCACAAGGCCCTACGGAACTTTACCAGCCACTACGGAACTCTACGGGCCCCTACGGAACCCTGCAGAACCCTCCAGAACCTTACAGAATCCCACGGATTCCTACAGACTCCTGCGGGCACTTACGAAGCCCTAGAGGCCCCTACGGAACACTGCCAGCCCCTACGGAAAGAACCTTACAGACCCCTACAGAACACTACTGGCTCCTGTGGTACTCTACAGGCCTCTAGGGAACCTACGAAGCTCTACGGAGCCCTGTGGATCCTTACGGAACAGTACGGGCCCCTTCAGACCTCTGTGGGCGCTTATGGAAACCTACAGGACCCTACGGAACTGTACGAGACTCTACAGGCCCCTAGGGAACACCACAGGCCCCTACGGAACCGTACGAGACTCTACAGGCCCCTAGGGAACACCACCGGCCCCTACGGAACCCTACACAACCCTCTGGAAACTTATGGCACCCTACAAGCTCCTACCAACCCCTGCGGGCACTTACACAAGCCTACAGGCCCCTACGGAAATCTACGGGACTCTACGGGCCCCTAGGGAAGCCTACAGATTTCGACGGAACCCTACGAGCCCCTCTGGAACCCTACAGAATACTACAGGACCCGACAGCACTCTACAAGACCCTTAGCAACACAACGGAACCTCACGAAAACCCTATGGGCTCCTACAGAACACTGCAGGTGCCTACGGAACCCTACAGACCCCTACGGAATACTACCTCCACTACGGAAACCTATGGCCCCTACGGAACTCTACGGAACCTGACAGAAACACTGTGGGCCCCTACAGGCCCTTGTGGGCACTTACAGAACTCTGCAGGAACCCACGGAACTTTATGGAACCCTACCAGCCCCTACGGAAGCCTAAAGACCCTTGCAGGCAGTTACGGAACAGTACAGGGCCCTACGGAACTTTACCAGCCACTACGGAACTCTACGGGCCCCTACGGAACCCTGCAGAACCCTCCAGAACCTTACAGAATCCCACGGATTCCTACAGACTCCTGCGGGCACTTACGAAGCCCTAGAGGCCCCTACGGAACACTGCCAGCCCCTACGGAAGGAACCTTACAGACCCCTACAGAACACTACTGGCTCCTGCGGTACTCTACAGGCCTCTAGGGAACCTACGAAGCTCTACGGAGCCCTATGGATCCTTACGGAACAGTACGGGCCCCTTCAGACCTCTGTGGGCGCTTATGGAAACCTACAGGACCCTACGGAACTGTACGAGACTCTACAGGCCCCTAGGGAACACCACAGGCCCCTACGGAACCGTATGAGACTCTACAGGCCCCTAGGGAACACCACCGGCCCCTACGGAACCCTACACAACCCTCTGGAAACTTATGGAACCCTACAAGCTCCTACCAACCCCTGCGGGCACTTACACAACCCTACAGGCCCCTACGGAAATCTACAGGACTCTACGGGCCCCTAGGGAAGCCTACAGATTTTGACGGAACCCTACGAGCCCCTCTGGAACCCTACAGAATACTCCAGGACCCGACAGCACTCTACAAGACCCTTAGCAACACAACGGAACCTCACGAAAACCCTATGGGCTCCTACAGAACACTGCAGGTGCCTACGGAAACCTACAGACCCCTACAGAACCCTACAGACACCTGCGGGAACTTACAGAACCCTGCAGGCCCCTACGGAACCCTACAAGTCCATACAGAACCCCACAAGGCCCTACGGAACTTTACCAGCCACTACGGAACTCTACGGGCCCCTACGGAACCCTGCAGAACCCTCCAGAACCTTACAGAATCCCACGGATTCCTACAGACTCCTGCGGGCACTTACGCAGCCCTAGAGGCCCCTACGGAACAATGCCGCACCTATGGAAGGAACCTTACAGACCCCTACAGAACACTACTGGCTCCTGTGGTACTCCAGAGGCCTCTAGGGAACCTACGAAGCTCTACGGAGCCCTGTGGATCCTTACGGAACAGTACGGGCCCCTTCAGACCTCTGTGGGCGCTTATGGAAACCTACAGGACCCTACGGAACTGTACGAGACTCTACAGGCCCCTAGGGAACACCACAGGCCCCTACGGAACCGTACGAGACTCTACAGGCCCCTAGGGAACACCACCGGCCCCTACGGAACCCTACACAACCCTCTGGAAACTTATGGAACCCTACAAGCTCCTACCAACCCCTGCGGGCACTTACACAACCCTACAGGCCCCTACGGAAATCTACAGGACTCTACGGGCCCCTAGGGAAGCCTACAGATTTTGACGGAACCCTACGAGCCCCTCTGGAACCCTACAGAATACTCCAGGACCCGACAGCACTCTACAAGACCCTTAGCAACACAACGGAACCTCACGAAAACCCTATGGGCTCCTACAGAACACTGCAGGTGCCTACGGAAACCTACAGACCCCTACAGAACCCTACAGACACCTGCGGGAACTTACAGAACCCTGCAGGCCCCTACGGAACCCTACAAGTCCATACAGAACCCCACAAGGCCCTACGGAACTTTACCAGCCACTACGGAACTCTACGGGCCCCTACGGAACCCTGCAGAACCCTCCAGAACCTTACAGAATCCCACGGATTCCTACAGACTCCTGCGGGCACTTACGAAGCCCTAGAGGCCCCTACGGAACACTGCCAGCCCCTACGGAAAGAACCTTACAGACCCCTACAGAACACTACTGGCTCCTGTGGTACTCTACAGGCCTCTAGGGAACCTACGAAGCTCTACGGAGCCCTGTGGATCCTTACGGAACAGTACGGGCCCCTTCAGACCTCTGTGGGCGCTTATGGAAACCTACAGGACCCTACGGAACTGTACGAGACTCTACAGGCCCCTAGGGAACACCACAGGCCCCTACGGAACCGTACGAGACTCTACAGGCCCCTAGGGAACACCACAGGCCCCTACGGAACCCTACACAACCCTCTGGAAACTTATGGCACCCTACAAGCTCCTACCAACCCCTGCGGGCACTTACACAAGCCTACAGGCCCCTACGGAAATCTACGGGACTCTACGGGCCCCTAGGGAAGCCTACAGATTTCGACGGAACCCTACGAGCCCCTCTGGAACCCTACAGAATACTACAGGACCCGACAGCACTCTACAAGACCCTTAGCAACACAACGGAACCTCACGAAAACCCTATGGGCTCCTACAGAACACTGCAGGTGCCTACGGAACCCTACAGACCCCTACGGAATACTACCTCCACTACGGAAACCTATGGCCCCTACGGAACTCTACGGAACCTGACAGAAACACTGTGGGCCCCTACAGGCCCTTGTGGGCACTTACAGAACTCTGCAGGAACCCACGGAACTTTATGGAACCCTACCAGCCCCTACGGAAGCCTAAAGACCCTTGCAGGCAGTTACGGAACAGTACAGGGCCCTACGGAACTTTACCAGCCACTACGGAACTCTACGGGCCCCTACGGAACCCTGCAGAACCCTCCAGAACCTTACAGAATCCCACGGATTCCTACAGACTCCTGCGGGCACTTACGAAGCCCTAGAGGCCCCTACGGAACACTGCCAGCCCCTACGGAAGGAACCTTACAGACCCCTACAGAACACTACTGGCTCCTGCGGTACTCTACAGGCCTCTAGGGAACCTACGAAGCTCTACGGAGCCCTATGGATCCTTACGGAACAGTACGGGCCCCTTCAGACCTCTGTGGGCGCTTATGGAAACCTACAGGACCCTACGGAACTGTACGAGACTCTACAGGCCCCTAGGGAACACCACAGGCCCCTACGGAACCGTATGAGACTCTACAGGCCCCTAGGGAACACCACCGGCCCCTACGGAACCCTACACAACCCTCTGGAAACTTATGGAACCCTACAAGCTCCTACCAACCCCTGCGGGCACTTACACAACCCTACAGGCCCCTACGGAAATCTACAGGACTCTACGGGCCCCTAGGGAAGCCTACAGATTTTGACGGAACCCTACGAGCCCCTCTGGAACCCTACAGAATACTCCAGGACCCGACAGCACTCTACAAGACCCTTAGCAACACAACGGAACCTCACGAAAACCCTATGGGCTCCTACAGAACACTGCAGGTGCCTACGGAAACCTACAGACCCCTACAGAACCCTACAGACACCTGCGGGAACTTACAGAACCCTGCAGGCCCCTACGGAACCCTACAAGTCCATACAGAACCCCACAAGGCCCTACGGAACTTTACCAGCCACTACGGAACTCTACGGGCCCCTACGGAACCCTGCAGAACCCTCCAGAACCTTACAGAATCCCACGGATTCCTACAGACTCCTGCGGGCACTTACGCAGCCCTAGAGGCCCCTACGGAACAATGCCGCACCTATGGAAGGAACCTTACAGACCCCTACAGAACACTACTGGCTCCTGTGGTACTCCAGAGGCCTCTAGGGAACCTACGAAGCTCTACGGAGCCCTGTGGATCCTTACGGAACAGTACGGGCCCCTTCAGACCTCTGTGGGCGCTTATGGAAACCTACAGGACCCTACGGAACTGTACGAGACTCTACAGGCCCCTAGGGAACACCACAGGCCCCTACGGAACCGTACGAGACTCTACAGGCCCCTAGGGAACACCACCGGCCCCTACGGAACCCTACACAACCCTCTGGAAACTTATGGAACCCTACAAGCTCCTACCAACCCCTGCGGGCACTTACACAACCCTACAGGCCCCTACGGAAATCTACGGGACTCTACGGGCCCCTAGGGAAGCCTACAGATTTCGACGGAACCCTACGAGCCCCTCTGGAACCCTACAGAATACTACAGGACCCGACAGCACTCTACAAGACCCTTAGCAACACAACGGAACCTCACGAAAACCCTATGGGCTCCTACAGAACACTGCAGGTGCCTACGGAACCCTACAGACCCCTACGGAATACTACCTCCACTACGGAAACCTATGGCCCCTACGGAACTCTACGGAACCTGACAGAAACACTGTGGGCCCCTACAGGCCCTTGTGGGCACTTACAGAACTCTGCAGGAACCCACGGAACTTTATGGAACCCTACCAGCCCCTATGGAAGCCTAAAGACCCTTGCAGGCAGTTACGGAACAGTACAGGGCCCTACGGAACTTTACCAGCCACTACGGAACTCTACGGGCCCCTACGGAACCCTGCAGAACCCTCCAGAACCTTACAGAATCCCACGGATTCCTACAGACTCCTGCGGGCACTTACGAAGCCCTAGAGGCCCCTACGGAACACTGCCAGCCCCTACGGAAGGAACCTTACAGACCCCTACAGAACACTACTGGCTCCTGCGGTACTCTACAGGCCTCTAGGGAACCTACGAAGCTCTACGGAGCCCTATGGATCCTTACGGAACAGTACGGGCCCCTTCAGACCTCTGTGGGCGCTTATGGAAACCTACAGGACCCTACGGAACTGTACGAGACTCTACAGGCCCCTAGGGAACACCACAGGCCCCTACGGAACCGTATGAGACTCTACAGGCCCCTAGGGAACACCACCGGCCCCTACGGAACCCTACACAACCCTCTGGAAACTTATGGAACCCTACAAGCTCCTACCAACCCCTGCGGGCACTTACACAACCCTACAGGCCCCTACGGAAATCTACAGGACTCTACGGGCCCCTAGGGAAGCCTACAGATTTTGACGGAACCCTACGAGCCCCTCTGGAACCCTACAGAATACTCCAGGACCCGACAGCACTCTACAAGACCCTTAGCAACACAACGGAACCTCACTAAAACCCTATGGGCTCCTACAGAACACTGCAGGTGCCTACGGAAACCTACAGACCCCTACAGAACCCTACAGACACCTGCGGGAACTTACAGAACCCTGCAGGCCCCTACGGAACCCTACAGGTCCATACAGAACCCCACAAGGCCCTACGGAACTTTACCAGCCACTACGGAACTCTACGGGCCCCTACGGAACCCTGCAGAACCCTCCAGAACCTTACAGAATCCCACGGATTCCTACAGACTCCTGCGGGCACTTACGCAGCCCTAGAGGCCCCTACGGAACACTGCCAGCCCCTACGGAAGGAACCTTACAGACCCCTACAGAACACTACTGGCTCCTGTGGTACTCCAGAGGCCTCTAGGGAACCTACGAAGCTCTACGGAGCCCTGTGGATCCTTACGGAACAGTACGGGCCCCTTCAGACCTCTGTGGGCGCTTATGGAAACCTACAGGACCCTACGGAACTGTACGAGACTCTACAGGCCCCTAGGGAACACCACAGGCCCCTACGGAACCGTACGAGACTCTACAGGCCCCTAGGGAACACCACCGGCCCCTACGGAACCCTACACAACCCTCTGGAAACTTATGGAACCCTACAAGCTCCTACCAACCCCTGCGGGCACTTACACAACCCTACAGGCCCCTACGGAAATCTACAGGACTCTACGGGCCCCTAGGGAAGCCTACAGATTTTGACGGAACCCTACGAGCCCCTCTGGAACCCTACAGAATACTCCAGGACCCGACAGCACTCTACAAGACCCTTAGCAACACAACGGAACCTCACTAAAACCCTATGGGCTCCTACAGAACACTGCAGGTGCCTACGGAAACCTACAGACCCCTACAGAACCCTACAGACACCTGCGGGAACTTACAGAACCCTGCAGGCCCCTACGGAACCCTACAGGTCCATACAGAACCCCACAAGGCCCTACGGAACTTTACCAGCCACTACGGAACTCTACGGGCCCCTACGGAACCCTGCAGAACCCTCCAGAACCTTACAGAATCCCACGGATTCCTACAGACTCCTGCGGGCACTTACGCAGCCCTAGAGGCCCCTACGGAACACTGCCAGCCCCTATGGAAGGAACCTTACAGACCCCTACAGAACACTACTGGCTCCTGTGGTACTCCAGAGGCCTCTAGGGAACCTACGAAGCTCTACGGAGCCCTGTGGATCCTTACGGAACAGTACGGGCCCCTTCAGACCTCTGTGGGCGCTTATGGAAACCTACAGGACCCTACGGAACTGTACGAGACTCTACAGGCCCCTAGGGAACACCACAGGCCCCTACGGAACCGTACGAGACTCTACAGGCCCCTAGGGAACACCACCGGCCCCTAGGGAACCCTACACAACCCTCTGGAAACTTATGGAACCCTACAAGCTCCTACCAACCCCTGCGGGCACTTACACAACCCTACAGGCCCCTACGGAAATCTACGGGACTCTACGGGCCCCTAGGGAAGCCTACAGATTTTGACGGTACCCTACAAGCCCCTCTGGAACACTACAGAATACTACAGGACCCGACAGCACTCTACAAGACCCTTAGCAACACAACGGAACCTCACGAAAACCCTATGGGCTCCTACAGAACACTGCAGGTGCCTACGGAACCCTACAGACCCCTACGGAATACTACCAGCCTCTACGGAAACCTATGGCCCCTACGGAACTCTACGGAACCTGACAGAAACACTGTGGGCCCCTACAGGCCCTTGTGGGCACTTACAGAACTCTGCAGGAACCCACGGAACTTTATGGAACCCTACCAGCCCCTACGGAAGCCTAAAGACCCTTGCAGGCAGTTACGGAACAGTACAGGGCCCTACGGAACTTTACCAGCCACTACGGAACTCTACGGGCCCCTACGGAACCCTGCAGAACCCTCCAGAACCTTACAGAATCCCACGGATTCCTACAGACTCCTGCGGGCACTTACGAAGCCCTAGAGGCCCCTACGGAACACTGCCAGCCCCTACGGAAGGAACCTTACAGACCCCTACAGAACACTACTGGCTCCTGCGGTACTCTACAGGCCTCTAGGGAACCTACGAAGCTCTACGGAGCCCTATGGATCCTTACAGAACAGTACGGGCCCCTTCAGACCTCTGTGGGCGCTTATGGAAACCTACAGGACCCTACGGAACTGTACGAGACTCTACAGGCCCCTAGGGAACACCACAGGCCCCTACGGAACCGTATGAGACTCTACAGGCCCCTAGGGAACACCACCGGCCCCTACGGAACCCTACACAACCCTCTGGAAACTTATGGAACCCTACAAGCTCCTACCAACCCCTGCGGGCACTTACACAACCCTACAGGCCCCTACGGAAATCTACAGGACTCTACGGGCCCCTAGGGAAGCCTACAGATTTTGACGGAACCCTACGAGCCCCTCTGGAACCCTACAGAATACTCCAGGACCCGACAGCACTCTACAAGACCCTTAGCAACACAACGGAACCTCACTAAAACCCTATGGGCTCCTACAGAACACTGCAGGTGCCTACGGAAACCTACAGACCCCTACAGAACCCTACAGACACCTGCGGGAACTTACAGAACCCTGCAGGCCCCTACGGAACCCTACAGGTCCATACAGAACCCCACAAGGCCCTACGGAACTTTACCAGCCACTACGGAACTCTACGGACCCCTACGGAACCCTGCAGAACCCTCCAGAACCTTACAGAATCCCACGGATTCCTACAGACTCCTGCGGGCACTTACGCAGCCCTAGAGGCCCCTACGGAACACTGCCAGCCCCTATGGAAGGAACCTTACAGACCCCTACAGAACACTACTGGCTCCTGTGGTACTCCAGAGGCCTCTAGGGAACCTACGAAGCTCTACGGAGCCCTGTGGATCCTTACGGAACAGTACGGGCCCCTTCAGACCTCTGTGGGCGCTTATGGAAACCTACAGGACCCTACGGAACTGTACGAGACTCTACAGGCCCCTAGGGAACACCACAGGCCCCTACGGAACCGTACGAGACTCTACAGGCCCCTAGGGAACACCACCGGCCCCTAGGGAACCCTACACAACCCTCTGGAAACTTATGGAACCCTACAAGCTCCTACCAACCCCTGCGGGCACTTACACAAGCCTACAGGCCCCTACGGAAATCTACGGGACTCTACGGGCCCCTAGGGAAGCCTACAGATTTTGACGGTACCCTACAAGCCCCTCTGGAACACTACAGAATACTACAGGACCCGACAGCACTCTACAAGACCCTTAGCAACACAACGGAACCTCACGAAAACCCTATGGGCTCCTACAGAACACTGCAGGTGCCTACGGAACCCTACAGACCCCTACGGAATACTACCAGCCTCTACGGAAACCTATGGCCCCTACGGAACTCTACGGAACCTGACAGAAACACTGTGGGCCCCTACAGGCCCTTGTGGGCACTTACAGAACTCTGCAGGAACCCAGGGAACTTTATGGAACCCTACCAGCCCCTACGGAAGCCTAAAGACCCTTGCAGGCAGTTACGGAAAGGTACAGGGCTCTACGGAACTTTACCAGCCACTACGGAACTCTACGGGCCCCTACGGAACCCTGCAGAACCCTCCAGAACCTTACAGAATCCCACGGATTCCTACAGACTCCTGCGGGCACTTACGAAGCCCTAGAGGCCCCTACGGAACACTGCCAGCCCCTATGGAAGGAACCTTACAGACCCCTACAGAACACTACTGGCTCCTGCGGTACTCTACAGGCCTCTAGGGAACCTACGAAGCTCTACGGAGCCCTATGGATCCTTACGGAACAGTACGGGCCCCTTCAGACCTCTGTGGGCGCTTATGGAAACCTACAGGACCCTACGGAACTGTACGAGACTCTACAGGCCCCTAGGGAACACCACAGGCCCCTACGGAACCGTACGAGACTCTACAGGCCCCTAGGGAACACCACCGGCCCCTACGGAACCCTACACAACCCTCTGGAAACTTATGGAACCCTACAAGCTCCTACCAACCCCTGCGGGCACTTACACAACCCTACAGGCCCCTACGGAAATCTACAGGACTCTACGGGCCCCTAGGGAAGCCTACAGATTTTGACGGAACCCTACGAGCCCCTCTGGAACCCTACAGAATACTCCAGGACCCGACAGCACTCTACAAGACCCTTAGCAACACAACGGAACCTCACTAAAACCCTATGGGCTCCTACAGAACACTGCAGGTGCCTACGGAAACCTACAGACCCCTACAGAACCCTACAGACACCTGCGGGAACTTACAGAACCCTGCAGGCCCCTACGGAACCCTACAAGTCCATACAGAACCCCACAAGGCCCTACGGAACTTTACCAGCCACTACGGAACTCTACGGGCCCCTACGGAACCCTGCAGAACCCTCCAGAACCTTACAGAATCCCACGGATTCCTACAGACTCCTGCGGGCACTTACGAAGCCCTAGAGGCCCCTACGGAACACTGCCAGCCCCTACGGAAGGAACCTTACAGACCCCTACAGAACACTACTGGCTCCTGCGGTACTCTACAGGCCTCTAGGGAACCTACGAAGCTCTACGGAGCCCTATGGATCCTTACGGAACAGTACGGGCCCCTTCAGACCTCTGCGGGCGCTTATGGAAACCTACAGGACCCTACGGAACTGTACGAGACTCTACAGGCCCCTAGGGAACACCACAGGCCCCTACGGAACCGTACGAGACTCTACAGGCCCCTAGGGAACACCACCGGCCCCTACGAAACCCTACACAACCCTCTGGAAACTTATGGAACCCTACAAGCTCCTACCAACCCCTGCGGGCACTTACACAACCCTACAGGCCCCTACGGAAATCTACAGGACTCTACGGGCCCCTAGGGAAGCCTACAGATTTTGACGGAACCCTACGAGCCCCTCTGGAACCCTACAGAATACTCCAGGACCCGACAGCACTCTACAAGACCCTTAGCAACACAACGGAACCTCACTAAAACCCTATGGGCTCCTACAGAACACTGCAGGTGCCTACGGAAACCTACAGACCCCTACAGAACCCTACAGACACCTGCGGGAACTTACAGAACCCTGCAGGCCCCTACGGAACCCTACAGGTCCATACAGAACCCCACAAGGCCCTACGGAACTTTACCAGCCACTACGGAACTCTACGGGCCCCTACGGAACCCTGCAGAACCCTCCAGAACCTTACAGAATCCCACGGATTCCTACAGACTCCTGCGGGCACTTACGCAGCCCTAGAGGCCCCTACGGAACACTGCCAGCCCCTATGGAAGGAACCTTACAGACCCCTACAGAACACTACTGGCTCCTGTGGTACTCCAGAGGCCTCTAGGGAACCTACGAAGCTCTACGGAGCCCTGTGGATCCTTACGGAACAGTACGGGCCCCTTCAGACCTCTGTGGGCGCTTATGGAAACCTACAGGACCCTACGGAACTGTACGAGACTCTACAGGCCCCTAGGGAACACCACAGGCCCCTACGGAACCGTACGAGACTCTACAGGCCCCTAGGGAACACCACCGGCCCCTAGGGAACCCTACACAGCCCTCTGGAAACTTATGGAACCCTACAAGCTCCTACCAACCCCTGCGGGCACTTACACAACCCTACAGGCCCCTACGGAAATCTACGGGACTCTACGGGCCCCTAGGGAAGCCTACAGATTTTGACGGTACCCTACAAGCCCCTCTGGAACACTACAGAATACTACAGGACCCGACAGCACTCTACAAGACCCTTAGCAACACAACGGAACCTCACGAAAACCCTATGGGCTCCTACAGAACACTGCAGGTGCCTACGGAACCCTACAGACCCCTACGGAATACTACCAGCCTCTACGGAAACCTATGGCCCCTACGGAACTCTACGGAACCTGACAGAAACACTGTGGGCCCCTACAGGCCCTTGTGGGCACTTACAGAACTCTGCAGGAACCCAGGGAACTTTATGGAACCCTACCAGCCCCTACGGAAGCCTAAAGACCCTTGCAGGCAGTTACGGAAAGGTACAGGGCTCTACGGAACTTTACCAGCCACTACGGAACTCTACGGGCCCCTACGGAACCCTGCAGAACCCTCCAGAACCTTACAGAATCCCACGGATTCCTACAGACTCCTGCGGGCACTTACGAAGCCCTAGAGGCCCCTACGGAACACTGCCAGCCCCTATGGAAGGAACCTTACAGACCCCTACAGAACACTACTGGCTCCTGCGGTACTCTACAGGCCTCTAGGGAACCTACGAAGCTCTACGGAGCCCTATGGATCCTTACGGAACAGTACGGGCCCCTTCAGACCTCTGCGGGCGCTTATGGAAACCTACAGGACCCTACGGAACTGTACGAGACTCTACAGGCCCCTAGGGAACACCACAGGCCCCTACGGAACCGTACGAGACTCTACAGGCCCCTAGGGAACACCACCGGCCCCTACGGAACCCTACACAACCCTCTGGAAACTTATGGAACCCTACAAGCTCCTACCAACCCCTGCGGGCACTTACACAACCCTACAGGCCCCTACGGAAATCTACAGGACTCTACGGGCCCCTAGGGAAGCCTACAGATTTTGACGGAACCCTACGAGCCCCTCTGGAACCCTACAGAATACTCCAGGACCCGACAGCACTCTACAAGACCCTTAGCAACACAACGGAACCTCACTAAAACCCTATGGGCTCCTACAGAACACTGCAGGTGCCTACGGAAACCTACAGACCCCTACAGAACCCTACAGACACCTGCGGGAACTTACAGAACCCTGCAGGCCCCTACGGAACCCTACAAGTCCATACAGAACCCCACAAGGCCCTACGGAACTTTACCAGCCACTACGGAACTCTACGGGCCCCTACGGAACCCTGCAGAACCCTCCAGAACCTTACAGAATCCCACGGATTCCTACAGACTCCTGCGGGCACTTACGAAGCCCTAGAGGCCCCTACGGAACACTGCCAGCCCCTACGGAAGGAACCTTACAGACCCCTACAGAACACTACTGGCTCCTGCGGTACTCTACAGGCCTCTAGGGAACCTACGAAGCTCTACGGAGCCCTATGGATCCTTACGGAACAGTACGGGCCCCTTCAGACCTCTGCGGGCGCTTATGGAAACCTACAGGACCCTACGGAACTGTACGAGACTCTACAGGCCCCTAGGGAACACCACAGGCCCCTACGGAACCGTACGAGACTCTACAGGCCCCTAGGGAACACCACCGGCCCCTACGAAACCCTACACAACCCTCTGGAAACTTATGGAACCCTACAAGCTCCTACCAACCCCTGCGGGCACTTACACAACCCTACAGGCCCCTACGGAAATCTACAGGACTCTACGGGCCCCTAGGGAAGCCTACAGATTTTGACGGAACCCTACGAGCCCCTCTGGAACCCTACAGAATACTCCAGGACCCGACAGCACTCTACAAGACCCTTAGCAACACAACGGAACCTCACTAAAACCCTATGGGCTCCTACAGAACACTGCAGGTGCCTACGGAAACCTACAGACCCCTACAGAACCCTACAGACACCTGCGGGAACTTACAGAACCCTGCAGGCCCCTACGGAACCCTACAGGTCCATACAGAACCCCACAAGGCCCTACGGAACTTTACCAGCCACTACGGAACTCTACGGGCCCCTACGGAACCCTGCAGAACCCTCCAGAACCTTACAGAATCCCACGGATTCCTACAGACTCCTGCGGGCACTTACGAAGCCCTAGAGGCCCCTACGGAACACTGCCAGCCCCTACGGAAGGAACCTTACAGACCCCTACAGAACACTACTGGCTCCTGCGGTACTCTACAGGCCTCTAGGGAACCTACGAAGCTCTACGGAGCCCTATGGATCCTTACGGAACAGTACGGGCCCCTTCAGACCTCTGCGGGCGCTTATGGAAACCTACAGGACCCTACGGAACTGTACGAGACTCTACAGGCCCCTAGGGAACACCACAGGCCCCTACGGAACCGTACGAGACTCTACAGGCCCCTAGGGAACACCACCGGCCCCTACGGAACCCTACACAACCCTCTGGAAACTTATGGAACCCTACAAGCTCCTACCAACCCCTGCGGGCACTTACACAACCCTACAGGCCCCTACGGAAATCTACAGGACTCTACGGGCCCCTAGGGAAGCCTACAGATTTCGACGGAACCCTACGAGCCCCTCTGGAACCCTACAGAATACTCCAGGACCCGACAGCACTCTACAAGACCCTTAGCAACACAACGGAACCTCACGAAAACCCTATGGGCTCCTACAGAACACTGCAGGTGCCTACGGAAACCTACAGACCCCTACAGAACCCTACAGACACCTGCGGGAACTTACAGAACCCTGCAGGCCCCTACGGAACCCTACAGGTCCATACAGAACCCCACAAGGCCCTACAGAACTTTACCAGCCACTACGGAACTCTACGGGCCCCTACGGAACCCTGCAGAACCCTCCAGAACCTTACAGAATCCCACGGATTCCTACAGACTCCTGCGGGCACTTACGCAGCCCTAGAGGCCCCTACGGAACACTGCCAGCCCCTATGGAAGGAACCTTACAGACCCCTACAGAACACTACTGGCTCCTGTGGTACTCCAGAGGCCTCTAGGGAACCTACGAAGCTCTACGGAGCCCTGTGGATCCTTACGGAACAGTACGGGCCCCTTCAGACCTCTGTGGGCGCTTATGGAAACCTACAGGACCCTACGGAACTGTACGAGACTCTACAGGCCCCTAGGGAACACCACAGGCCCCTACGGAACCGTACGAGACTCTACAGGCCCCTAGGGAACACCACCGGCCCCTACGGAACCCTACACAACCCTCTGGAAACTTATGGAACCCTACAAGCTCCTACCAACCCCTGCGGGCACTTACACAAGCCTACAGGCCCCTACGGAAATCTACGGGACTCTACGGGCCCCTAGGGAAGCCTACAGATTTCGACGGAACCCTACGAGCCCCTCTGGAACCCTACAGAATACTCCAGGACCCGACAGCACTCTACAAGACCCTTAGCAACACAACGGAACCTCACGAAAACCCTATGGGCTCCTACAGAACACTGCAGGTGCCTACGGAACCCTACAGACCCCTACGGAATACTACCTCCACTACGGAAACCTATGGCCCCTACGGAACTCTACGGAACCTGACAGAAACACTGTGGGCCCCTACAGGCCCTTGTGGGCACTTACAGAACTCTGCAGGAACCCACGGAACTTTATGGAACCCTACCAGCCCCTATGGAAGCCTAAAGACCCTTGCAGGCAGTTACGGAACAGTACAGGGCCCTACGGAACTTTACCAGCCACTACGGAACTCTACGGGCCCCTACGGAACCCTGCAGAACCCTCCAGAACCTTACAGAATCCCACGGATTCCTACAGACTCCTGCGGGCACTTACGAAGCCCTAGAGGCCCCTACGGAACACTGCCAGCCCCTACGGAAGGAACCTTACAGACCCCTACAGAACACTACTGGCTCCTGCGGTACTCTACAGGCCTCTAGGGAACCTACGAAGCTCTACGGAGCCCTATGGATCCTTACGGAACAGTACGGGCCCCTTCAGACCTCTGCGGGCGCTTATGGAAACCTACAGGACCCTACGGAACTGTACGAGACTCTACAGGCCCCTAGGGAACACCACAGGCCCCTACGGAACCGTACGAGACTCTACAGGCCCCTAGGGAACACCACCGGCCCCTAGGGAACCCTACACAACCCTCTGGAAACTTATGGAACCCTACAAGCTCCTACCAACCCCTGCGGGCACTTACACAACCCTACAGGCCCCTACGGAAATCTACAGGACTCTACGGGCCCCTAGGGAAGCCTACAGATTTTGACGGAACCCTACGAGCCCCTCTGGAAGCCTACAGAATACTCCAGGACCCGACAGCACTCTACAAGACCCTTAGCAACACAACGGAACCTCACTAAAACCCTATGGGCTCCTACAGAACACTGCAGGTGCCTACGGAAACCTACAGACCCCTACAGAACCCTACAGACACCTGCGGGAACTTACAGAACCCTGCAGGCCCCTACGGAACCCTACAGGTCCATACAGAACCCCACAAGGCCCTACGGAACTTTACCAGCCACTACGGAACTCTACGGGCCCCTACGGAACCCTGCAGAACCCTCCAGAACCTTACAGAATCCCACGGATTCCTACAGACTCCTGTGGGCACTTACGCAGCCCTAGAGGCCCCTACGGAACACTGCCAGCCCCTATGGAAGGAACCTTACAGACCCCTACAGAACACTACTGGCTCCTGTGGTACTCCAGAGGCCTCTAGGGAACCTACGAAGCTCTACGGAGCCCTGTGGATCCTTACGGAACAGTACGGGCCCCTTCAGACCTCTGTGGGCGCTTATGGAAACCTACAGGACCCTACGGAACTGTACGAGACTCTACAGGCCCCTAGGGAACACCACAGGCCCCTACGGAACCGTACGAGACTCTACAGGCCCCTAGGGAACACCACAGGCCCCTACGGAACCCTACACAACCCTCTGGAAACTTATGGAACCCTACAAGCTCCTACCAACCCCTGCGGGCACTTACACAAGCCTACAGGCCCCTACGGAAATCTACGGGACTCTACGGGCCCCTAGGGAAGCCTACAGATTTCGACGGAACCCTACGAGCCCCTCTGGAACCCTACAGAATACTACAGGACCCGACAGCACTCTACAAGACCCTTAGCAACACAACGGAACCTCACGAAAACCCTATGGGCTCCTACAGAACACTGCAGGTGCCTACGGAACCCTACAGACCCCTACGGAATACTACCTCCACTACGGAAACCTATGGCCCCTACGGAACTCTACGGAACCTGACAGAAACACTGTGGGCCCCTACAGGCCCTTGTGGGCACTTACAGAACTCTGCAGGAACCCACGGAACTTTATGGAACCCTACCAGCCCCTACGGAAGCCTAAAGACCCTTGCAGGCAGTTACGGAACAGTACAGGGCCCTACGGAACTTTACCAGCCACTACGGAACTCTATGGGCCCCTACGGAACCCTGCAGAACCCTCCAGAACCTTACAGAATCCCACGGATTCCTACAGACTCCTGCGGGCACTTACGAAGCCCTAGAGGCCCCTACGGAACACTGCCAGCCCCTACGGAAGGAACCTTACAGACCCCTACAGAACACTACTGGCTCCTGCGGTACTCTACAGGCCTCTAGGGAACCTACGAAGCTCTACGGAGCCCTATGGATCCTTACGGAACAGTACGGGCCCCTTCAGACCTCTGCGGGCGTTTATGGAAACCTACAGGACCCTACGGAACTGTACGAGACTCTACAGGCCCCTAGGGAACACCACAGGCCCCTACGGAACCGTATGAGACTCTACAGGCCCCTAGGGAACACCACCGGCCCCTACGGAACCCTACACAACCCTCTGGAAACTTATGGAACCCTACAAGCTCCTACCAACCCCTGCGGGCACTTACACAACCCTACAGGCCCCTACGGAAATCTACAGGACTCTACGGGCCCCTAGGGAAGCCTACAGATTTTGACGGAACCCTACGAGCCCCTCTGGAAGCCTACAGAATACTCCAGGACCCGACAGCACTCTACAAGACCCTTAGCAACACAACGGAACCTCACTAAAACCCTATGGGCTCCTACAGAACACTGCAGGTGCCTACGGAAACCTACAGACCCCTACAGAACCCTACAGACACCTGCGGGAACTTACAGAACCCTGCAGGCCCCTACGGAACCCTACAGGTCCATACAGAACCCCACAAGGCCCTACGGAACTTTACCAGCCACTACGGAACTCTACGGGCCCCTACGGAACCCTGCAGAACCCTCCAGAACCTTACAGAATCCCACGGATTCCTACAGACTCCTGCGGGCACTTACGCAGCCCTAGAGGCCCCTACGGAACACTGCCAGCCCCTATGGAAGGAACCTTACAGACCCCTACAGAACACTACTGGCTCCTGTGGTACTCCAGAGGCCTCTAGGGAACCTACGAAGCTCTACGGAGCCCTGTGGATCCTTACGGAACAGTACGGGCCCCTTCAGACCTCTGAGGGCGCTTATGGAAACCTACAGGACCCTACGGAACTGTACGAGACTCTACAGGCCCCTAGGGAACACCACAGGCCCCTACGGAACCGTACGAGACTCTACAGGCCCCTAGGGAACACCACCGGCCCCTACGGAACCCTACACAACCCTCTGGAAACTTATGGAACCCTACAAGCTCCTACCAACCCCTGCGGGCACTTACACAACCCTACAGGCCCCTACGGAAATCTACGGGACTCTACGGGCCCCTAGGGAAGCCTACAGATTTTGACGGTACCCTACAAGCCCCTCTGGAACACTACAGAATACTACAGGACCCGACAGCACTCTACAAGACCCTTAGCAACACAACGGAACCTCACGAAAACCCTATGGGCTCCTACAGAACACTGCAGGTGCCTACGGAACCCTACAGACCCCTACGGAATACTACCAGCCTCTACGGAAACCTATGGCCCCTACGGAACTCTACGGAACCTGACAGAAACACTGTGGGCCCCTACAGGCCCTTGTGGGCACTTGCAGAACTCTGCAGGAACCCAGGGAACTTTATGGAACCCTACCAGCCCCTACGGAAGCCTAAAGACCCTTGCAGGCAGTTACGGAAAGGTACAGGGCCCTACGGAACTTTACCAGCCACTACGGAACTCTACGGGCCCCTACGGAACCCTGCAGAACCCTCCAGAACCTTACAGAATCCCACGGATTCCTACAGACTCCTGCGGGCACTTACGAAGCCCTAGAGGCCCCTACGGAACACTGCCAGCCCCTATGGAAGGAACCTTACAGACCCCTACAGAACACTACTGGCTCCTGCGGTACTCTACAGGCCTCTAGGGAACCTACGAAGCTCTACGGAGCCCTATGGATCCTTACGGAACAGTACGGGCCCCTTCAGACCTCTGCGGGCGCTTATGGAAACCTACAGGACCCTACGGAACTGTACGAGACTCTACAGGCCCCTAGGGAACACCACAGGCCCCTACGGAACCGTACGAGACTCTACAGGCCCCTAGGGAACACCACCGGCCCCTACGGAACCCTACACAACCCTCTGGAAACTTATGGAACCCTACAAGCTCCTACCAACCCCTGCAGGCACTTACACAACCCTACAGGCCCCTACGGAAATCTACAGGACTCTACGGGCCCCTAGGGAAGCCTACAGATTTCGACGGAACCCTACGAGCCCCTCTGGAACCCTACAGAATACTCCAGGACCCGACAGCACTCTACAAGACCCTTAGCAACACAACGGAACCTCACTAAAACCCTATGGGCTCCTACAGAACACTGCAGGTGCCTACGGAAACCTACAGACCCCTACAGAACCCTACAGACACCTGCGGGAACTTACAAAACCCTGCAGGCCCCTACGGAACCCTACAGGTCCATACAGAACCCCACAAGGCCCTACGGAACTTTACCAGCCACTACGGAACTCTACGGGCCCCTACGGAACCCTGCAGAACCCTCCAGAACCTTACAGAATCCCACGGATTCCTACAGACTCCTGCGGGCACTTACGAAGCCCTAGAGGCCCCTACGGAACACTGCCAGCCCCTATGGAAGGAACCTTACAGACCCCTACAGAACACTACTGGCTCCTGTGGTACTCTACAGGCCTCTAGGGAACCTACGAAGCTCTACGGAGCCCTGTGGATCCTTACGGAACAGTACGGGCCCCTTCAGACCTCTGCGGGCGCTTATGGAAACCTACAGGACCCTACGGAACTGTACGAGACTCTACAGGCCCCTAGGGAACACCACAGGCCCCTACGGAACCGTACGAGACTCTACAGGCCCCTAGGGAACACCACCAGCCCCTACGGAACCCTACACAACCCTCTGGAAACTTATGGAACCCTACAAGCTCCTACCAACCCCTGCGGGCACTTACACAACCCTACAGGCCCCTACGGAAATCTACAGGACTCTACGGGCCCCTAGGGAAGCCTACAGATTTTGACGGAACCCTACGAGCCCCTCTGGAAGCCTACAGAATACTCCAGGACCCGACAGCACTCTACAAGACCCTTAGCAACACAACGGAACCTCACTAAAACCCTATGGGCTCCTACAGAACACTGCAGGTGCCTACGGAACCCTACAGGTCCATACAGAACCCCACAGGGCCCTACGGAACTTTAGCAGCCACTACGGAACTCTACGGGCCCCTACGGAACCCTGCAGAACCCTCCGGAACCTTAGAGGATTTCACAGACTCCTACAGACTGCTGCGGGCACTTACACAATCCTACAGGCCCCTACGGAACACTGCCAGCCCCTATGGAAGGAACCCTACGGGGCCCTACAGAACACTACTGGTTCCTTCGGTACTCCAGAGGCCTCTAGGGAACCTACGAAGCTCTACGGAGCCCTGTGGATCCTTACGGAACAGTACGGGCCCCTTCAGACCTCTGCGGGCGCTTATGGAAACCTACAGGACCCTACGGAACTGTACGAGACTCTACAGGCCCCTAGGGAACACCACAGGCCCCTACGGAACCGTACGAGACTCTACAGGCCCCTAGGGAACACCACCGGCCCCTACGGAACCCTACACAACCCTCTGGAAACTTATGGCACCCTACAGGCTCCTACCAACCCCTGCGGGCACTTACACAACCCTACAGGCCCCTACGGAAATCTACGGGACTCCACGGGCCCCTAGGGAAGCCTACAGATTTCGACGGAACCCTACGAGCCCCTCTGGAACCCTACAGAATACTCCAGGACCCGACAGCACTCTACAAGACCCTTAGCAACACAACGGAACCTCACGAAAACCCTATGGGCTCCTACAGAACACTGCAGGTGCCTACGGAAACCTACAGACCCCTACAGAACCCTACAGACACCTGCGGGCACTTACAGAACCCTGCAGGCCCCTACGGAACCCTACAAGTCCATACAGAACCCCACAAGGCCCTACGGAACTTTACCAGCCACTACGGAACTCTACGGGCCCCTACGGAACCCTGCAGAACCCTCCAGAACCTTACAGAATCCCACGGATTCCTACAGACTCCTGCGGGCACTTACGAAGCCCTAGAGGCCCCTACGGAACACTGCCAGCCCCTATGGAAGGAACCTTACAGACCCCTACAGAACACTACTGGCTCCTGCGGTACTCTACAGGCCTCTAGGGAACCTACGAAGCTCTACGGAGCCCTATGGATCCTTACGGAACAGTACGGGCCCCTTCAGACCTCTGCGGGCGCTTATGGAAACCTACAGGACCCTACGGAACTGTACGAGACTCTACAGGCCCCTAGGGAACACCACAGGCCCCTACGGAACCGTACGAGACTCTACAGGCCCCTAGGGAACACCACCGGCCCCTACGGAACCCTACACAACCCTCTGGAAACTTATGGAACCCTACAAGCTCCTACCAACCCCTGCGGGCACTTACACAACCCTACAGGCCCCTACGGAAATCTACAGGACTCTACGGGCCCCTAGGGAAGCCTACAGATTTTGACGGAACCCTACGAGCCCCTCTGGAACCCTACAGAATACTCCAGGACCCGACAGCACTCTACAAGACCCTTAGCAACACAACGGAACCTCACGAAAACCCTATGGGCTCCTACAGAACACTGCAGGTGCCTACGGAAACCTACAGACCTCTACAGAACCCTACAGACACCTGCGGGAACTTACAGAACCCTGCAGGCCCCTACGGAACCCTACAAGTCCATACAGAACCCCACAAGGCCCTACGGAACTTTACCAGCCACTACGGAACTCTACGGGCCCCTACGGAACCCTGCAGAACCCTCCAGAACCTTACAGAATCCCACGGATTCCTACAGACTCCTGCGGGCACTTACGAAGCCCTAGAGGCCCCTACGGAACACTGCCAGCCCCTACGGAAGGAACCTTACAGACCCCTACAGAACACTACTGGCTCCTGTGGTACTCTACAGGCCTCTAGGGAACCTACGAAGCTCTACGGAGCCCTGTGGATCCTTACGGAACAGTACGGGCCCCTTCAGACCTCTGTGGGCGCTTATGGAAACCTACAGGACCCTACGGAACTGTACGAGACTCTACAGGCCCCTAGGGAACACCACAGGCCCCTACGGAACCGTACGAGACTCTACAGGCCCCTAGGGAACACCACCGGCCCCTACGGAACCCTACACAACCCTCTGGAAACTTATGGCACCCTACAAGCTCCTACCAACCCCTGCGGGCACTTACACAACCCTACAGGCCCCTACGGAAATCTACAGGACTCTACGGGCCCCTAGGGAAGCCTACAGATTTTGACGGAACCCTACGAGCCCCTCTGGAACCCTACAGAATACTCCAGGACCCGACAGCACTCTACAAGACCCTTAGCAACACAACGGAACCTCACTAAAACCCTATGGGCTCCTACAGAACACTGCAGGTGCCTACGGAAACCTACAGACCCCTACAGAACCCTACAGACACCTGCGGGCACTTACAGAACCCTGCAGGCCCCTACGGAACCCTACAAGTCCATACAGAACCCCACAAGGCCCTACGGAACTTTACCAGCCACTACGGAACTCTACGGGCCCCTACGGAACCCTGCAGAACCCTCCAGAACCTTACAGAATCCCACGGATTCCTACAGACTCCTGCGGGCACTTACGCAGCCCTAGAGGCCCCTACGGAACAATGCCGCACCTATGGAAGGAACCTTACAGACCCCTACAGAACACTACTGGCTCCTGTGGTACTCTACAGGCCTCTAGGGAACCTACGAAGCTCTACGGAGCCCTGTGGATCCTTACGGAACAGTACGGGCCCCTTCAGACCTCTGCGGGCGCTTATGGAAACCTACAGGACCCTACGGAACTGTACGAGACTCTACAGGCCCCTAGGGAACACCACAGGCCCCTACGGAACCGTACGAGACTCTACAGGCCCCTAGGGAACACCACCGGCCCCTACGGAACCCTACACAACCCTCTGGAAACTTATGGCACCCTACAAGCTCCTACCAACCCCTGCGGGCACTTACACAAGCCTACAGGCCCCTACGGAAATCTACGGGACTCTACGGGCCCCTAGGGAAGCCTACAGATTTCGACGGAACCCTACGAGCCCCTCTGGAACCCTACAGAATACTCCAGGACCCGACAGCACTCTACAAGACCCTTAGCAACACAACGGAACCTCACGAAAACCCTATGGGCTCCTACAGAACACTGCAGGTGCCTACGGAACCCTACAGACCCCTACGGAATACTACCTCCACTACGGAAACCTATGGCCCCTACGGAACTCTACGGAACCTGACAGAAACACTGTGGGCCCCTACAGGCCCTTGTGGGCACTTACAGAACTCTGCAGGAACCCACGGAACTTTATGGAACACTACCAGCCCCTACGGAAGCCTAAAGACCCTTGCAGGCAGTTACGGAACAGTACAGGGCCCTACGGAACTTTACCAGCCACTACGGAACTCTACGGCCACCTACGGAACCCTGCAGAACCCTCCAGAACCTTACAGAATCCCACGGATTCCTACAGACTCCTGCGGGCACTTACGAAGCCCTAGAGGCCCCTACGGAACACTGCCAGCCCCTACGGAAGGAACCTTACAGACCCCTACAGAACACTACTGGCTCCTGCGGTACTCTACAGGCCTCTAGGGAACCTACGAAGCTCTACGGAGCCCTGTGGATCCTTACGGAACAGTACGGGCCCCTTCAGACCTCTGTGGGCGCTTATGGAAACCTACAGGACCCTACGGAACTGTACGAGACTCTACAGGCCCCTAGGGAACACCACAGGCCCCTACGGAACCGTACGAGACTCTACAGGCCCCTAGGGAACACCACCGGCCCCTACGGAACCCTACACAACCCTCTGGAAACTTATGGAACCCTACAAGCTCCTACCAACCCCTGCAGGCACTTACACAAGCCTACAGGCCCCTACGGAAATCTACGGGACTCTACGGGCCCCTAGGGAAGCCTACAGATTTCGACGGTACCCTACAAGCCCCTCTGGAACCCTACAGAATACTCCAGGACCCGACAGCACTCTACAAGACCCTTAGCAACACAACGGAACCTCACGAAAACCCTATGGGCTCCTACAGAACACTGCAGGTGCCTACGGAAACCTACAGACCCCTACAGAACCCTACAGACACCTGCGGGCACTTACAGAACCCTGCAGGCCCCTACGGAACCCTACAAGTCCATACAGAACCCCACAAGGCCCTACGGAACTTTACCAGCCACTACGGAACTCTACGGGCCCCTACGGAACCCTGCAGAACCCTCCAGAACCTTACAGAATCCCACGGATTCCTACAGACTCCTGCGGGCACTTACGCAGCCCTAGAGGCCCCTACGGAACACTGCCAGCCCCTATGGAAGGAACCTTACAGACCCCTACAGAACACTACTGGCTCCTGTGGAACTCCAGAGGCCTCTAGGGAACCTACGAAGCTCTACGGAGCCCTGTGGATCCTTACGGAACAGTACGGGCCCCTTCAGACCTCTGTGGGCGCTTATGGAAACCTACAGGACCCTACGGAACTGTACGAGACTCTACAGGCCCCTAGGGAACACCACAGGCCCCTACGGAACCGTACGAGACTCTACAGGCCCCTAGGGAACACCACCGGCCCCTACGGAACCCTACACAACCCTCTGGAAACTTATGGCACCCTACAAGCTCCTACCAACCCCTGCGGGCACTTACACAAGCCTACAGGCCCCTACGGAAATCTACGGGACTCTACGGGCCCCTAGGGAAGCCTACAGATTTTGACGGAACCCTACGAGCCCCTCTGGAACCCTACAGAATACTCCAGGACCCGACAGCACTCTACAAGACCCTTAGCAACACAACGGAACCTCACGAAAACCCTATGGGCTCCTACAGAACACTGCAGGTGCCTACGGAACCCTACAGACCCCTACGGAATACTACCTCCACTACGGAAACCTATGGCCCCTACGGAACTCTACGGAACCTGACAGAAACACTGTGGGCCCCTACAGGCCCTTGTGGGCACTTACAGAACTCTGCAGGAACCCACGGAACTTTATGGAACCCTACCAGCCCCTACGGAAGCCTAAAGACCCTTGCAGGCAGTTACGGAACAGTACAGGGCCCTACGGAACTTTACCAGCCACTACGGAACTCTACGGCCACCTACGGAACCCTGCAGAACCCTCCAGAACCTTACAGAATCCCACGGATTCCTACAGACTCCTGCGGGCACTTACGAAGCCCTAGAGGCCCCTACGGAACACTGCCAGCCCCTACGGAAGGAACCTTACAGACCCCTACAGAACACTACTGGCTCCTGCGGTACTCTACAGGCCTCTAGGGAACCTACGAAGCTCTACGGAGCCCTGTGGATCCTTACGGAACAGTACGGGCCCCTTCAGACCTCTGTGGGCGCTTATGGAAACCTACAGGACCCTACGGAACTGTACGAGACTCTACAGGCCCCTAGGGAACACCACAGGCCCCTACGGAACCGTACGAGACTCTACAGGCCCCTAGGGAACACCACCGGCCCCTACGGAACCCTACACAACCCTCTGGAAACTTATGGAACCCTACAAGCTCCTACCAACCCCTGCAGGCACTTACACAAGCCTACAGGCCCCTACGGAAATCTACGGGACTCTACGGGCCCCTAGGGAAGCCTACAGATTTCGACGGTACCCTACAAGCCCCTCTGGAACACTACAGAATACTCCAGGACCCGACAGCACTCTACAAGACCCTTAGCAACACAACGGAACCTCACGAAAACCCTATGGGCTCCTACAGAACACTGCAGGTGCCTACGGAAACCTACAGACCCCTACAGAACCCTACAGACACCTGCGGGCACTTACAGAACCCTGCAGGCCCCTACGGAACCCTACAAGTCCATACAGAACCCCACAAGGCCCTACGGAACTTTACCAGCCACTACGGAACTCTACGGGCCCCTACGGAACCCTGCAGAACCCTCCAGAACCTTACAGAATCCCACGGATTCCTACAGACTCCTGCGGGCACTTACGAAGCCCTAGAGGCCCCTACGGAACACTGCCAGCCCCTATGGAAGGAACCTTACAGACCCCTACAGAACACTACTGGCTCCTGTGGTACTCTACAGGCCTCTAGGGAACCTACGAAGCTCTACGGAGCCCTGTGGATCCTTACGGAACAGTACGGGCCCCTTCAGACCTCTGTGGGCGCTTATGGAAACCTACAGGACCCTACGGAACTGTACGAGACTCTACAGGCCCCTAGGGAACACCACAGGCCCCTACGGAACCGTACGAGACTCTACAGGCCCCTAGGGAACACCACCGGCCCCTACGGAACCCTACACAACCCTCTGGAAACTTATGGCACCCTACAAGCTCCTACCAACCCCTGCGGGCACTTACACAACCCTACAGGCCCCTACGGAAATCTACAGGACTCTACGGGCCCCTAGGGAAGCCTACAGATTTTGACGGAACCCTACGAGCCCCTCTGGAACCCTACAGAATACTCCAGGACCCGACAGCACTCTACAAGACCCTTAGCAACACAACGGAACCTCACGAAAACCCTATGGGCTCCTACAGAACACTGCAGGTGCCTACGGAAACCTACAGACCCCTACAGAACCCTACAGACACCTGCGGGCACTTACAGAACCCTGCAGGCCCCTACGGAACCCTACAAGTCCATACAGAACCCCACAAGGCCCTACGGAACTTTACCAGCCACTACGGAACTCTACGGGCCCCTACGGAACCCTGCAGAACCCTCCAGAACCTTACAGAATCCCACGGATTCCTACAGACTCCTGCGGGCACTTACGCAGCCCTAGAGGCCCCTACGGAACAATGCCGCACCTATGGAAGGAACCTTACAGACCCCTACAGAACACTACTGGCTCCTGTGGAACTCCAGAGGCCTCTAGGGAACCTACGAAGCTCTACGGAGCCCTGTGGATCCTTACGGAACAGTACGGGCCCCTTCAGACCTCTGTGGGCGCTTATGGAAACCTACAGGACCCTACGGAACTGTACGAGACTCTACAGGCCCCTAGGGAACACCACAGGCCCCTACGGAACCGTACGAGACTCTACAGGCCCCTAGGGAACACCACCGGCCCCTACGGAACCCTACACAACCCTCTGGAAACTTATGGAACCCTACAAGCTCCTACCAACCCCTGCGGGCACTTACACAAGCCTACAGGCCCCTACGGAAATCTACGGGACTCTACGGGCCCCTAGGGAAGCCTACAGATTTCGACGGAACCCTACGAGCCCCTCTGGAACCCTACAGAATACTCCAGGACCCGACAGCACTCTACAAGACCCTTAGCAACACAACGGAACCTCACGAAAACCCTATGGGCTCCTACAGAACACTGCAGGTGCCTACGGAACCCTACAGACCCCTACGGAATACTACCTCCACTACGGAAACCTATGGCCCCTACGGAACTCTACGGAACCTGACAGAAACACTGTGGGCCCCTACAGGCCCTTGTGGGCACTTACAGAACTCTGCAGGAACCCACGGAACTTTATGGAACCCTACCAGCCCCTACGGAAGCCTAAAGACCCTTGCAGGCAGTTACGGAACAGTACAGGGCCCTACGGAACTTTACCAGCCACTACGGAACTCTACGGGCCCCTACGGAACCCTGCAGAACCCTCCAGAACCTTACAGAATCCCACGGATTCCTACAGACTCCTGCGGGCACTTACGAAGCCCTAGAGGCCCCTACGGAACACTGCCAGCCCCTATGGAAGGAACCTTACAGACCCCTACAGAACACTACTGGCTCCTGTGGTACTCTACAGGCCTCTAGGGAACCTACGAAGCTCTACGGAGCCCTGTGGATCCTTACGGAACAGTACGGGCCCCTTCAGACCTCTGTGGGCGCTTATGGAAACCTACAGGACCCTACAGAACTGTACGAGACTCTACAGGCCCCTAGGGAACACCACAGGCCCCTACGGAACCGTACGAGACTCTACAGGCCCCTAGGGAACACCACCGGCCCCTACGGAACCCTACACAACCCTCTGGAAACTTATGGCACCCTACAAGCTCCTACCAACCCCTGCAGGCACTTACACAACCCTACAGGCCCCTACAGAAATCTACGGGACTCTACGGGCCCCTAGGGAAGCCTACAGATTTTGATGGTACCCTACAAGCCCCTCTGGAACCCTACAGAATACTCCAGGACCCGACAGCACTCTACAAGACCCTTAGCAACACAACGGAACCTCACTAAAACCCTATGGGCTCCTACAGAACACTGCAGGTGCCTACGGAAACCTACAGACCCCTACAGAACCCTACAGACACCTGCGGGAACTTACAGAACCCTGCAGGCCCCTACGGAACCCTACAGGTCCATACAGAACCCCACAAGGCCCTACGGAACTTTACCAGCCACTACGGAACTCTACGGGCCCCTACGGAACCCTGCAGAACCCTCCAGAACCTTACAGAATCCCACGGATTCCTACAGACTCCTGCGGGCACTTACGAAGCCCTAGAGGCCCCTACGGAACACTGCCAGCCCCTATGGAAGGAACCTTACAGACCCCTACAGAACACTACTGGCTCCTGCGGTACTCTACAGGCCTCTAGGGAACCTACGAAGCTCTACGGAGCCCTGTGGATCCTTACGGAACAGTACGGGCCCCTTCAGACCTCTGAGGGCGCTTATGGAAACCTACAGGACCCTACGGAACTGTACGAGACTCTACAGGCCCCTAGGGAACACCACAGGCCCCTACGGAACCGTACGAGACTCTACAGGCCCCTAGGGAACACCACCGGCCCCTACGGAACCCTACACAACCCTCTGGAAACTTATGGAACCCTACAAGCTCCTACCAACCCCTGCGGGCACTTACACAAGCCTACAGGCCCCTACGGAAATCTACGGGACTCTACGGGCCCCTAGGGAAGCCTACAGATTTTGACGGTACCCTACAAGCCCCTCTGGAACCCTACAGAATACTACAGGACCCGACAGCACTCTACAAGACCCTTAGCAACACAACGGAACCTCACTAAAACCCTATGGGCTCCTACAGAACACTGCAGGTGCCTACGGAAACCTACAGACCCCTACAGAACCCTACAGACACCTGCGGGCACTTACAGAACCCTGCAGGCCCCTACGGAACCCTACAAGTCCATACAGAACCCCACAAGGCCCTACGGAACTTTACCAGCCACTACGGAACTCTACGGGCCCCTACGGAACCCTGCAGAACCCTCCAGAACCTTACAGAATCCCACGGATTCCTACAGACTCCTGCGGGCACTTACGAAGCCCTAGAGGCCCCTACGGAACACTGCCAGCCCCTACGGAAAGAACCTTACAGACCCCTACAGAACACTACTGGCTCCTGTGGTACTCTACAGGCCTCTAGGGAACCTACGAAGCTCTACGGAGCCCTGTGGATCCTTACGGAACAGTACGGGCCCCTTCAGACCTCTGTGGGCGCTTATGGAAACCTACAGGACCCTACGGAACTGTACGAGACTCTACAGGCCCCTAGGGAACACCACAGGCCCCTACGGAACCGTACGAGACTCTACAGGCCCCTAGGGAACACCACCGGCCCCTACGGAACCCTACACAACCCTCTGGAAACTTATGGCACCCTACAAGCTCCTACCAACCCCTGCGGGCACTTACACAACCCTACAGGCCCCTACGGAAATCTACGGGACTCTACGGGCCCCTAGGGAAGCCTACAGATTTTGACGGAACCCTACGAGCCTCTCTGGAAGCCTACAGAATACTCCAGGACCCGACAGCACTCTACAAGACCCTTAGCAACACAACGGAACCTCACGAAAACCCTATGGGCTCCTACAGAACACTGCAGGTGCCTACGGAACCCTACAGACCCCTACGGAATACTACCTCCACTACGGAAACCTATGGCCCCTACGGAACTCTATGGAACCTGACAGAAACACTGTGGGCCCCTACAGGCCCTTGTGGGCACTTACAGAACTCTGCAGGAACCCACGGAACTTTATGGAACCCTACCAGCCCCTACGGAAGCCTAAAGACCCTTGCAGGCAGTTACGGAACAGTACAGGGCCCTACGGAACTTTACCAGCCACTACGGAACTCTACGGGCCCCTACGGAACCCTGCAGAACCCTCCAGAACCTTACAGAATCCCACGGATTCCTACAGACTCCTGCGGGCACTTACGAAGCCCTAGAGGCCCCTACGGAACACTGCCAGCCCCTACGGAAGGAACCTTACAGACCCCTACAGAACACTACTGGCTCCTGCGGTACTCTACAGGCCTCTAGGGAACCTACGAAGCTCTACGGAGCCCTGTGGATCCTTACGGAACAGTACGGGCCCCTTCAGACCTCTGCGGGCGCTTATGGAAACCTACAGGACCCTACGGAACTGTACGAGACTCTACAGGCCCCTAGGGAACACCACAGGCCCCTACGGAACCGTACGAGACTCTACAGGCCCCTAGGGAACACCACCGGCCCCTACGGAACCCTACACAACCCTCTGGAAACTTATGGAACCCTACAAGCTCCTACCAACCCCTGCGGGCACTTACACAACCCTACAGGCCCCTACGGAAATCTACAGGACTCTACGGGCCCCTAGGGAAGCCTACAGATTTTGACGGAACCCTACGAGCCCCTCTGGAACCCTACAGAATACTCCAGGACCCGACAGCACTCTACAAGACCCTTAGCAACACAACGGAACCTCACGAAAACCCTATGGGCTCCTACAGAACACTGCAGGTGCCTACGGAAACCTACAGACCCCTACAGAACCCTACAGACACCTGCGGGAACTTACAGAACCCTGCAGGCCCCTACGGAACCCTACAGGTCCATACAGAACCCCACAAGGCCCTACGGAACTTTACCAGCCACTACGGAACTCTACGGGCCCCTACGGAACCCTGCAGAACCCTCCAGAACCTTACAGAATCCCACGGATTCCTACAGACTCCTGCGGGCACTTACGCAGCCCTAGAGGCCCCTACGGAACACTGCCAGCCCCTATGGAAGGAACCTTACAGACCCCTACAGAACACTACTGGCTCCTGTGGTACTCCAGAGGCCTCTAGGGAACCTATGAAGCTCTACGGAGCCCTGTGGATCCTTACGGAACAGTACGGGCCCCTTCAGACCTCTGTGGGCGCTTATGGAAACCTACAGGACCCTACGGAACTGTACGAGACTCTACAGGCCCCTAGGGAACACCACAGGCCCCTACGGAACGGTACGAGACTCTACAGGCCCCTAGGGAACACCACCGGCCCCTACGGAACCCTACACAACCCTCTGGAAACTTATGGAACCCTACAAGCTCCTACCAACCCCTGCGGGCACTTACACAAGCCTACAGGCCCCTACGGAAATCTACGGGACTCTACGGGCCCCTAGGGAAGCCTACAGATTTTGACGGTACCCTACAAGCCCCTCTGGAACCCTACAGAATACTCCAGGACCCGACAGCACTCTACAAGACCCTTAGCAACACAACGGAACCTCACGAAAACCCTATGGGCTCCTACAGAACACTGCAGGTGCCTACGGAACCCTACAGACCCCTACGGAATACTACCAGCCTCTACGGAAACCTATGGCCCCTACGGAACTCTACGGAACCTGACAGAAACACTGTGGGCCCCTACAGGCCCTTGTGGGCACTTACAGAACTCTGCAGGAACCCACGGAACTTTATGGAACCCTACCAGCCCCTACGGAAGCCTAAAGACCCTTGCAGGCAGTTACGGAAAGGTACAGGGCCCTACGGAACTTTACCAGCCACTACGGAACTCTACGGGCCCCTACGGAACCCTGCAGAACCCTCCAGAACCTTACAGAATCCCATGGATTCCTACAGACTCCTGCGGGCACTTACGCAGCCCTAGAGGCCCCTACGGAACACTGCCAGCCCCTATGGAAGGAACCTTACAGACCCCTACAGAACACTACTGGCTCCTGTGGTACTCCAGAGGCCTCTAGGGAACCTACAAAGCTCTACGGAGCCCTGTGGATCCTTACGGAACAGTACGGGCCCCTTCAGACCTCTGTGGGCGCTTATGGAAACCTACAGGACCCTACGGAACTGTACGAGACTCTACAGGCCCCTAGGGAACACCACAGGCCCCTACGGAACGGTACGAGACTCTACAGGCCCCTAGGGAACACCACCGGCCCCTACGGAACCCTACACAACCCTCTGGAAACTTATGGAACCCTACAAGCTCCTACCAACCCCTGCGGGCACTTACACAACCCTACAGGCCCCTACGGAAATCTACGGGACTCTACAGGCCCCTAGGGAAGCCTACAGATTTTGACGGTACCCTACAAGCCCCTCTGGAACACTACAGAATACTCCAGGACCCGACAGCACTCTACAAGACCCTTAGCAACACAACGGAACCTCACGAAAACCCTATGGGCTCCTACAGAACACTGCAGGTGCCTACGGAACCCTACAGACCCCTACGGAATACTACCAGCCTCTACGGAAACCTATGGCCCCTACGGAACTCTACGGAACCTGACAGAAACACTGTGGGCCCCTACAGGCCCTTGTGGGCACTTACAGAACTCTGCAGGAACCCACGGAACTTTATGGAACCCTACCAGACCCTACGGAAGCCTAAAGACCCTTGCAGGCAGTTACGGAAAGGTACAGGGCCCTACGGAACTTTACCAGCCACTACGGAACTCTACGGGCCCCTACGGAACCCTGCAGAACCCTCCAGAACCTTACAGAATCCCACGGATTCCTACAGACTCCTGCGGGCACTTACGCAGCCCTAGAGGCCCCTACGGAACACTGCCAGCCCCTATGGAAGGAACCTTACAGACCCCTACAGAACACTACTGGCTCCTGTGGTACTCCAGAGGCCTCTAGGGAACCTACGAAGCTCTACGGAGCCCTGTGGATCCTTACGGAACAGTACGGGCCCCTTCAGACCTCTGTGGGCGCTTATGGAAACCTACAGGACCCTACGGAACTGTACGAGACTCTACAGGCCCCTAGGGAACACCACAGGCCCCTACGGAACCGTACGAGACTCTGCAGGCCCCTAGGGAACACCACCGGCCCCTACGGAACCCTACACAACCCTCTGGAAACTTATGGCACCCTACAAGCTCCTACCAACCCCTGCAGGCACTTACACAACCCTACAGGCCCCTACGGAAATCTACGGGACTCTACGGGCCCCTAGGGAAGCCTACAGATTTTGACGGTACCCTACAAGCCCCTCTGGAACCCTACAGAATACTCCAGGACCCGACAGCACTCTACAAGACCCTTAGCAACACAACGGAACCTCACGAAAACCCTATGGGCTCCTACAGAACACTGCAGGTGCCTACGGAACCCTACAGACCCCTACGGAATACTACCAGCCACTACGGAAACCTATGGCCCCTACGGAACTCTACGGAACCTGACAGAAACACTGTGGGCCCCTACAGGCCCTTGTGGGCACTTACAGAACTCTGCAGGAACCCACAGAACTTTATGGAACCCTACCAGCCCCTACGGAAGCCTAAAGACCCTTGCAGGCAGTTACGGAACAGTACAGGGCCCTAGGGAACTTTACCAGCCACTACGGAACTCTACGGGCCCCTACGGAACCCTGCAGAACCCTCCAGAACCTTACAGAATCCCACGGATTCCTACAGACTCCTGCGGGCACTTACGAAGCCCTAGAGGCCCCTACGGAACACTGCCAGCCCCTATGGAAGGAACCTTACAGACCCCTACAGAACACTACTGGCTCCTGTGGTACTCTACAGGCCTCTAGGGAACCTACGAAGCTCTACGGAGCCCTGTGGATCCTTACGGAACAGTACGGGCCCCTTCAGACCTCTGTGGGCGCTTATGGAAACCTACAGGACCCTACGGAACTGTACGAGACTCTACAGGCCCCTAGGGAACACCACAGGCCCCTACGGAACCGTACGAGACTCTACAGGCCCCTAGGGAACACCACCGGCCCCTACGGAACCCTACACAACCCTCTGGAAACTTATGGCACCCTACAAGCTCCTACCAACCCCTGCGGGCACTTACACAAGCCTACAGGCCCCTACGGAAATCTACGGGACTCTACGGGCCCCTAGGGAAGCCTACAGATTTCGACGGAACCCTACAAGCCCCTCTGGAACCCTACAGAATACTCCAGGACCCGACAGCACTCTACAAGACCCTTAGCAACACAACGGAACCTCACGAAAACCCTATGGGCTCCTACAGAACACTGCAGGTGCCTACGGAACCCTACAGACCCCTACGGAATACTACCAGCCTCTACGGAAACCTATGGCCCCTACGGAACTCTACGGAACCTGACAGAAACACTGTGGGCCCCTACAGGCCCTTGTGGGCACTTACAGAACTCTGCAGGAACCCACGGAACTTTATGGAACCCTACCAGCCCCTACGGAAGCCTAAAGACCCTTGCAGGCAGTTACGGAAAGGTACAGGGCCCTACGGAACTTTACCAGCCACTACGGAACTCTACGGGCCCCTACGGAACCCTGCAGAACCCTCCAGAACCTTACAGAATCCCACGGATTCCTACAGACTCCTGCGGGCACTTACGCAGCCCTAGAGGCCCCTACGGAACACTGCCAGCCCCTATGGAAGGAACCTTACAGACCCCTACAGAACACTACTGGCTCCTGTGGTACTCCAGAGGCCTCTAGGGAACCTACGAAGCTCTACGGAGCCCTGTGGATCCTTACGGAACAGTACGGGCCCCTTCAGACCTCTGTGGGCGCTTATGGAAACCTACAGGACCCTACGGAACTGTACGAGACTCTACAGGCCCCTAGGGAACACCACAGGCCCCTACGGAACCGTACGAGACTCTACAGGCCCCTAGGGAACACCACCGGCCCCTACGGAACCCTACACAACCCTCTGGAAACTTATGGCACCCTACAAGCTCCTACCAACCCCTGCGGGCACTTACACAAGCCTACAGGCCCCTACGGAAATCTACGGGACTCTACGGGCCCCTAGGGAAGCCTACAGATTTTGACGGTACCCTACAAGCCCCTCTGGAACCCTACAGAATACTCCAGGACCCGACAGCACTCTACAAGACCCTTAGCAACACAACGGAACCTCACGAAAACCCTATGGGCTCCTACAGAACACTGCAGGTGCCTACGGAACCCTACAGACCCCTACGGAATACTACCAGCCTCTACGGAAACCTATGGCCCCTACGGAACTCTACGGAACCTGACAGAAACACTGTGGGCCCCTACAGGCCCTTGTGGGCACTTACAGAACTCTGCAGGAACCCACAGAACTTTATGGAACCCTACCAGCCCCTACGGAAGCCTAAAGACCCTTGCAGGCAGTTACGGAACAGTACAGGGCCCTACGGAACTTTACCAGCCACTACGGAACTCTACGGGCCCCTACGGAACCCTGCAGAACCCTCCAGAACCTTACAGAATCCCACGGATTCCTACAGACTCCTGCGGGCACTTACGAAGCCCTAGAGGCCCCTACGGAACACTGCCAGCCCCTATGGAAGGAACCTTACAGACCCCTACAGAACACTACTGGCTCCTGTGGTACTCTACAGGCCTCTAGGGAACCTACGAAGCTCTACGGAGCCCTGTGGATCCTTACGGAACAGTACGGGCCCCTTCAGACCTCTGTGGGCGCTTATGGAAACCTACAGGACCCTACGGAACTGTACGAGACTCTACAGGCCCCTAGGGAACACCACAGGCCCCTACGGAACCGTACGAGACTCTACAGGCCCCTAGGGAACACCACCGGCCCCTACGGAACCCTACACAACCCTCTGGAAACTTATGGCACCCTACAAGCTCCTACCAACCCCTGCGGGCACTTACACAACCCTACAGGCCCCTACGGAAATCTACGGGACTCTACGGGCCCCTAGGGAAGCCTACAGATTTCGACGGAACCCTACGAGCCCCTCTGGAACCCTACAGAATACTCCAGGACCCGACAGCACTCTACAAGACCCTTAGCAACACAACGGAACCTCACGAAAACCCTATGGGCTCCTACAGAACACTGCAGGTGCCTACGGAACCCTACAGACCCCTACGGAATACTACCAGCCTCTACGGAAACCTATGGCCCCTACGGAACTCTACGGAACCTGACAGAAACACTGTGGGCCCCTACAGGCCCTTGTGGGCACTTACAGAACTCTGCAGGAACCCACGGAACTTTATGGAACCCTACCAGCCCCTACGGAAGCCTAAAGACCCTTGCAGGCAGTTACGGAACGGTACAGGGCCCTACGGAACTTTACCAGCCACTACGGAACTCTACGGGCCCCTACGGAACCCTGCAGAACCCTCCAGAACCTTACAGAATCCCACGGATTCCTACAGACTCCTGCGGGCACTTACGAAGCCCTAGAGGCCCCTACGGAACACTGCCAGCCCCTATGGAAGGAACCTTACAGACCCCTACAGAACACTACTGGCTCCTGCGGTACTCTACAGGCCTCTAGGGAACCTACGAAGCTCTACGGAGCCCTATGGATCCTTACGGAACAGTACGGGCCCCTTCAGACCTCTGTGGGCGCTTATGGAAACCTACAGGACCCTACGGAACTGTACGAGACTCTACAGGCCCCTAGGGAACACCACAGGCCCCTACGGAACCGTACGAGACTCTACAGGCCCCTAGGGAACACCACCGGCCCCTACGGAACCCTACACAACCCTCTGGAAACTTATGGAACCCTACAAGCTCCTAACAACCCCTGCGGGCACTTACACAACCCTACAGGCCCCTACGGAAATCTACAGGACTCTACGGGCCCCTAGGGAAGCCTACAGATTTTGACGGAACCCTACAAGCCCCTCTGGAACCCTACAGAATACTCCAGGACCCGACAGCACTCTACAAGACCCTTAGCAACACAACGGAACCTCACGAAAACCCTATGGGCTCCTACAGAACACTGCAGGTGCCTACGGAAACCTACAGACCCCTACAGAACCCTACAGACACCTGCGGGAACTTACAGAACCCTGCAGGCCCCTACGGAACCCTACAGGTCCATACAGAACCCCACAAGGCCCTACGGAACTTTACCAGCCACTACGGAACTCTACGGGCCCCTACGGAACCCTGCAGAACCCTCCAGAACCTTACAGAATCCCACGGATTCCTACAGACTCCTGCGGGCACTTACGCAGCCCTAGAGGCCCCTACGGAACACTGCCAGCCCCTATGGAAGGAACCTTACAGACCCCTACAGAACACTACTGGCTCCTGTGGTACTCCAGAGGCCTCTAGGGAACCTACGAAGCTCTACGGAACCCTATGGATCCTTACGGAACAGTACGGGCCCCTTCAGACCTCTGTGGGCGCTTATGGAAACCTACAGGACCCTACGGAACTGTACGAGACTCTACAGGCCCCTAGGGAACACCACAGGCCCCTACGGAACCGTACGAGACTCTACAGGCCCCTAGGGAACACCACCGGCCCCTACGGAACCCTACACAACCCTCTGGAAACTTATGGAACCCTACAAGCTCCTACCAACCCCTGCGGGCACTTACACAACCCTACAGGCCCCTACGGAAATCTACGGGACTCTACGGGCCCCTAGGGAAGCCTACAGATTTCGACGGAACCCTACGAGCCCCTCTGGAACCCTACAGAATACTCCAGGACCCGACAGCACTCTACAAGACCCTTAGCAACACAACGGAACCTCACGAAAACCCTATGGGCTCCTACAGAACACTGCAGGTGCCTACGGAACCCTACAGACCCCTACGGAATACTACCAGCCTCTACGGAAACCTATGGCCCCTACGGAACTCTACGGAACCTGACAGAAACACTGTGGGCCCCTACAGGCCCTTGTGGGCACTTACAGAACTCTGCAGGAACCCACGGAACTTTATGGAACCCTACCAGCCCCTACGGAAGCCTAAAGACCCTTGCAGGCAGTTACGGAACGGTACAGGGCCCTACGGAACTTTACCAGCCACTACGGAACTCTACGGGCCCCTACGGAACCCTGCAGAACCCTCCAGAACCTTACAGAATCCCACGGATTCCTACAGACTCCTGCGGGCACTTACGAAGCCCTAGAGGCCCCTACGGAACACTGCCAGCCCCTATGGAAGGAACCTTACAGACCCCTACAGAACACTACTGGCTCCTGCGGTACTCTACAGGCCTCTAGGGAACCTACGAAGCTCTACGGAGCCCTATGGATCCTTACGGAACAGTACGGGCCCCTTCAGACCTCTGTGGGCGCTTATGGAAACCTACAGGACCCTACGGAACTGTACGAGACTCTACAGGCCCCTAGGGAACACCACAGGCCCCTACGGAACCGTACGAGACTCTACAGGCCCCTAGGGAACACCACCGGCCCCTACGGAACCCTACACAACCCTCTGGAAACTTATGGAACCCTACAAGCTCCTAACAACCCCTGCGGGCACTTACACAACCCTACAGGCCCCTACGGAAATCTACAGGACTCTACGGGCCCCTAGGGAAGCCTACAGATTTTGACGGAACCCTACGAGCCCCTCTGGAACCCTACAGAATACTCCAGGACCCGACAGCACTCTACAAGACCCTTAGCAACACAACGGAACCTCACGAAAACCCTATGGGCTCCTACAGAACACTGCAGGTGCCTACGGAAACCTACAGACCCCTACAGAACCCTACAGACACCTGCGGGAACTTACAGAACCCTGCAGGCCCCTACGGAACCCTACAGGTCCATACAGAACCCCACAAGGCCCTACGGAACTTTACCAGCCACTACGGAACTCTACGGGCCCCTACGGAACCCTGCAGAACCCTCCAGAACCTTACAGAATCCCACGGATTCCTACAGACTCCTGCGGGCACTTACGCAGCCCTAGAGGCCCCTACGGAACACTGCCAGCCCCTATGGAAGGAACCTTACAGACCCCTACAGAACACTACTGGCTCCTGTGGTACTCCAGAGGCCTCTAGGGAACCTACGAAGCTCTACGGAACCCTATGGATCCTTACGGAACAGTACGGGCCCCTTCAGACCTCTGTGGGCGCTTATGGAAACCTACAGGACCCTACGGAACTGTACGAGACTCTACAGGCCCCTAGGGAACACCACAGGCCCCTACAGAACCCTACGAGACTCTACAGGCCCCTAGGGAACACCACCGGCCCCTACGGAACCCTACACAACCCTCTGGAAACTTATGGCACCCTACAAGCTCCTACCAACCCCTGCAGGCACTTACACAAGCCTACAGGCCCCTACGGAAATCTACGGGACTCTACGGGCCCCTAGGGAAGCCTACAGATTTTGACGGTACCCTACAAGCCCCTCTGGAACCCTACAGAATACTCCAGGACCCGACAGCACTCTACAAGACCCTTAGCAACACAACGGAACCTCACGAAAACCCTATGGGCTCCTACAGAACACTGCAGGTGCCTACGGAACCCTACAGACCCCTACGGAATACTACCAGCCTCTACGGAAACCTATGGCCCCTACGGAACTCTACGGAACCTGACAGAAACACTGTGGGCCCCTACAGGCCCTTGTGGGCACTTACAGAACTCTGCAGGAACCCACGGAACTTTATGGAACCCTACCAGCCCCTACGGAAGCCTAAAGACCCTTGCAGGCAGTTACGGAAAGGTACAGGGCCCTACGGAACTTTACCAGCCACTACGGAACTCTACGGGCCCCTACGGAACCCTGCAGAACCCTCCAGAACCTTACAGAATCCCACGGATTCCTACAGACTCCTGCGGGCACTTACGAAGCCCTAGAGGCCCCTACGGAACACTGCCAGCCCCTACGGAAGGAACCTTACAGACCCCTACAGAACACTACTGGCTCCTGTGGTACTCTACAGGCCTCTAGGGAACCTACGAAGCTCTACGGAGCCCTGTGGATCCTTACGGAACAGTACGGGCCCCTTCAGACCTCTGTGGGCGCTTATGGAAACCTACAGGACCCTACGGAACTGTACGAGACTCTACAGGCCCCTAGGGAACACCACAGGCCCCTACGGAACTGTACGAGACTCTACAGGCCCCTAGGGAACACCACCGGCCCCTACGGAACCCTACACAACCCTCTGGAAACTTATGGCACCCTACAAGCTCCTACCAACCCCTGCGGGCACTTACACAACCCTACAGGCCCCTACGGAAATCTACGGGACTCTACGGGCCCCTAGGGAAGCCTACAGATTTTGACAGTACCCTACAAGCCCCTCTGGAACCCTACAGAATACTCCAGGACCTGGCAGCACTCTACAAGACCCTTAGCAACACAACGGAACCTCACGAAAACCCTATGGGCTCCTACAGAACACTGCAGGTGCCTACGGAACCCTACAGACCCCTACGGAATACTACCAGCCGCTACGGAAACCTATGGCCCCTACGGAACTCTACGGAACCTGACAGAAACACTGTGGGCCCCTACAGGCCCTTGTGGGCACTTACAGAACTCTGCAGGAACCCACGGAACTTTATGGAACCCTACCAGCCCCTACGGAAGCCTAAAGACCCTTGCAGGCAGTTACGGAACAGTACAGGGCCCTACGGAACTTTACCAGCCACTACGGAACTCTACGGGCCCCTACGGAACCCTGCAGAACCCTCCAGAACCTTACAGAATCCCACGGATTCCTACAGACTCCTGCGGGCACTTACGAAGCCCTAGAGGCCCCTACGGAACACTGCCAGCCCCTACGGAAGGAACCTTACAGACCCCTACAGAACACTACTGGCTCCTGTGGTACTCTACAGGCCTCTAGGGAACCTACGAAGCTCTCCGGAGCCCTGTGGATCCTTACGGAACAGTACGGGCCCCTTCAGACCTCTGTGGGCGCTTATGGAAACCTACAGGACCCTACGGAACTGTACGAGACTCTACAGGCCCCTAGGGAACACCACAGGCCCCTACGGAACCGTACGAGACTCTACAGGCCCCTAGGGAACACCACCGGCCCCTACGGAACCCTACACAACCCTCTGGAAACTTATGGCACCCTACAAGCTCCTACCAACCCCTGCAGGCACTTACACAAGCCTACAGGCCCCTACGGAAATCTACAGGACTCTACGGGCCCCTAGGGAAGCCTACAGATTTTGACGGTACCCTACAAGCCCCTCTGGAACCCTACAGAATACTCCAGGACCCGACAGCACTCTACAAGACCCTTAGCAACGCAACGGAACCTCACGAAAACCCTATGGGCTCCTACAGAACACTGCAGGTGCCTATGGAACCCTACAGACCCCTACGGAATACTACCAGCCTCTACGGAAACCTATGGCCCCTACGGAACTCTACGGAACCTGACAGAAACACTGTGGGCCCCTACAGGCCCTTGTGGGCACTTACAGAACTCTGCAGGAACCCACGGAACTTTATGGAACCCTACCAGCCCCTACGGAAGCCTAAAGACCCTTGCAGGCAGTTACGGAACAGTACAGGGCCCTACGGAACTTTACCAGCCACTACGGAACTCTACGGGCCCCTACGGAACCCTGCAGAACCCTCCAGAACCTTACAGAATCCCACGGATTCCTACAGACTCCTGCGGGCACTTACGAAGCCCTAGAGGCCCCTACGGAACACTGCCAGCCCCTACGGAAGGAACCTTACAGACCCCTACAGAACACTACTGGCTCCTGTGGTACTCTACAGGCCTCTAGGGAACCTACGAAGCTCTACGGAGCCCTGTGGATCCTTACGGAACAGTACGGGCCCCTTCAGACCTCTGTGGGCGCTTATGGAAACCTACAGGACCCTACGGAACTGTACGAGACTTTACAGGCCCCTAGGGAACACCGCAGGCCCCTACGGAACCGTACGAGACTCTACAGGCCCCTAGGGAACACCACCGGCCCCTACGGAACCCTACACAACCCTCTGGAAACTTATGGCACCCTACAAGCTCCTACCAACCCCTGCAGGCACTTACACAAGCCTACAGGCCCCTATGGAAATCTACGGGACTCTACGGGCCCCTAGGGAAGCCTACAGATTTTGACGGTACCCTACAAGCCCCTCTGGAACCCTACAGAATACTCCAGGACCCGACAGCACTCTACAAGACCCTTAGCAACACAACGGAACCTCACGAAAACCCTATGGGCTCCTACAGAACACTGCAGGTGCCTACGGAACCCTACAGACCCCTACGGAATACTACTAGCCTCTACGGAAACCTATGGCCCCTACGGAACTCTACGGAACCTGACAGAAACACTGTGGGCCCCTACAGGCCCTTGTGGGCACTTACAGAACTCTGCAGGAACCCACGGAACTTTATGGAACCCTACCAGCCCCTACGGAAGCCTAAAGACCCTTGCAGGCAGTTACGGAAAGGTACAGGGCCCTACGGAACTTTACCAGCCACTACGGAACTCTACGGGCCCCTACAGAACACTACTGGCTCCTGCGGTACTCTACAGGCCTCTAGGGAACCTACGAAGCTCTACAGAGCCCTATGGATCCTTACGGAACAGTACGGGCCCCTTCAGACCTCTGCGGGCGCTTATGGAAACCTACAGGACCCTACGGAACTGTACGAGACTCTACAGGCCCCTAGGGAACACCACAGGCCCCTACGGAACTGTACGAGACTCTACAGGCCCCTAGGGAACACCACCGGCCCCTACGGAACCCTACACAACCCTCTGGAAACTTATGGAACCCTACAAGCTCCTACCAACCCCTGCGGGCACTTACACAAGCCTACAGGCCCCTACGGAAATCTACGGGACTCTACGGGCCCCTAGGGAAGCCTACAGATTTTGACGGAACCCTACGAGCCCCTCTGGAACCCTACAGAATACTCCAGGACCCGACAGCACTCTACAAGACCCTTAGCAACACAACGGAACCTCACGAAAACCCTATGGGCTCCTACAGAACACTGCAGGTGCCTACGGAAACCTACAGACCCCTACAGAACCCTACAGACACCTGCGGGAACTTACAGAACCCTGCAGGCCCCTACGGAACCCTACAAGTCCATACAGAACCCCACAAGGCCCTACGGAACTTTACCAGCCACTACGGAACTCTACGGGCCCCTACGGAACCCTGCAGAACCCTCCAGAACCTTACAGAATCCCACGGATTCCTACAGACTCCTGCGGGCACTTACGCAGCCCTAGAGGCCCCTACGGAACACTGCCAGCCCCTATGGAAGGAACCTTACAGACCCCTACAGAACACTACTGGCTCCTGCGGGACTCCAGAGGCCTCTAGGGAACCTACGAAGCTCTACGGAGCCCTGTGGATCCTTACGGAACAGTACGGGCCCCTTCAGACCTCTGTGGGCGCTTATGGAAACCTACAGGACCCTACGGAACTGTACGAGACTCTACAGGCCCCTAGGGAACACCACAGGCCCCTACGGAACCGTACGAGACTCTACAGGCCCCTAGGGAACACCACCGGCCCCTACGGAACCCTACACAACCCTCTGGAAACTTATGGAACCCTACAAGCTCCTACCAACCCCTGCGGGCACTTACACAAGCCTACAGGCCCCTATGGAAATCTACGGGACTCTACGGGCCCCAAGGGAAGCCTACAGATTTCGACGGAACCCTACGAGCCCCTCTGGAACCCTACAGAATACTCCAGGACCTGGCAGCACTCTACAAGACCCTTAGCAACACAACGGAACCTCACGAAAACCCTATGGGCTCCTACAGAACACTGCAGGTGCCTACGGAACCCTACAGACCCTACGGAATACTACCAGCCGCTACGGAAACCTATGGCCCCTACGGAACTCTACGGAACCTGACAGAAACACTGTGGGCCCCTACAGGCCCTTGTGGGCACTTACAGAACTCTGCAGGAACCCACGGAACTTTATGGAACCCTACCAGCCCCTACGGAAGCCTAAAGACCCTTGCAGGCAGTTACGGAACGGTACATGGCCCTACGGAACTTTAGCAGCCACTACGGAACTCTACGGGCCCCTACGGAACCCTGCAGAACCCTCCAGAACCTTACAGAATCCCACGGATTCCTACAGACTCCTGCGGGCACTTACGCAGCCCTAGAGGCCCCTACGGAACACTGCCAGCCCCTATGGAAGGAACCTTACAGACCCCTACAGAACACTACTGGCTCCTGCGGGACTCCAGAGGCCTCTAGGGAACCTACGAAGCTCTATGGAGCCCTGTGGATCCTTACGGAACAGTACGGGCCCCTTCAGACCTCTGTGGGCGCTTATGGAAACCTACAGGACCCTACGGAACTGTACGAGACTCTACAGGCCCCTAGGGAACACCACAGGCCCCTACGGAACCGTACGAGACTCTACAGGCCCCTAGGGAACACCACCGGCCCCTACGGAACCCTACACAACCCTCTGGAAACTTATGGAACCCTACAAGCTCCTACCAACCCCTGCGGGCACTTACACAAGCCTACAGGCCCCTATGGAAATCTACGGGACTCTACGGGCCCCAAGGGAAGCCTACAGATTTCGACGGAACCCTACGAGCCCCTCTGGAACCCTACAGAATACTCCAGGACCTGGCAGCACTCTACAAGACCCTTAGCAACACAACGGAACCTCACGAAAACCCTATGGGCTCCTACAGAACACTGCAGGTGCCTACGGAACCCTACAGACCCTACGGAATACTACCAGCCGCTACGGAAACCTATGGCCCCTACGGAACTCTACGGAACCTGACAGAAACACTGTGGGCCCCTACAGGCCCTTGTGGGCACTTACAGAACTCTGCAGGAACCCACGGAACTTTATGGAACCCTACCAGCCCCTACGGAAGCCTAAAGACCCTTGCAGGCAGTTACGGAACGGTACAGGGCCCTACGGAACTTTAGCAGCCACTACGGAACTCTACGGGCCCCTACGGAACCCTGCAGAACCCTCCAGAACCTTACAGAATCCCACGGATTCCTACAGACTCCTGCGGGCACTTACGAAGCCCTAGAGGCCCCTACGGAACACTGCCAGCCCCTACGGAAGGAACCTTACAGACCCCTACAGAACACTACTGGCTCCTGTGGTACTCTACAGGCCTCTAGGGAACCTACGAAGCTCTACGGAGCCCTGTGGATCCTTACGGAACAGTACGGGCCCCTTCAGACCTCTGTGGGCGCTTATGGAAACCTACAGGACCCTACAGAACTGTACGAGACTCTACAGGCCCCTAGGGAACACCACAGGCCCCTACGGAACCGTACGAGACTCTACAGGCCCCTAGGGAACACCACCGGCCCCTACGGAACCCTACACAACCCTCTGGAAACTTATGGCACCCTACAAGCTCCTACCAACCCCTGCGGGCACTTACACAACCCTACAGGCCCCTACGGAAATCTACGGGACTCTACGGGCCCCTAGGGAAGCCTACAGATTTTGACGGAACCCTACGAGCCCCTCTGGAACCCTACAGAATACTCCAGGACCCGACAGCACTCTACAAGACCCTTAGCAACACAACGGAACCTCACGAAAACCCTATGGGCTCCTACAGAACACTGCAGGTGCCTACGGAACCCTACAGACCCCTACGGAATACTACCAGCCTCTACGGAAACCTATGGCCCCTACGGAACTCTACGGAACCTGACAGAAACACTGTGGGCCCCTACAGGCCCTTGTGGGCACTTACAGAACTCTGCAGGAACCCACGGAACTTTATGGAACCCTACCAGCCCCTACGGAAGCCTAAAGACCCTTGCAGGCAGTTACGGAAAGGTACAGGGCCCTACGGAACTTTACCAGCCACTACGGAACTCTACGGGCCCCTACGGAACCCTGCAGAACCCTCCAGAACCTTACAGAATCCCACGGATTCCTACAGACTCCTGCGGGCACTTACGAAGCCCTAGAGGCCCCTACGGAACACTGCCAGCCCCTACGGAAGGAACCTTACAGACCCCTACAGAACACTACTGGCTCCTGTGGTACTCTACAGGCCTCTAGGGAACCTACGAAGCTCTACGGAGCCCTGTGGATCCTTACGGAACAGTACGGGCCCCTTCAGACCTCTGTGGGCGCTTATGGAAACCTACAGGACCCTACGGAACTGTACGAGACTCTACAGGCCCCTAGGGAACACCACAGGCCCCTACGGAACCGTACGAGACTCTACAGGCCCCTAGGGAACACCACCGGTCCCTACGGAACCCTACACAACCCTCTGGAAACTTATGGCACCCTACAAGCTCCTACCAACCCCTGCGGGCACTTACACAAGCCTACAGGCCCCTATGGAAATCTACGGGACTCTACGGGCCCCTAGGGAAGCCTACAGATTTTGACGGAACCCTACGAGCCCCTCTGGAACCCTACAGAATACTCCAGGACCCGACAGCACTCTACAAGACCCTTAGCAACACAACGGAACCTCACGAAAACCCTATGGGCTCCTACAGAACACTGCAGGTGCCTACGGAAACCTACAGACCCCTACAGAACCCTACAGACACCTGCGGGAACTTACAGAACCCTGCAGGCCCCTACGGAACCCTACAAGTCCATACAGAACCCCACAAGGCCCTACGGAACTTTACCAGCCACTACGGAACTCTACGGGCCCCTACGGAACCCTGCAGAACCCTCCAGAACCTTACAGAATCCCACGGATTCCTACAGACTCCTGCGGGCACTTACGAAGCCCTAGAGGCCCCTACGGAACACTGCCAGCCCCTACGGAAGGAACCTTACAGACCCCTACAGAACACTACTGGCTCCTGTGGTACTCTACAGGCCTCTAGGGAACCTATGAAGCTCTACGGAGCCCTGTGGATCCTTACGGAACAGTACGGGCCCCTTCAGACCTCTGTGGGCGCTTATGGAAACCTACAGGACCCTACGGAACTGTACGAGACTCTACAGGCCCCTAGGGAACACCACCGGCCCCTACGGAACCCTACACAACCCTCTGGAAACTTATGGCACCCTACAAGCTCCTACCAACCCCTGCGGGCTCTTACACAACCCTACAGGCCCCTATGGAAATCTACGGGACTCTACGGGCCCCTAGGGAAGCCTACAGATTTCGACGGAACCCTACGAGCCCCTCTGGAACCCTACAGAATACTCCAGGACCCGACAGCACTCTACAAGACCCTTAGCAACACAACGGAACCTCACGAAAACCCTATGGGCTCCTACAGAACACTGCAGGTGCCTACGGAACCCTACAGACCCCTACGGAATACTACCAGCCTCTACGGAAACCTATGGCCCCTACGGAACTCTACGGAACCTGACAGAAACACTGTGGGCCCCTACAGGCCCTTGTGGGCACTTACAGAACTCTGCAGGAACCCACGGAACTTTATGGAACCCTACCAGCCCCTACGGAAGCCTAAAGACCCTTGCAGGCAGTTACGGAACAGTACAGGGCCCTAGGGAACTTTACCAGCCACTACGGAACTCTACGGGCCCCTACGGAACCCTGCAGAACCCTCCAGAACCTTACAGAATCCCACGGATTCCTACAGACTCCTGCGGGCACTTACGAAGCCCTAGAGGCCCCTACGGAACACTGCCAGCCCCTATGGAAGGAACCTTACAGACCCCTACAGAACACTACTGGCTCCTGTGGTACTCTACAGGCCTCTAGGGAACCTACGAAGCTCTACGGAGCCCTGTGGATCCTTACGGAACAGTACGGGCCCCTTCAGACCTCTGTGGGCGCTTATGGAAACCTACAGGACCCTACGGAACTGTACGAGACTCTACAGGCCCCTAGGGAACACCACAGGCCCCTACGGAACCGTACGAGACTCTACAGGCCCCTAGGGAACACCACCGGCCCCTACGGAACCCTACACAACCCTCTGGAAACTTATGGAACCCTACAAGCTCCTACCAACCCCTGCGGGCACTTACACAACCATACAGGCCCCTACGGAAATCTACGGGACTCTACGGGCCCCTAGGGAAGCCTACAGATTTCGACGGAACCCTACAAGCCCCTCTGGAACCCTACAGAATACTCCAGGACCCGACAGCACTCTACAAGACCCTTAGCAACACAACGGAACCTCACGAAAACCCTATGGGCTCCTACAGAACACTGCAGGTGCCTACGGAACCCTACAGACCCCTACGGAATACTACCAGCCTCTACGGAAACCTATGGCCCCTACGGAACTCTACGGAACCTGACAGAAACACTGTGGGCCCCTACAGGCCCTTGTGGGCACTTACAGAACTCTGCAGGAACCCACGGAACTTTATGGAACCCTACCAGCCCCTACGGAAGCCTAAAGACCCTTGCAGGCAGTTACGGAACGGTACAGGGCCCTAGGGAACTTTACCAGCCACTACGGAACTCTACGGGCCCCTACGGAACCCTGCAGAACCCTCCAGAACCTTACAGAATCCCACGGATTCCTACAGACTCCTGCGGGCACTTACGAAGCCCTAGAGGCCCCTACGGAACACTGCCAGCCCCTACGGAAGGAACCTTACAGACCCCTACAGAACACTACTGGCTCCTGTGGTACTCTACAGGCCTCTAGGGAACCTACGAAGCTCTACGGAGCCCTGTGGATCCTTACGGAACAGTACGGGCCCCTTCAGACCTCTGTGGGCGCTTATGGAAACCTACAGGACCCTACGGAACTGTACGAGACTCTACAGGCCCCTAGGGAACACCACAGGCCCCTACGGAACCGTACGAGACTCTACAGGCCCCTAGGGAACACCACCGGCCCCTACGGAACCCTACACAACCCTCTGGAAACTTATGGCACCCTACAAGCTCCTACCAACCCCTGCGGGCACTTACACAACCCTACAGGCCCCTATGGAAATCTACGGGACTCTACGGGCCCCTAGGGAAGCCTACAGATTTTGACGGAACCCTACGAGCCCCTCTGGAACCCTACAGAATACTCCAGGACCCGACAGCACTCTACAAGACCCTTAGCAACACAACGGAACCTCACGAAAACCCTATGGGCTCCTACAGAACACTGCAGGTGCCTACGGAAACCTACAGACCCCTACAGAACCCTACAGACACCTGCGGGAACTTACAGAACCCTGCAGGCCCCTACGGAACCCTACAAGTCCATACAGAACCCCACAAGGCCCTACGGAACTTTACCAGCCACTACGGAACTCTACGGGCCCCTACGGAACCCTGCAGAACCCTCCAGAACCTTACAGAATCCCACGGATTCCTACAGACTCCTGCGGGCACTTACGAAGCCCTAGAGGCCCCTACGGAACACTGCCAGCCCCTACGGAAGGAACCTTACAGACCCCTACAGAACACTACTGGCTCCTGTGGTACTCTACAGGCCTCTAGGGAACCTATGAAGCTCTACGGAGCCCTGTGGATCCTTACGGAACAGTACGGGCCCCTTCAGACCTCTGTGGGCGCTTATGGAAACCTACAGGACCCTACGGAACTGTACGAGACTCTACAGGCCCCTAGGGAACACCACCGGCCCCTACGGAACCCTACACAACCCTCTGGAAACTTATGGCACCCTACAAGCTCCTACCAACCCCTGCGGGCTCTTACACAACCCTACAGGCCCCTATGGAAATCTACGGGACTCTACGGGCCCCTAGGGAAGCCTACAGATTTCGACGGAACCCTACGAGCCCCTCTGGAACCCTACAGAATACTCCAGGACCCGACAGCACTCTACAAGACCCTTAGCAACACAACGGAACCTCACGAAAACCCTATGGGCTCCTACAGAACACTGCAGGTGCCTACGGAACCCTACAGACCCCTACGGAATACTACCAGCCTCTACGGAAACCTATGGCCCCTACGGAACTCTACGGAACCTGACAGAAACACTGTGGGCCCCTACAGGCCCTTGTGGGCACTTACAGAACTCTGCAGGAACCCACGGAACTTTATGGAACCCTACCAGCCCCTACGGAAGCCTAAAGACCCTTGCAGGCAGTTACGGAACAGTACAGGGCCCTAGGGAACTTTACCAGCCACTACGGAACTCTACGGGCCCCTACGGAACCCTGCAGAACCCTCCAGAACCTTACAGAATCCCACGGATTCCTACAGACTCCTGCGGGCACTTACGAAGCCCTAGAGGCCCCTACGGAACACTGCCAGCCCCTATGGAAGGAACCTTACAGACCCCTACAGAACACTACTGGCTCCTGTGGTACTCTACAGGCCTCTAGGGAACCTACGAAGCTCTACGGAGCCCTGTGGATCCTTACGGAACAGTACGGGCCCCTTCAGACCTCTGTGGGCGCTTATGGAAACCTACAGGACCCTACGGAACTGTACGAGACTCTACAGGCCCCTAGGGAACACCACAGGCCCCTACGGAACCGTACGAGACTCTACAGGCCCCTAGGGAACACCACCGGCCCCTACGGAACCCTACACAACCCTCTGGAAACTTATGGAACCCTACAAGCTCCTACCAACCCCTGCGGGCACTTACACAAGCCTACAGGCCCCTACGGAAATCTACGGGACTCTACGGGCCCCTAGGGAAGCCTACAGATTTCGACGGAACCCTACAAGCCCCTCTGGAACCCTACAGAATACTCCAGGACCCGACAGCACTCTACAAGACCCTTAGCAACACAACGGAACCTCACGAAAACCCTATGGGCTCCTACAGAACACTGCAGGTGCCTACGGAACCCTACAGACCCCTACGGAATACTACCAGCCTCTACGGAAACCTATGGCCCCTACGGAACTCTACGGAACCTGACAGAAACACTGTGGGCCCCTACAGGCCCTTGTGGGCACTTACAGAACTCTGCAGGAACCCACGGAACTTTATGGAACCCTACCAGCCCCTACGGAAGCCTAAAGACCCTTGCAGGCAGTTACGGAACAGTACAGGGCCCTACGGAACTTTACCAGCCACTACGGAACTCTACGGGCCCCTACGGAACCCTGCAGAACCCTCCAGAACCTTACAGAATCCCACGGATTCCTACAGACTCCTGCGGGCACTTACGAAGCCCTAGAGGCCCCTACGGAACACTGCCAGCCCCTACGGAAGGAACCTTACAGACCCCTACAGAACACTACTGGCTCCTGTGGTACTCTACAGGCCTCTAGGGAACCTATGAAGCTCTACGGAGCCCTGTGGATCCTTACGGAACAGTACGGGCCCCTTCAGACCTCTGTGGGCGCTTATGGAAACCTACAGGACCCTACGGAACTGTACGAGACTCTACAGGCCCCTAGGGAACACCACCGGCCCCTACGGAACCCTACACAACCCTCTGGAAACTTATGGCACCCTACAAGCTCCTACCAACCCCTGCGGGCTCTTACACAACCCTACAGGCCCCTATGGAAATCTACGGGACTCTACGGGCCCCTAGGGAAGCCTACAGATTTCGACGGAACCCTACGAGCCCCTCTGGAACCCTACAGAATACTCCAGGACCCGACAGCACTCTACAAGACCCTTAGCAACACAACGGAACCTCACGAAAACCCTATGGGCTCCTACAGAACACTGCAGGTGCCTACGGAACCCTACAGACCCCTACGGAATACTACCAGCCTCTACGGAAACCTATGGCCCCTACGGAACTCTACGGAACCTGACAGAAACACTGTGGGCCCCTACAGGCCCTTGTGGGCACTTACAGAACTCTGCAGGAACCCACGGAACTTTATGGAACCCTACCAGCCCCTACGGAAGCCTAAAGACCCTTGCAGGCAGTTACGGAACAGTACAGGGCCCTAGGGAACTTTACCAGCCACTACGGAACTCTACGGGCCCCTACGGAACCCTGCAGAACCCTCCAGAACCTTACAGAATCCCACGGATTCCTACAGACTCCTGCGGGCACTTACGAAGCCCTAGAGGCCCCTACGGAACACTGCCAGCCCCTATGGAAGGAACCTTACAGACCCCTACAGAACACTACTGGCTCCTGTGGTACTCTACAGGCCTCTAGGGAACCTACGAAGCTCTACGGAGCCCTGTGGATCCTTACGGAACAGTACGGGCCCCTTCAGACCTCTGTGGGCGCTTATGGAAACCTACAGGACCCTACGGAACTGTACGAGACTCTACAGGCCCCTAGGGAACACCACAGGCCCCTACGGAACCGTACGAGACTCTACAGGCCCCTAGGGAACACCACCGGCCCCTACGGAACCCTACACAACCCTCTGGAAACTTATGGAACCCTACAAGCTCCTACCAACCCCTGCGGGCACTTACACAAGCCTACAGGCCCCTACGGAAATCTACGGGACTCTACGGGCCCCTAGGGAAGCCTACAGATTTCGACGGAACCCTACAAGCCCCTCTGGAACCCTACAGAATACTCCAGGACCCGACAGCACTCTACAAGACCCTTAGCAACACAACGGAACCTCACGAAAACCCTATGGGCTCCTACAGAACACTGCAGGTGCCTACGGAACCCTACAGACCCCTACGGAATACTACCAGCCTCTACGGAAACCTATGGCCCCTACGGAACTCTACGGAACCTGACAGAAACACTGTGGGCCCCTACAGGCCCTTGTGGGCACTTACAGAACTCTGCAGGAACCCACGGAACTTTATGGAACCCTACCAGCCCCTACGGAAGCCTAAAGACCCTTGCAGGCAGTTACGGAACAGTACAGGGCCCTACGGAACTTTACCAGCCACTACGGAACTCTACGGGCCCCTACGGAACCCTGCAGAACCCTCCAGAACCTTACAGAATCCCACGGATTCCTACAGACTCCTGTGGGCACTTACGAAGCCCTAGAGGCCCCTACGGAACACTGCCAGCCCCTACGGAAGGAACCTTACAGACCCCTACAGAACACTACTGGCTCCTGTGGTACTCTACAGGCCTCTAGGGAACCTACGAAGCTCTCCGGAGCACTGTGGATCCTTACGGAACAGTACGGGCCCCTTCAGACCTCTGTGGGCGCTTATGGAAACCTACAGGACCCTACGGAACTGTACGAGACTCTACAGGCCCCTAGGGAACACCACAGGCCCCTACGGAACCGTACGAGACTCTACAGGCCCCTAGGGAACACCACCGGCCCCTACGGAACCCTACACAACCCTCTGGAAACTTATGGCACCCTACAAGCTCCTACCAACCCCTGCAGGCACTTACACAAGCCTACAGGCCCCTACGGAAATCTACGGGACTCTACGGGCCCCTAGGGAAGCCTACAGATTTTGACGGTACCCTACAAGCCCCTCTGGAACCCTACAGAATACTCCAGGACCCGACAGCACTCTACAAGACCCTTAGCAACACAACGGAACCTCACGAAAACCCTATGGGCTCCTACAGAACACTGCAGGTGCCTACGGAACCCTACAGACCCCTACGGAATACTACCAGCCTCTACGGAAACCTATGGCCCCTACGGAACTCTACGGAACCTGACAGAAACACTGTGGGCCCCTACAGGCCCTTGTGGGCACTTACAGAACTCTGCAGGAACCCACGGAACTTTATGGAACCCTACCAGCCCCTACGGAAGCCTAAAGACCCTTGCAGGCAGTTACGGAACGGTACAGGGCCCTAGGGAACTTTACCAGCCACTACGGAACTCTACGGGCCCCTACGGAACCCTGCAGAACCCTCCAGAACCTTACAGAATCCCACGGATTCCTACAGACTCCTGCGGGCACTTACGAAGCCCTAGAGGCCCCTACGGAACACTGCCAGCCCCTACGGAAGGAACCTTACAGACCCCTACAGAACACTACTGGCTCCTGCGGTACTCTACAGGCCTCTAGGGAACCTACGAAGCTCTACGGAGCCCTATGGATCCTTACGGAACAGTACGGGCCCCTTCAGACCTCTGTGGGCGCTTATGGAAACCTACAGGACCCTACGGAACTGTACGAGACTCTACAGGCCCCTAGGGAACACCACAGGCCCCTACGGAACCGTACGAGACTCTACAGGCCCCTAGGGAACACCACCGGCCCCTATGGAACCCTACACAACCCTCTGGAAACTTATGGAACCCTACAAGCTCCTACCAACCCCTGCGGGCACTTACACAACCCTACAGGCCCCTACGGAAATCTACAGGACTCTACGGGCCCCTAGGGAAGCCTACAGATTTTGACGGAACCCTACGAGCCCCTCTGGAACCCTACAGAATACTCCAGGACCCGACAGCACTCTACAAGACCCTTAGCAACACAACGGAACCTCACTAAAACCCTATGGGCTCCTACAGAACACTGCAGGTGCCTACGGAAACCTACAGACCCCTACAGAACCCTACAGACACCTGCGGGAACTTACAGAACCCTGCAGGCCCCTACGGAACCCTACAAGTCCATACAGAACCCCACAAGGCCCTACGGAACTTTACCAGCCACTACGGAACTCTACGGGCCCCTACGGAACCCTGCAGAACCCTCCAGAACCTTACAGAATCCCACGGATTCCTACAGACTCCTGCGGGCACTTACGAAGCCCTAGAGGCCCCTACGGAACACTGCCAGCCCCTACGGAAGGAACCTTACAGACCCCTACAGAACACTACTGGCTCCTGTGGTACTCTACAGGCCTCTAGGGAACCTACGAAGCTCTACGGAGCCCTGTGGATCCTTACGGAACAGTACGGGCCCCTTCAGACCTCTGTGGGCGCTTATGGAAACCTACAGGACCCTACGGAACCGTACGAGACTCTACAGGCCCCTAGGGAACACCACCGGCCCCTACGGAACCCTACACAACCCTCTGGAAACTTATGGCACCCTACAAGCTCCTACCAACCCCTGCGGGCTCTTACACAACCCTACAGGCCCCTATGGAAATCTACGGGACTCTACGGGCCCCTAGGGAAGCCTACAGATTTCGACGGAACCCTACGAGCCCCTCTGGAACCCTACAGAATACTCCAGGACCCGACAGCACTCTACAAGACCCTTAGCAACACAACGGAACCTCACTAAAACCCTATGGGCTCCTACAGAACACTGCAGGTGCCTACGGAACCCTACAGACCCCTACGGAATACTACCAGCCTCTACGGAAACCTATGGCCCCTACGGAACTCTACGGAACCTGACAGAAACACTGTGGGCCCCTACAGGCCCTTGTGGGCACTTACAGAACTCTGCAGGAACCCACGGAACTTTATGGAACCCTACCAGCCCCTACGGAAGCCTAAAGACCCTTGCAGGCAGTTACGGAACGGTACAGGGCCTTACGGAACTTTACCAGCCACTACGGAACTCTACGGGCCCCTACGGAACCCTGCAGAACCCTCCAGAACCTTACAGAATCCCACGGATTCCTACAGACTCCTGCGGGCACTTACGAAGCCCTAGAGGCCCCTACGGAACACTGCCAGCCCCTATGGAAGGAACCTTACAGACCCCTACAGAACACTACTGGCTCCTGTGGTACTCTACAGGCCTCTAGGGAACCTACGAAGCTCTACGGAGCCCTGTGGATCCTTACGGAACAGTACGGGCCCCTTCAGACCTCTGTGGGCGCTTATGGAAACCTACAGGACCCTACGGAACTGTACGAGACTCTACAGGCCCCTAGGGAACACCACAGGCCCCTACGGAACCGTACGAGACTCTACAGGCCCCTAGGGAACACCACCGGCCCCTACGGAACCCTACACAACCCTCTGGAAACTTATGGAACCCTACAAGCTCCTACCAACCCCTGCGGGCACTTACACAACCATACAGGCCCCTACGGAAATCTACGGGACTCTACGGGCCCCTAGGGAAGCCTACAGATTTCGACGGAACCCTACAAGCCCCTCTGGAACCCTACAGAATACTCCAGGACCCGACAGCACTCTACAAGACCCTTAGCAACACAACGGAACCTCACGAAAACCCTATGGGCTCCTACAGAACACTGCAGGTGCCTACGGAACCCTACAGACCCCTACGGAATACTACCAGCCTCTACGGAAACCTATGGCCCCTACGGAACTCTACGGAACCTGACAGAAACACTGTGGGCCCCTACAGGCCCTTGTGGGCACTTACAGAACTCTGCAGGAACCCACGGAACTTTATGGAACCCTACCAGCCCCTACGGAAGCCTAAAGACCCTTGCAGGCAGTTACGGAACGGTACAGGGCCCTAGGGAACTTTACCAGCCACTACGGAACTCTACGGGCCCCTACGGAACCCTGCAGAACCCTCCAGAACCTTACAGAATCCCACGGATTCCTACAGACTCCTGCGGGCACTTACGAAGCCCTAGAGGCCCCTACGGAACACTGCCAGCCCCTACGGAAGGAACCTTACAGACCCCTACAGAACACTACTGGCTCCTGCGGTACTCTACAGGCCTCTAGGGAACCTACGAAGCTCTACGGAGCCCTATGGATCCTTACGGAACAGTACGGGCCCCTTCAGACCTCTGTGGGCGCTTATGGAAACCTACAGGACCCTACGGAACTGTACGAGACTCTACAGGCCCCTAGGGAACACCACAGGCCCCTACGGAACCGTACGAGACTCTACAGGCCCCTAGGGAACACCACCGGCCCCTATGGAACCCTACACAACCCTCTGGAAACTTATGGAACCCTACAAGCTCCTACCAACCCCTGCGGGCACTTACACAACCCTACACGCCCCTACGGAAATCTACAGGACTCTACGGGCCCCTAGGGAAGCCTACAGATTTTGACGGAACCCTACGAGCCCCTCTGGAACCCTACAGAATACTCCAGGACCCGACAGCACTCTACAAGACCCTTAGCAACACAACGGAACCTCACTAAAACCCTATGGGCTCCTACAGAACACTGCAGGTGCCTACGGAAACCTACAGACCCCTACAGAACCCTACAGACACCTGCGGGAACTTACAGAACCCTGCAGGCCCCTACGGAACCCTACAAGTCCATACAGAACCCCACAAGGCCCTACGGAACTTTACCAGCCACTACGGAACTCTACGGGCCCCTACGGAACCCTGCAGAACCCTCCAGAACCTTACAGAATCCCACGGATTCCTACAGACTCCTGCGGGCACTTACGAAGCCCTAGAGGCCCCTACGGAACACTGCCAGCCCCTACGGAAGGAACCTTACAGACCCCTACAGAACACTACTGGCTCCTGTGGTACTCTACAGGCCTCTAGGGAACCTACGAAGCTCTACGGAGCCCTGTGGATCCTTACGGAACAGTACGGGCCCCTTCAGACCTCTGTGGGCGCTTATGGAAACCTACAGGACCCTACGGAACTGTACGAGATTCTACAGGCCCCTAGGGAACACCACCGGCCCCTAAGGAACCCTACACAACCCTCTGGAAACTTATGGCACCCTACAAGCTCCTACCAACCCCTGCGGGCACTTACACAAGCCTACAGGCCCCTATGGAAATCTACGGGACTCTACGGGCCCCTAGGGAAGCCTACAGATTTTGACGGAACCCTACGAGCCCCTCTGGAACCCTACAGAATACTCCAGGACCCGACAGCACTCTACAAGACCCTTAGCAACACAACGGAACCTCACGAAAACCCTATGGGCTCCTACAGAACGCTGCAGGTGCCTACGGAACCCTACAGACCCCTACGGAATACTACCAGCCACTACGGAAACCTATGGCCCCTACGGAACTCTACGGAACCTGACAGAAACACTGTGGGCCCCTACAGGCCCTTGCGGGCACTTACAGAACTCTGCAGGAACCCACGGAACTTTATGGAACCCTACCAGCCCCTACGGAAGCCTAAAGACCCTTGCAGGCAGTTACGGAACGGTACAGGGCCCTACGGAACTTTACCAGCCACTACGGAACTCTACGGGCCCCTACGGAACCCTGCAGAACCCTCCAGAACCTTACAGAATCCCACGGATTCCTACAGACTCCTGCGGGCACTTACGAAGCCCTAGAGGCCCCTACGGAACACTGCCAGCCCCTACGGAAGGAACCTTACAGACCCCTACAGAACACTACTGGCTCCTGCGGTACTCTACAGGCCTCTAGGGAACCTACGAAGCTCTACGGAGCCCTATGGATCCTTACGGAACAGTACGGGCCCCTTCAGACCTCTGCGGGCGCTTATGGAAACCTACAGGACCCTACGGAACTGTACGAGACTCTACAGGCCCCTAGGGAACACCACAGGCCCCTACGGAACCGTACGAGACTCTACAGGCCCCTAGGGAACACCACCGGCCCCTACGGAACCCTACACAACCCTCTGGAAACTTATGGAACCCTACAAGCTCCTACCAACCCCTGCGGGCACTTACACAAGCCTACAGGCCCCTACGGAAATCTACGGGACTCTACGGGCCCCTAGGGAAGCCTACAGATTTTGACGGAACCCTACGAGCCCCTCTGGAACCCTACAGAATACTCCAGGACCCGACAGCACTCTACAAGACCCTTAGCAACACAACGGAACCTCACTAAAACCCTATGGGCTCCTACAGAACACTGCAGGTGCCTACGGAAACCTACAGACCCCTACAGAACCCTACAGACACCTGCGGGAACTTACAGAACCCTGCAGGCCCCTACGGAACCCTACAAGTCCATACAGAACCCCACAAGGCCCTACGGAACTTTACCAGCCACTACGGAACTCTACGGGCCCCTACGGAACCCTGCAGAACCCTCCAGAACCTTACAGAATCCCACGGATTCCTACAGACTCCTGCGGGCACTTACGAAGCCCTAGAGGCCCCTACGGAACACTGCCAGCCCCTACGGAAGGAACCTTACAGACCCCTACAGAACACTACTGGCTCCTGTGGTACTCTACAGGCCTCTAGGGAACCTACGAAGCTCTACGGAGCCCTGTGGATCCTTACGGAACAGTACGGGCCCCTTCAGACCTCTGTGGGCGCTTATGGAAACCTACAGGACCCTACGGAACCGTACGAGACTCTACAGGCCCCTAGGGAACACCACCGGCCCCTACGGAACCCTACACAACCCTCTGGAAACTTATGGCACCCTACAAGCTCCTACCAACCCCTGCGGGCTCTTACACAACCCTACAGGCCCCTATGGAAATCTACGGGACTCTACGGGCCCCTAGGGAAGCCTACAGATTTCGACGGAACCCTACGAGCCCCTCTGGAACCCTACAGAATACTCCAGGACCCGACAGCACTCTACAAGACCCTTAGCAACACAACGGAACCTCACTAAAACCCTATGGGCTCCTACAGAACACTGCAGGTGCCTACGGAACCCTACAGACCCCTACGGAATACTACCAGCCTCTACGGAAACCTATGGCCCCTACGGAACTCTACGGAACCTGACAGAAACACTGTGGGCCCCTACAGGCCCTTGTGGGCACTTACAGAACTCTGCAGGAACCCACGGAACTTTATGGAACCCTACCAGCCCCTACGGAAGCCTAAAGACCCTTGCAGGCAGTTACGGAACGGTACAGGGCCTTACGGAACTTTACCAGCCACTACGGAACTCTACGGGCCCCTACGGAACCCTGCAGAACCCTCCAGAACCTTACAGAATCCCACGGATTCCTACAGACTCCTGCGGGCACTTACGAAGCCCTAGAGGCCCCTACGGAACACTGCCAGCCCCTATGGAAGGAACCTTACAGACCCCTACAGAACACTACTGGCTCCTGTGGTACTCTACAGGCCTCTAGGGAACCTACGAAGCTCTACGGAGCCCTGTGGATCCTTACGGAACAGTACGGGCCCCTTCAGACCTCTGTGGGCGCTTATGGAAACCTACAGGACCCTACGGAACTGTACGAGACTCTACAGGCCCCTAGGGAACACCACAGGCCCCTACGGAACCGTACGAGACTCTACAGGCCCCTAGGGAACACCACCGGCCCCTACGGAACCCTACACAACCCTCTGGAAACTTATGGAACCCTACAAGCTCCTACCAACCCCTGCGGGCACTTACACAAGCCTACAGGCCCCTATGGAAATCTACGGGACTCTACGGGCCCCTAGGGAAGCCTACAGATTTCGACGGAACCCTACAAGCCCCTCTGGAACCCTACAGAATACTCCAGGACCCGACAGCACTCTACAAGACCCTTAGCAACACAACGGAACCTCACGAAAACCCTATGGGCTCCTACAGAACACTGCAGGTGCCTACGGAACCCTACAGACCCCTACGGAATACTACCAGCCTCTACGGAAACCTATGGCCCCTACGGAACTCTACGGAACCTGACAGAAACACTGTGGGCCCCTACAGGCCCTTGTGGGCACTTACAGAACTCTGCAGGAACCCACGGAACTTTATGGAACCCTACCAGCCCCTACGGAAGCCTAAAGACCCTTGCAGGCAGTTACGGAACGGTACAGGGCCCTAGGGAACTTTACCAGCCACTACGGAACTCTACGGGCCCCTACGGAACCCTGCAGAACCCTCCAGAACCTTACAGAATCCCACAGATTCCTACAGACTCCTGCGGGCACTTACGAAGCCCTAGAGGCCCCTACGGAACACTGCCAGCCCCTACGGAAGGAACCTTACAGACCCCTACAGAACACTACTGGCTCCTGCGGTACTCTACAGGCCTCTAGGGAACCTACGAAGCTCTACGGAGCCCTATGGATCCTTACGGAACAGTACGGGCCCCTTCAGACCTCTGTGGGCGCTTATGGAAACCTACAGGACCCTACGGAACTGTACGAGACTCTACAGGCCCCTAGGGAACACCACAGGCCCCTACGGAACCGTACGAGACTCTACAGGCCCCTAGGGAACACCACCGGCCCCTATGGAACCCTACACAACCCTCTGGAAACTTATGGAACCCTACAAGCTCCTACCAACCCCTGCGGGCACTTACACAACCCTACACGCCCCTACGGAAATCTACAGGACTCTACGGGCCCCTAGGGAAGCCTACAGATTTTGACGGAACCCTACGAGCCCCTCTGGAACCCTACAGAATACTCCAGGACCCGACAGCACTCTACAAGACCCTTAGCAACACAACGGAACCTCACTAAAACCCTATGGGCTCCTACAGAACACTGCAGGTGCCTACGGAAACCTACAGACCCCTACAGAACCCTACAGACACCTGCGGGAACTTACAGAACCCTGCAGGCCCCTACGGAACCCTACAAGTCCATACAGAACCCCACAAGGCCCTACGGAACTTTACCAGCCACTACGGAACTCTACGGGCCCCTACGGAACCCTGCAGAACCCTCCAGAACCTTACAGAATCCCACGGATTCCTACAGACTCCTGCGGGCACTTACGAAGCCCTAGAGGCCCCTACGGAACACTGCCAGCCCCTACGGAAGGAACCTTACAGACCCCTACAGAACACTACTGGCTCCTGTGGTACTCTACAGGCCTCTAGGGAACCTACGAAGCTCTACGGAGCCCTGTGGATCCTTACGGAACAGTACGGGCCCCTTCAGACCTCTGTGGGCGCTTATGGAAACCTACAGGACCCTACGGAACTGTACGAGATTCTACAGGCCCCTAGGGAACACCACCGGCCCCTAAGGAACCCTACACAACCCTCTGGAAACTTATGGCACCCTACAAGCTCCTACCAACCCCTGCGGGCACTTACACAAGCCTACAGGCCCCTATGGAAATCTACGGGACTCTACGGGCCCCTAGGGAAGCCTACAGATTTTGACGGAACCCTACGAGCCCCTCTGGAACCCTACAGAATACTCCAGGACCCGACAGCACTCTACAAGACCCTTAGCAACACAACGGAACCTCACGAAAACCCTATGGGCTCCTACAGAACGCTGCAGGTGCCTACGGAACCCTACAGACCCCTACGGAATACTACCAGCCACTACGGAAACCTATGGCCCCTACGGAACTCTACGGAACCTGACAGAAACACTGTGGGCCCCTACAGGCCCTTGCGGGCACTTACAGAACTCTGCAGGAACCCACGGAACTTTATGGAACCCTACCAGCCCCTACGGAAGCCTAAAGACCCTTGCAGGCAGTTACGGAACGGTACAGGGCCCTACGGAACTTTACCAGCCACTACGGAACTCTACGGGCCCCTACGGAACCCTGCAGAACCCTCCAGAACCTTACAGAATCCCACGGATTCCTACAGACTCCTGCGGGCACTTACGAAGCCCTAGAGGCCCCTACGGAACACTGCCAGCCCCTACGGAAGGAACCTTACAGACCCCTACAGAACACTACTGGCTCCTGCGGTACTCTACAGGCCTCTAGGGAACCTACGAAGCTCTACGGAGCCCTATGGATCCTTACGGAACAGTACGGGCCCCTTCAGACCTCTGCGGGCGCTTATGGAAACCTACAGGACCCTACGGAACTGTACGAGACTCTACAGGCCCCTAGGGAACACCACAGGCCCCTACGGAACCGTACGAGACTCTACAGGCCCCTAGGGAACACCACCGGCCCCTACGGAACCCTACACAACCCTCTGGAAACTTATGGAACCCTACAAGCTCCTACCAACCCCTGCGGGCACTTACACAACCCTACAGGCCCCTACGGAAATCTACAGGACTCTACGGGCCCCTAGGGAAGCCTACAGATTTTGACGGAACCCTACGAGCCCCTCTGGAACCCTACAGAATACTCCAGGACCCGACAGCACTCTACAAGACCCTTAGCAACACAACGGAACCTCACGAAAACCCTATGGGCTCCTACAGAACACTGCAGGTGCCTACGGAAACCTACAGACCCCTACAGAACCCTACAGACACCTGCGGGAACTTACAGAACCCTGCAGGCCTCTACGGAACCCTACAAGTCCATACAGAACCCCACAAGGCGCTACGGAACTTTACCAGCCACTACGGAACTCTACGGGCCCCTACGGAACCCTGCAGAACCCTCCAGAACCTTACAGAATCCCACGGATTCCTACAGACTCCTGCGGGCACTTACGAAGCCCTAGAGGCCCCTACGGAACACTGCCAGCCCCTACGGAAGGAACCTTACAGACCCCTACAGAACACTACTGGCTCCTGTGGTACTCTACAGGCCTCTAGGGAACCTACGAAGCTCTACGGAGCCCTGTGGATCCTTACGGAACAGTACGGGCCCCTTCAGACCTCTGTGGGCGCTTATGGAAACCTACAGGACCCTACGGAACTGTACGAGACTCTACAGGCCCCTAGGGAACACCACCGGCCCCTACGGAACCCTACACAACCCTCTGGAAACTTATGGCACCCTACAAGCTCCTACCAACCCCTTCGGGCTCTTACACAACCCTACAGGCCCCTATGGAAATCTACGGGACTCTACGGGCCCCTAGGGAAGCCTACAGATTTCGACGGAACCCTACGAGCCCCTCTGGAACCCTACAGAATACTCCAGGACCCGACAGCACTCTACAAGACCCTTAGCAACACAACGGAACCTCACGAAAACCCTATGGGCTCCTACAGAACACTGCAGGTGCCTACGGAACCCTACAGACCCCTACGGAATACTACCAGCCTCTACGGAAACCTATGGCCCCTACGGAACTCTACGGAACCTGACAGAAACACTGTGGGCCCCTACAGGCCCTTGTGGGCACTTACAGAACTCTGCAGGAACCCACGGAACTTTATGGAACCCTACCAGCCCCTACGGAAGCCTAAAGACCCTTGCAGGCAGTTACGGAACAGTACAGGGCCCTACGGAACTTTACCAGCCACTACGGAACTCTACGGGCCCCTACGGAACCCTGCAGAACCCTCCAGAACCTTACAGAATCCCACGGATTCCTACAGACTCCTGCGGGCACTTACGAAGCCCTAGAGGCCCCTACGGAACACTGCCAGCCCCTACGGAAGGAACCTTACAGACCCCTACAGAACACTACTGGCTCCTGTGGTACTCTACAGGCCTCTAGGGAACCTACGAAGCTCTCCGGAGCACTGTGGATCCTTACGGAACAGTACGGGCCCCTTCAGACCTCTGTGGGCGCTTATGGAAACCTACAGGACCCTACAGAACTGTACGAGACTCTACAGGCCCCTAGGGAACACCACAGGCCCCTACGGAACCGTACGAGACTCTACAGGCCCCTAGGGAACACCACCGGCCCCTACGGAACCCTACACAACCCTCTGGAAACTTATGGCACCCTACAAGCTCCTACCAACCCCTGCAGGCACTTACACAAGCCTACAGGCCCCTACGGAAATCTACGGGACTCTACGGGCCCCTAGGGAAGCCTACAGATTTTGACGGTACCCTACAAGCCCCTCTGGAACCCTACAGAATACTCCAGGACCCGACAGCACTCTACAAGACCCTTAGCAACACAACGGAACCTCACGAAAACCCTATGGGCTCCTACAGAACACTGCAGGTGCCTACGGAACCCTACAGACCCCTACGGAATACTACCAGCCTCTACGGAAACCTATGGCCCCTACGGAACTCTACGGAACCTGACAGAAACACTGTGGGCCCCTACAGGCCCTTGTGGGCACTTACAGAACTCTGCAGGAACCCACAGAACTTTATGGAACCCTACCAGCCCCTACGGAAGCCTAAAGACCCTTGCAGGCAGTTACGGAACAGTACAGGGCCCTACGGAACTTTACCAGCCACTACGGAACTCTACGGGCCCCTACGGAACCCTGCAGAACCCTCCAGAACCTTACAGAATCCCACGGATTCCTACAGACTCCTGCGGGCACTTACGAAGCCCTAGAGGCCCCTACGGAACACTGCCAGCCCCTACGGAAGGAACCTTACAGACCCCTACAGAACACTACTGGCTCCTGCGGTACTCTACAGGCCTCTAGGGAACCTACGAAGCTCTACGGAGCCCTGTGGATCCTTACGGAACAGTACGGGCCCCTTCAGACCTCTGCGGGCGCTTATGGAAACCTACAGGACCCTACGGAACTGTACGAGACTCTACAGGCCCCTAGGGAACACCACAGGCCCCTACGGAACCGTACGAGACTCTACAGGCCCCTAGGGAACACCACCGGTCCCTACGGAACCCTACACAACCCTCTGGAAACTTATGGCACCCTACAAGCTCCTACCAACCCCTGCGGGCACTTACACAACCCTACAGGCCCCTATGGAAATCTACGGGACTCTACGGGCCCCTAGGGAAGCCTACAGATTTTGACGGAACCCTACGAGCCCCTCTGGAACCCTACAGAATACTCCAGGACCCGACAGCACTCTACAAGACCCTTAGCAACACAACGGAACCTCACGAAAACCCTATGGGCTCCTACAGAACACTGCAGGTGCCTACGGAACCCTACAGACCCCTACGGAATACTACCAGCCTCTACGGAAACCTATGGCCCCTACGGAACTCTACGGAACCTGACAGAAACACTGTGGGCCCCTACAGGCCCTTGTGGGCACTTACAGAACTCTGCAGGAACCCACGGAACTTTATGGAACCCTACCAGCCCCTACGGAAGCCTAAAGACCCTTGCAGGCAGTTACGGAACAGTACAGGGCCCTACGGAACTTTACCAGCCACTACGGAACTCTACGGGCCCCTACGGAACCCTGCAGAACCCTCCAGAACCTTACAGAATCCCACGGATTCCTACAGACTCCTGCGGGCACTTACGAAGCCCTAGAGGCCCCTACGGAACACTGCCAGCCCCTACGGAAGGAACCTTACAGACCCCTACAGAACACTACTGGCTCCTGTGGTACTCTACAGGCCTCTAGGGAACCTACGAAGCTCTACGGAGCACTGTGGATCCTTACGGAACAGTACGGGCCCCTTCAGACCTCTGTGGGCGCTTATGGAAACCTACAGGACCCTACAGAACTGTACGAGACTCTACAGGCCCCTAGGGAACACCACAGGCCCCTACGGAACCGTACGAGACTCTACAGGCCCCTAGGGAACACCACCGGCCCCTACGGAACCCTACACAACCCTCTGGAAACTTATGGCACCCTACAAGCTCCTACCAACCCCTGCGGGCTCTTACACAACCCTACAGGCCCCTATGGAAATCTACGGGACTCTACGGGCCCCTAGGGAAGCCTACAGATTTCGACGGAACCCTACGAGCCCCTCTGGAACCCTACAGAATACTCCAGGACCCGACAGCACTCTACAAGACCCTTAGCAACACAACGGAACCTCACGAAAACCCTATGGGCTCCTACAGAACACTGCAGGTGCCTACGGAACCCTACAGACCCCTACGGAATACTACCAGCCTCTACGGAAACCTATGGCCCCTACGGAACTCTACGGAACCTGACAGAAACACTGTGGGCCCCTACAGGCCCTTGTGGGCACTTACAGAACTCTGCAGGAACCCACGGAACTTTATGGAACCCTACCAGCCCCTACGGAAGCCTAAAGACCCTTGCAGGCAGTTACGGAACAGTACAGGGCCCTACGGAACTTTACCAGCCACTACGGAACTCTACGGGCCCCTACGGAACCCTGCAGAACCCTCCAGAACCTTACAGAATCCCACGGATTCCTACAGACTCCTGCGGGCACTTACGAAGCCCTAGAGGCCCCTACGGAACACTGCCAGCCCCTATGGAAGGAACCTTACAGACCCCTACAGAACACTACTGGCTCCTGTGGTACTCTACAGGCCTCTAGGGAACCTACGAAGCTCTACGGAGCCCTGTGGATCCTTACGGAACAGTACGGGCCCCTTCAGACCTCTGTGGGCGCTTATGGAAACCTACAGGACCCTACGGAACTGTACGAGACTCTACAGGCCCCTAGGGAACACCACAGGCCCCTACGGAACCGTACGAGACTCTACAGGCCCCTAGGGAACACCACCGGCCCCTACGGAACCCTACACAACCCTCTGGAAACTTATGGAACCCTACAAGCTCCTACCAACCCCTGCGGGCACTTACACAACCATACAGGCCCCTACGGAAATCTACGGGACTCTACGGGCCCCTAGGGAAGCCTACAGATTTCGACGGAACCCTACAAGCCCCTCTGGAACCCTACAGAATACTCCAGGACCCGACAGCACTCTACAAGACCCTTAGCAACACAACGGAACCTCACGAAAACCCTATGGGCTCCTACAGAACACTGCAGGTGCCTACGGAACCCTACAGACCCCTACGGAATACTACCAGCCTCTACGGAAACCTATGGCCCCTACGGAACTCTACGGAACCTGACAGAAACACTGTGGGCCCCTACAGGCCCTTGTGGGCACTTACAGAACTCTGCAGGAACCCACGGAACTTTATGGAACCCTACCAGCCCCTACGGAAGCCTAAAGACCCTTGCAGGCAGTTACGGAACAGTACAGGGCCCAAAGGAACTTTACCAGCCGCTACGGAACTCTACGGGCCCCTACGGAACCCTGCAGAACCCTCCAGAACCTTACAGAATCCCACGGATTCCTACAGACTCCTGCGGGCACTTACGAAGCCCTAGAGGCCCCTACGGAACACTGCCAGCCCCTACGGAAGGAACCTTACAGACCCCTACAGAACACTACTGGCTCCTGTGGTACTCTACAGGCCTCTAGGGAACCTACGAAGCTCTCCGGAGCACTGTGGATCCTTACGGAACAGTACGGGCCCCTTCAGACCTCTGTGGGCGCTTATGGAAACCTACAGGACCCTACAGAACTGTACGAGACTCTACAGGCCCCTAGGGAACACCACAGGCCCCTACGGAACCGTACGAGACTCTACAGGCCCCTAGGGAACACCACCGGCCCCTACGGAACCCTACACAACCCTCTGGAAACTTATGGCACCCTACAAGCTCCTACCAACCCCTGCAGGCACTTACACAAGCCTACAGGCCCCTACGGAAATCTACGGGACTCTACGGGTACCTAGGGAAGCCTACAGATTTTGACGGTACCCTACAAGCCCCTCTGGAACCCTACAGAATACTCCAGGACCCGACAGCACTCTACAAGACCCTTAGCAACACAACGGAACCTCACGAAAACCCTATGGGCTCCTACAGAACACTGCAGGTGCCTACGGAACCCTACAGACCCCTACGGAATACTACCAGCCTCTACGGAAACCTATGGCCCCTACGGAACTCTACGGAACCTGACAGAAACACTGTGGGCCCCTACAGGCCCTTGTGGGCACTTACAGAACTCTGCAGGAACCCACAGAACTTTATGGAACCCTACCAGCCCCTACGGAAGCCTAAAGACCCTTGCAGGCAGTTACGGAACAGTACAGGGCCCTACGGAACTTTACCAGCCACTACGGAACTCTACGGGCCCCTACGGAACCCTGCAGAACCCTCCAGAACCTTACAGAATCCCACGGATTCCTACAGACTCCTGCGGGCACTTACGAAGCCCTAGAGGCCCCTACGGAACACTGCCAGCCCCTACGGAAGGAACCTTACAGACCCCTACAGAACACTACTGGCTCCTGCGGTACTCTACAGGCCTCTAGGGAACCTACGAAGCTCTACGGAGCCCTGTGGATCCTTACGGAACAGTACGGGCCCCTTCAGACCTCTGCGGGCGCTTATGGAAACCTACAGGACCCTACGGAACTGTACGAGACTCTACAGGCCCCTAGGGAACACCACAGGCCCCTACGGAACCGTACGAGACTCTACAGGCCCCTAGGGAACACCACCGGCCCCTACGGAACCCTACACAACCCTCTGGAAACTTATGGCACCCTACAAGCTCCTACCAACCCCTGCGGGCACTTACACAACCCTACAGGCCCCTACGGAAATCTACAGGACTCTACGGGCCCCTAGGGAAGCCTACAGATTTTGACGGAACCCTACGAGCCCCTCTGGAACCCTACAGAATACTCCAGGACCCGACAGCACTCTACAAGACCCTTAGCAACACAACGGAACCTCACGAAAACCCTATGGGCTCCTACAGAACACTGCAGGTGCCTACGGAAACCTACAGACCCCTACAGAACCCTACAGACACCTGCGGGAACTTACAGAACCCTGCAGGCCCCTACGGAACCCTACAAGTCCATACAGAACCCCACAAGGCCCTACGGAACTTTACCAGCCACTACGGAACTCTACGGGCCCCTACGGAACCCTGCAGAACCCTCCAGAACCTTACAGAATCCCACGGATTCCTACAGACTCCTGCGGGCACTTACGAAGCCCTAGAGGCCCCTACGGAACACTGCCAGCCCCTACGGAAGGAACCTTACAGACCCCTACAGAACACTACTGGCTCCTGTGGTACTCTACAGGCCTCTAGGGAACCTACGAAGCTCTACGGAGCCCTGTGGATCCTTACGAAACAGTACGGGCCCCTTCAGACCTCTGTGGGCGCTTATGGAAACCTACAGGACCCTACGGAACTGTACGAGACTCTACAGGCCCCTAGGGAACACCACCGGCCCCTACGGAACCCTACACAACCCTCTGGAAACTTATGGCACCCTACAAGCTCCTACCAACCCCTGCGGGCTCTTACACAACCCTACAGGCCCCTATGGAAATCTACGGGACTCTACGGGCCCCTAGGGAAGCCTACAGATTTCGACGGAACCCTACGAGCCCCTCTGGAACCCTACAGAATACTCCAGGACCCGACAGCACTCTACAAGACCCTTAGCAACACAACGGAACCTCACGAAAACCCTATGGGCTCCTACAGAACACTGCAGGTGCCTACGGAACCCTACAGACCCCTACGGAATACTACCAGCCTCTACGGAAACCTATGGCCCCTACGGAACTCTACGGAACCTGACAGAAACACTGTGGGCCCCTACAGGCCCTTGTGGGCACTTACAGAACTCTGCAGGAACCCACGGAACTTTATGGAACCCTACCAGCCCCTACGGAAGCCTAAAGACCCTTGCAGGCAGTTACGGAAAGGTACAGGGCCCTACGGAACTTTACCAGCCACTACGGAACTCTACGGGCCCCTACGGAACCCTGCAGAACCCTCCAGAACCTTACAGAATCCCACGGATTCCTACAGACTCCTGCGGGCACTTACGAAGCCCTAGAGGCCCCTACGGAACACTGCCAGCCCCTACGGAAGGAACCTTACAGACCCCTACAGAACACTACTGGCTCCTGCGGTACTCTACAGGCCTCTAGGGAACCTACGAAGCTCTACGGAGCCCTGTGGATCCTTACGGAACAGTACGGGCCCCTTCAGACCTCTGCGGGCGCTTATGGAAACCTACAGGACCCTACGGAACTGTACGAGACTCTACAGGCCCCTAGGGAACACCACAGGCCCCTACGGAACCGTACGAGACTCTACAGGCCCCTAGGGAACACCACCGGCCCCTACGGAACCCTACACAACCCTCTGGAAACTTATGGAACCCTACAAGCTCCTACCAACCCCTGCGGGCACTTACACAACCCTACAGGCCCCTACGGAAATCTACGGGACTCTACGGGCCCCTAGGGAAGCCTACAGATTTCGACGGAACCCTACGAGCCCCTCTGGAACCCTACAGAATACTCCAGGACCCGACAGCACTCTACAAGACCCTTAGCAACACAACGGAACCTCACGAAAACCCTATGGGCTCCTACAGAACACTGCAGGTGCCTACGGAACCCTACAGACCCCTACGGAATACTACCAGCCTCTACGGAAACCTATGGCCCCTACGGAACTCTACGGAACCTGACAGAAACACTGTGGGCCCCTACAGGCCCTTGTGGGCACTTACAGAACTCTGCAGGAACCCACGGAACTTTATGGAACCCTACCAGCCCCTACGGAAGCCTAAAGACCCTTGCAGGCAGTTACGGAACAGTACAGGGCCCTACGGAACTTTACCAGCCACTACGGAACTCTACGGGCCCCTACGGAACCCTGCAGAACCCTCCAGAACCTTACAGAATCCCACGGATTCCTACAGACTCCTGCGGGCACTTACGAAGCCCTAGAGGCCCCTACGGAACACTGCCAGCCCCTACGGAAGGAACCTTACAGACCCCTACAGAACACTACTGGCTCCTGTGGTACTCTACAGGCCTCTAGGGAACCTACGAAGCTCTACGGAGCCCTGTGGATCCTTACAGAACAGTACGGGCCCCTTCAGACCTCTGTGGGCGCTTATGGAAACCTACAGGACCCTACAGAACTGTACGAGACTCTACAGGCCCCTAGGGAACACCACAGGCCCCTACGGAACCGTACGAGACTCTACAGGCCCCTAGGGAACACCACCGGCCCCTACGGAACCCTACACAACCCTCTGGAAACTTATGGCACCCTACAAGCTCCTACCAACCCCTGCGGGCACTTACACAAGCCTACAGGCCCCTACGGAAATCTACGGGACTCCACGGGCCCCTAGGGAAGCCTACAGATTTTGACGGAACCCTACGAGCCCCTCTGGAACCCTACAGAATACTCCAGGACCCGACAGCACTCTACAAGACCCTTAGCAACACAACGGAACCTCACGAAAACCCTATGGGCTCCTACAGAACACTGCAGGTGCCTACGGAAACCTACAGACCCCTACAGAACCCTACAGACACCTGCGGGAACTTACAGAACCCTGCAGGCCCCTACGGAACCCTACAAGTCCATACAGAACCCCACAAGGCCCTACGGAACTTTACCAGCCACTACGGAACTCTACGGGCCCCTACGGAACCCTGCAGAACCCTCCAGAACCTTACAGAATCCCACGGATTCCTACAGACTCCTGCGGGCACTTACGAAGCCCTAGAGGCCCCTACGGAACACTGCCAGCCCCTACGGAAGGAACCTTACAGACCCCTACAGAACACTACTGGCTCCTGTGGTACTCTACAGGCCTCTAGGGAACCTACGAAGCTCTACGGAGCCCTGTGGATCCTTACGAAACAGTACGGGCCCCTTCAGACCTCTGTGGGCGCTTATGGAAACCTACAGGACCCTACGGAACTGTACGAGACTCTACAGGCCCCTAGGGAACACCACCGGCCCCTACGGAACCCTACACAACCCTCTGGAAACTTATGGCACCCTACAAGCTCCTACCAACCCCTGCGGGCTCTTACACAACCCTACAGGCCCCTATGGAAATCTACGGGACTCTACGGGCCCCTAGGGAAGCCTACAGATTTCGACGGAACCCTACGAGCCCCTCTGGAACCCTACAGAATACTCCAGGACCCGACAGCACTCTACAAGACCCTTAGCAACACAACGGAACCTCACGAAAACCCTATGGGCTCCTACAGAACACTGCAGGTGCCTACGGAACCCTACAGACCCCTACGGAATACTACCAGCCTCTACGGAAACCTATGGCCCCTACGGAACTCTACGGAACCTGACAGAAACACTGTGGGCCCCTACAGGCCCTTGTGGGCACTTACAGAACTCTGCAGGAACCCACGGAACTTTATGGAACCCTACCAGCCCCTACGGAAGCCTAAAGACCCTTGCAGGCAGTTACGGAAAGGTACAGGGCCCTACGGAACTTTACCAGCCACTACGGAACTCTACGGGCCCCTACGGAACCCTGCAGAACCCTCCAGAACCTTACAGAATCCCACGGATTCCTACAGACTCCTGCGGGCACTTACGAAGCCCTAGAGGCCCCTACGGAACACTGCCAGCCCCTACGGAAGGAACCTTACAGACCCCTACAGAACACTACTGGCTCCTGCGGTACTCTACAGGCCTCTAGGGAACCTACGAAGCTCTACGGAGCCCTGTGGATCCTTACGGAACAGTACGGGCCCCTTCAGACCTCTGCGGGCGCTTATGGAAACCTACAGGACCCTACGGAACTGTACGAGACTCTACAGGCCCCTAGGGAACACCACAGGCCCCTACGGAACCGTACGAGACTCTACAGGCCCCTAGGGAACACCACCGGCCCCTACGGAACCCTACACAACCCTCTGGAAACTTATGGAACCCTACAAGCTCCTACCAACCCCTGCGGGCACTTACACAACCCTACAGGCCCCTACGGAAATCTACGGGACTCTACGGGCCCCTAGGGAAGCCTACAGATTTCGACGGAACCCTACGAGCCCCTCTGGAACCCTACAGAATACTCCAGGACCCGACAGCACTCTACAAGACCCTTAGCAACACAACGGAACCTCACGAAAACCCTATGGGCTCCTACAGAACACTGCAGGTGCCTACGGAACCCTACAGACCCCTACGGAATACTACCAGCCTCTACGGAAACCTATGGCCCCTACGGAACTCTACGGAACCTGACAGAAACACTGTGGGCCCCTACAGGCCCTTGTGGGCACTTACAGAACTCTGCAGGAACCCACGGAACTTTATGGAACCCTACCAGCCCCTACGGAAGCCTAAAGACCCTTGCAGGCAGTTACGGAACAGTACAGGGCCCTACGGAACTTTACCAGCCACTACGGAACTCTACGGGCCCCTACGGAACCCTGCAGAACCCTCCAGAACCTTACAGAATCCCACGGATTCCTACAGACTCCTGCGGGCACTTACGAAGCCCTAGAGGCCCCTACGGAACACTGCCAGCCCCTACGGAAGGAACCTTACAGACCCCTACAGAACACTACTGGCTCCTGTGGTACTCTACAGGCCTCTAGGGAACCTACGAAGCTCTACGGAGCACTGTGGATCCTTACGGAACAGTACGGGCCCCTTCAGACCTCTGTGGGCGCTTATGGAAACCTACAGGACCCTACAGAACTGTACGAGACTCTACAGGCCCCTAGGGAACACCACAGGCCCCTACGGAACCGTACGAGACTCTACAGGCCCCTAGGGAACACCACCGGCCCCTACGGAACCCTACACAACCCTCTGGAAACTTATGGCACCCTACAAGCTCCTACCAACCCCTGCAGGCACTTACACAAGCCTACAGGCCCCTACGGAAATCTACAGGACTCTACGGGCCCCTAGGGAAGCCTACAGATTTTGACGGTACCCTACGAGCCCCTCTGGAACCCTACAGAATACTCCAGGACCCGACAGCACTCTACAAGACCCTTAGCAACACAACGGAACCTCACGAAAACCCTATGGGCTCCTACAGAACACTGCAGGTGCCTACGGAACCCTACAGACCCCTACGGAATACTACCAGCCTCTACGGAAACCTATGGCCCCTACGGAACTCTACGGAACCTGACAGAAACACTGTGGGCCCCTACAGGCCCTTGTGGGCACTTACAGAACTCTGCAGGAACCCACAGAACTTTATGGAACCCTACCAGCCCCTACGGAAGCCTAAAGACCCTTGCAGGCAGTTACGGAACGGTACAGGGCCCTACGGAACTTTACCAGCCACTACGGAACTCTACGGGCCCCTACGGAACCCTGCAGAACCCTCCAGAACCTTACAGAATCCCACGGATTCCTACAGACTCCTGCGGGCACTTACGAAGCCCTAGAGGCCCCTACGGAACACTGCCAGCCCCTACGGAAGGAACCTTACAGACCCCTACAGAACACTACTGGCTCCTGCGGTACTCTACAGGCCTCTAGGGAACCTACAAAGCTCTACGGAGCCCTGTGGATCCTTACGGAACAGTACGGGCCCCTTCAGACCTCTGCGGGCGCTTATGGAAACCTACAGGACCCTACGGAACTGTACGAGACTCTACAGGCCCCTAGGGAACACCACAGGCCCCTACGGAACCGTACGAGACTCTACAGGCCCCTAGGGAACACCACCGGCCCCTACGGAACCCTACACAACCCTCTGGAAACTTATGGCACCCTACAAGCTCCTACCAACCCCTGCGGGCACTTACACAAGCCTACAGGCCCCTACGGAAATCTACAGGACTCTACGGGCCCCTAGGGAAGCCTACAGATTTCGACGGAACCCTACGAGCCCCTCTGGAACCCTACAGAATACTCCAGGACCCGACAGCACTCTACAAGACCCTTAGCAACACAACGGAACCTCACGAAAACCCTATGGGCTCCTACAGAACACTGCAGGCGCCTACGGAACCCTACAGACCCCTACGGAACCCTACAGACCCCTACGGAATACTACCAGCCACTACGGAAACCTATGGCCCCTACGGAACTCTACGGAACCTGACAGAAACACTGTGGGCCCCTACAGGCCCTTGTGGGCACTTACAGAACTCTGCAGGAACCCACGGAACTTTATGGAACCCTACCAGCCCCTATGGAAGCCTAAAGAGCCTTGCAGGCAGTTACGGAACGGTACAGGGCCCTAGGGAACTTTACCAGCCACTACGGAACTCTACGGGCCCCTACGGAACCCTGCAGAACCCTCCAGAACCTTACAGAATCCCACGGATTCCTACAGACTCCTGCGGGCACTTACGAAGCCCTAGAGGCCCCTACGGAACACTGCCAGCCCCTATGGAAGGAACCTTACAGACCCCTACAGAACACTACTGGCTCCTGTGGTACTCCAGAGGCCTCTAGGGAACCTACGAAGCTCTACGGAGCCCTGTGGATCCTTACGGAACAGTAAGGGCCCCTTCAGACCTCTGTGGGCGCTTATGGAAACCTACAGGCCCCTACGGAACCGTACGAGACTCTACAGGCCCCTAGGGAACACCACCGGCCCCTACGGAACCCTACACAACCCTCTGGAAACTTATGGAACCCTACAAGCTCCTACCAACCCCTGCGGGCACTTACACAAGCCTACAGGTCCCTACGGAAATCTACGGGACTCCACGGGCCCCTAGGGAAGCCTACAGATTTTGACGGAACCCTACGAGCCCATCTGGAACCCTACAGAATACTCCAGGACCCGACAGCACTCTACAAGACCCTTAGCAACACAACGGAACCTCACGAAAACCCTATGGGCTCCTACAGAACACTGCAGGTGCCTACGGAACCCTACAGACCCCTACGGAATACTACCAGCCTCTACGGAAACCTATGGCCCCTACGGAACTCTACGGAACCTGACAGAAACACTGTGGGCCCCTACAGGCCCTTGTGGGCACTTACAGAACTCTGCAGGAACCCACGGAACTTTATGGAACCCTACCAGCCCCTACGGAAGCCTAAAGACCCTTGCAGGCAGTTACGGAAAGGTACAGGGCCCTACGGAACTTTACCAGCCACTACGGAACTCTACGGGCCCCTACGGAACCCTGCAGAACCCTCCAGAACCTTACAGAATCCCACGGATTCCTACAGACTCCTGCGGGCACTTACGAAGCCCTAGAGGCCCCTACGGAACACTGCCAGCCCCTACGGAAGGAACCTTACAGACCCCTACAGAACACTACTGGCTCCTGTGGTACTCAACAGGCCTCTAGGGAACCTACGAAGCTCTACGGAGCCCTGTGGATCCTTACGGAACAGTACGGGCCCCTTCAGACCTCTGTGGGCGCTTATGGAAACCTACAGGACCCTACGGAACTGTACGAGACTCTACAGGCCCCTAGGGAACACCACAGGCCCCTACGGAACCGTACGAGACTCTACAGGCCCCTAGGGAACACCACCGGCCCCTACGGAACCCTACACAACCCTCTGGAAACTTATGGCACCCTACAAGCTCCTACCAACCCCTGCAGGCACTTACACAACCCTACAGGCCCCTACGGAAATCTACAGGACTCTACGGGCCCCTAGGGAAGCCTACAGATTTCGACGGAACCCTACGAGCCCCTCTGGAACCCTACAGAATACTCCAGGACCCGACAGCACTCTACAAGACCCTTAGCAACACAACGGAACCTCACGAAAACCCTATGGGCTCCTACAGAACACTGCAGGTGCCTACGGAACCCTACAGACCCCTACGGAATACTACCAGCCTCTACGGAAACCTATGGCCCCTACGGAACTCTACGGAACCTGACAGAAACACTGTGGGCCCCTACAGGCCCTTGTGGGCACTTACAGAACTCTGCAGGAACCCACGGAACTTTATGGAACCCTACCAGCCCCTACGGAAGCCTAAAGACCCTTGCAGGCAGTTACGGAAAGGTACAGGGCCCTACGGAACTTTACCAGCCACTACGGAACTCTACGGGCCCCTACGGAACCCTGCAGAACCCTCCAGAACCTTACAGAATCCCACGGATTCCTACAGACTCCTGCGGGCACTTACTCAACCCTAGAGGCCCCTACGGAACACTGCCAGCCCCTACGGAAGGAACCTTACAGACCCCTACAGAACACTACTGGCTCCTGTGGTACTCCAGAGGCCTCTAGGGAACCTACGAAGCTCTACGGAGCCCTGTGGATCCTTACGGAACAGTACGGGCCCCTTCAGACCTCTGTGGGCGCTTATGGAAACCTACAGGACCCTACGGAACTGTACGAGACTCTACAGGCCCCTAGGGAACACCACAGGCCCCTACGGAACCGTACGAGACTCTACAGGCCCCTAGGGAACACCACCGGCCCCTAGGGAACCCTACACAACCCTCTGGAAACTTATGGCACCCTACAAGCTCCTACCAACCCCTGCGGGCACTTACACAAGCCTACAGGCCCCTACGGAAATCTACGGGACTCTACGGGCCCCTAGGGAAGCCTACAGATTTCGACGGAACCCTACGAGCCCCTCTGGAACCCTACAGAATACTCCAGGACCCGACAGCACTCTACAAGACCCTTAGCAACACAACGGAACCTCACAAAAACCCTATGGGCTCCTACAGAACACTGCAGGTGCCTACGGAACCCTACAGACCCCTACGGAATACTACCAGCCTCTACGGAAACCTATGGCCCCTACGGAACTCTACGGAACCTGACAGAAACACTGTGGGCCCCTACAGGCCCTTGTGGGCACTTACAGAACTCTGCAGGAACCCACGGAACTTTATGGAACCCTACCAGCCCCTACGGAAGCCTAAAGACCCTTGCAGGCAGTTACGGAACAGTACAGGGCCCTACGGAACTTTACCAGCCACTACGGAACTCTACGGGCCCCTACGGAACCCTGCAGAACCCTCCAGAACCTTACAGAATCCCACGGATTCCTACAGACTCCTGCGGGCACTTACGAAGCCCTAGAGGCCCCTACGGAACACTGCCAGCCCCTACGGAAGGAACCTTACAGACCCCTACAGAACACTACTGGCTCCTGTGGTACTCTACAGGCCTCTAGGGAACCTACGAAGCTCTACGGAGCCCTGTGGATCCTTACGGAACAGTACGGGCCCCTTCAGACCTCTGTGGGCGCTTATGGAAACCTACAGGACCCTACGGAACTGTACGAGACTCTACAGGCCCCTAGGGAACACCACAGGCCCCTACGGAACCGTACGAGACTCTACAGGCCCCTAGGGAACACCACCGGCCCCTACGGAACCCTACACAACCCTCTGGAAACTTATGGCACCCTACAAGCTCCTACCAACCCCTGCAGGCACTTACACAAGCCTACAGGCCCCTACGGAAATCTACGGGACTCTACGGGCCCCTAGGGAAGCCTACAGATTTTGACGGTACCCTACAAGCCCCTCTGGAACCCTACAGAATACTCCAGGACCCGACAGCACTCTACAAGACCCTTAGCAACACAACGGAACCTCACGAAAACCCTATGGGCTCCTACAGAACACTGCAGGTGCCTACGGAACCCTACAGACCCCTACGGAATACTACCAGCCTCTACGGAAACCTATGGCCCCTACGGAACGATACGGAACCTGGCAGAAACATTGTGGGGCCCTACAGGCCCTTGCGGGCACTTACAGAACTCTGCAGGAACCCACGGAACTTTATGGAACCCTACCAGCCCCTACGGAAGCCTAAAGACCCTTGCAGGCAGTTACGGAAAGGTACAGGGCCCTACGGAACTTTACCAGCCACTACGGAACTCTACGGGCCCCTACGGAACCCTGCAGAACCCTCCAGAACCTTACAGAATCCCACGGATTCCTACAGACTCCTGCGGGCACTTACGAAGCCCTAGAGGCCCCTACGGAACACTGCCAGCCCCTACGGAAGGAACCTTACAGACCCCTACAGAACACTACTGGCTCCTGTGGTACTCTACAGGCCTCTAGGGAACCTACGAAGCTCTACGGAGCCCTGTGGATCCTTACGGAACAGTACGGGCCCCTTCAGACCTCTGTGGGCGCTTATGGAAACCTACAGGACCCTACGGAACTGTACGAGACTCTACAGGCCCCTAGGGAACACCACAGGCCCCTACGGAACCGTACGAGACTCTACAGGCCCCTAGGGAACACCACCGGCCCCTACGGAACCCTACACAACCCTCTGGAAACTTATGGCACCCTACAAGCTCCTACCAACCCCTGCGGGCACTTACACAACCCTACAGGCCCCTACGGAAATCTACAGGACTCTACGGGCCCCTAGGGAAGCCTACAGATTTCGACGGAACCCTACAAGCCCCTCTGGAACCCTACAGAATACTCCAGGACCCGACAGCACTCTACAAGACCCTTAGCAACACAACGGAACCTCACGAAAACCCTATGGGCTCCTACAGAACACTGCAGGTGCCTACGGAACCCTACAGACCCCTACGGAATACTACCAGCCTCTACGGAAACCTATGGCCCCTACGGAACGATACGGAACCTGGCAGAAACATTGTGGGGCCCTACAGGCCCTTGCGGGCACTTACAGAACTCTGCAGGAACCCACGGAACTTTATGGAACCCTACCAGCCCCTACGGAAGCCTAAAGACCCTTGCAGGCAGTTACGGAACAGTACAGGGCCCAACGGAACTTTACCAGCCACTACGGAACTCTACGGGCCCCTACGGAACCCTGCAGAACCCTCCAGAACCTTACAGAATCCCACGGATTCCTACAGACTCCTGTGGGCACTTACGAAGCCCTAGAGGCCCCTACGGAACACTGCCAGCCCCTACGGAAGGAACCTTACAGACCCCTACAGAACACTACTGGCTCCTGCGGTACTCTACAGGCCTCTAGGGAACCTACGAAGCTCTACGGAGCCCTATGGATCCTTACGGAACAGTACGGGCCCCTTCAGACCTCTGCGGGCGCTTATGGAAACCTACAGGACCCTACGGAACTGTACGAGACTCTACAGGCCCCTAGGGAACACCACAGGCCCCTACGGAACCGTACGAGACTCTACAGGCCCCTAGGGAACACCACCGGCCCCTACGGAACCCTACACAACCCTCTGGAAACTTATGGAACCCTACAAGCTCCTAACAACCCCTGCGGGCACTTACACAACCCTACAGGCCCCTACGGAAATCTACAGGACTCTACGGGCCCCTAGGGAAGCCTACAGATTTTGACGGAACCCTACGAGCCCCTCTGGAACCCTACAGAATACTCCAGGACCCGACAGCACTCTACAAGACCCTTAGCAACACAACGGAACCTCACTAAAACCCTATGGGCTCCTACAGAACACTGCAGGTGCCTACGGAAACCTACAGACCCCTACAGAACCCTACAGACACCTGCGGGAACTTACAGAACCCTGCAGGCCCCTACGGAACCCTACAAGTCCATACAGAACCCCACAAGGCCCTACGGAACTTTACCAGCCACTACGGAACTCTACGGGCCCCTACGGAACCCTGCAGAACCCTCCAGAACCTTACAGAATCCCACAGACTCCTACAGACTCCTGCGGGCACTTACGAAGCCCTAGAGGCCCCTACGGAACACTGCCAGCCCCTACGGAAGGAACCTTACAGACCCCTACAGAACACTACTGGCTCCTGTGGTACTCTACAGGCCTCTAGGGAACCTACGAAGCTCTACGGAGCCCTGTGGATCCTTACGGAACAGTACGGGCCCCTTCAGACCTCTGTGGGCGCTTATGGAAACCTACAGGACCCTACGGAACTGTACGAGACTCTACAGGCCCCTAGGGAACACCACAGGCCCCTACAGAACCGTACGAGACTCTACAGGCCCCTAGGGAACACCACCGGCCCCTACGGAACCCTACACAACCCTCTGGAAACTTATGGCACCCTACAAGCTCCTACCAACCCCTGCAGGCACTTACACAAGCCTACAGGCCCCTACGGAAATCTACGGGACTCTACGGGCCCCTAGGGAAGCCTACAGATTTTGACGGTACCCTACGAGCCCCTCTGGAAGCCTACAGAATACTCCAGGACCCGACAGCACTCTACAAGACCCTTAGCAACACAACGGAACCTCACGAAAACCCTATGGGCTCCTACAGAACACTGCAGGTGCCTACGGAACCCTACAGACCCCTACGGAATACTACCAGCCTCTACGGAAACCTATGGCCCCTACGGAACTCTACGGAACCTGACAGAAACACTGTGGGCCCCTACAGGCCCTTGTGGGCACTTACAGAACTCTGCAGGAACCCACGGAACTTTATGGAACCCTACCAGCCCCTACGGAAGCCTAAAGACCCTTGCAGGCAGTTACGGAAAGGTACAGGGCCCAAAGGAACTTTACCAGCCACTACGGAACTCTACGGGCCCCTACGGAACCCTGCAGAACCCTCCAGAACCTTACAGAATCCCACGGATTCCTACAGACTCCTGCGGGCACTTACGAAGCCCTAGAGGCCCCTACGGAACACTGCCAGCCCCTACGGAAGGAACCTTACAGACCCCTACAGAACACTACTGGCTCCTGCGGTACTCTACAGGCCTCTAGGGAACCTACGAAGCTCTACGGAGCCCTGTGGATCCTTACGGAACAGTACGGGCCCCTTCAGACCTCTGCGGGCGCTTATGGAAACCTACAGGACCCTACGGAACTGTACGAGACTCTACAGGCCCCTAGGGAACACCACAGGCCCCTACGGAACCGTACGAGACTCTACAGGCCCCTAGGGAACACCACCGGCCCCTACGGAACCCTACACAACCCTCTGGAAACTTATGGCACCCTACAAGCTCCTACCAACCCCTGCAGGCACTTACACAAGCCTACAGGCCCCTACGGAAATCTACGGGACTCTACGGGCCCCTAGGGAAGCCTACAGATTTTGACGGTACCCTACAAGCCCCTCTGGAACCCTACAGAATACTCCAGGACCCGACAGCACTCTACAAGACCCTTAGCAACACAACGGAACCTCACGAAAACCCTATGGGCTCCTACAGAACACTGCAGGTGCCTACGGAACCCTACAGACCCCTACGGAATACTACCAGCCTCTACGGTAACCTATGGCCCCTAGGGAACTCTACGGAACCTGACAGAAACACTGTGGGCCCCTACAGGCCCTTGTGGGCACTTACAGAACTCTGCAGGAACCCACGGAACTTTATGGAACCCTACCAGCCCCTACGGAAGCCTAAAGACCCTTGCAGGCAGTTACGGAAAGGTACAGGGCCCAAAGGAACTTTACCAGCCACTACGGAACTCTACGGGCCCCTACGGAACCCTGCAGAACCCTCCAGAACCTTACAGAATCCCACGGATTCCTACAGACTCCTGTGGGCACTTACGAAGCCCTAGAGGCCCCTACGGAACACTGCCAGCCCCTACGGAAGGAACCTTACAGACCCCTACAGAACACTACTGGCTCCTGTGGTACTCTACAGGCCTCTAGGGAAACTACGAAGCTCTACGGAGCCCTGTGGATCCTTACGGAACAGTACGGGCCCCTTCAGACCTCTGTGGGCGCTTATGGAAACCTACAGGACCCTACGGAACTGTACGAGACTCTACAGGCCCCTAGGGAACACCACAGGCCCCTACGGAACCGTACGAGACTCTACAGGCCCCTAGGGAACACCACCGGCCCCTACGGAACCCTACACAACCCTCTGGAAACTTATGGAACCCTACAAGCTCCTACCAACCCCTGCGGGCACTTACACAACCCTACAGGCCCCTACGGAAATCTACAGGACTCTACGGGCCCCTAGGGAAGCCTACAGATTTCGACGGAACCCTACGAGCCCCTCTGGAACCCTACAGAATACTCCAGGACCCGACAGCACTCTACAAGACCCTTAGCAACACAACGGAACCTCACGAAAACCCTATGGGCTCCTACAGAACACTGCAGGTGCCTACGGAACCCTACAGACCCCTACGGAATACTACCAGCCTCTACGGAAACCTATGGCCCCTACGGAACTCTACGGAACCTGACAGAAACACTGTGGGCCCCTACAGGCCCTTGTGGGCACTTACAGAACTCTGCAGGAACCCACGGAACTTTATGGAACCCTACCAGCCCCTACGGAAGCCTAAAGACCCTTGCAGGCAGTTACGGAAAGGTACAGGGCCCAAAGGAACTTTACCAGCCACTACGGAACTCTACGGGCCCCTACGGAACCCTGCAGAACCCTCCAGAACCTTACAGAATCCCACGGATTCCTACAGACTCCTGCGGGCACTTACGAAGCCCTAGAGGCCCCTACGGAACACTGCCAGCCCCTACGGAAGGAACCTTACAGACCCCTACAGAACACTACTGGCTCCTGTGGTACTCTACAGGCCTCTAGGGAACCTACGAAGCTCTACGGAGCCCTGTGGATCCTTACGGAACAGTACGGGCCCCTTCAGACCTCTGTGGGCGCTTATGGAAACCTACAGGACCCTACGGAACTGTACGAGACTCTACAGGCCCCTAGGGAACACCACAGGCCCCTACGGAACCGTACGAGACTCTACAGGCCCCTAGGGAACACCACCGGCCCCTACGGAACCCTACACAACCCTCTGGAAACTTATGGCACCCTACAAGCTCCTACCAACCCCTGCGGGCACTTACACAACCCTACAGGCCCCTACGGAAATCTACGGGACTCTACGGGCCCCTAGGGAAGCCTACAGATTTTGACGGTACCCTACAAGCCCCTCTGGAACCCTACAGAATACTCCAGGACCCGACAGCACTCTACAAGACCCTTAGCAACACAACGGAACCTCACGAAAACCCTATGGGCTCCTACAGAACACTGCAGGTGCCTACGGAACCCTACAGACCCCTACGGAATACTACCAGCCTCTACGGAAACCTATGGCCCCTACGGAACTCTACGGAACCTGACAGAAACACTGTGGGCCCCTACAGGCCCTTGTGGGCACTTACAGAACTCTGCAGGAACCCACGGAACTTTATGGAACCCTACCAGCCCCTACGGAAGCCTAAAAGACCCTTGCAGGCAGTTACGGAAAGGTACAGGGCCCAAAGGAACTTTACCAGCCACTACGGAACTCTACGGGCCCCTACGGAACCCTGCAGAACCCTCCAGAACCTTACAGAATCCCACG